>NC_142284.1:7758400-8091638 GCF_965620075.1 Prunus avium | reverse complement strand
CAAATACCACATGAATTACAGGGTGTGTGCCACCAAGACTCATCACCATGGAGCATTGTACCACCTGTCTTATAAGTTACATTCCATCCGCTTCTCCGTTAGTCACATGGGGTCTTTTCTTAAGGGAAATTTCGTCTCTTTATTTCCCAACCCTCTCTACTTCACACGTTTTCTCTCTCTTTCCTCTCACTCCTTCAGTTGTCTCTCTTTAAACACATCAACAACTTTCCCAAGAAAAATCCAACACTCGAACACATGAATAACCATTATAGGGGAAAAAATGAAGTGAGAAATGACAATGGTTTTTCTAGTTATGCCTTGGATTTCTTATTTCCCATTTTTTGGATGATTTGTATGAGAATGGTGTTGTAGGGGAAGCCTCACCTTTTGGGGTTATGTACCAGTTTTGGGTCTCCGAATTTGAGGGGAGAGGATTTGGTGTCCCCAATTTCATCCCAAGTATCGTGAGATAATGAGTTATTTTCTATGAAAAACAAAAAATGAAGTAAGGCTAGAGATAAAAGCATAATTGCCCTTGCATCGTGATAGTAGGTCTAGCCAAGAACTCCAGCAAGCTTGACTCTCTTCAACACCCACCTTGGATGAGTCATGGGCATTATCTAAGGCCCTTGGATGAGGCCTTATTTCTTAACCGTTGAATTAAACTAACCAATTTGATCCAACAATTAAGACATAGGGTCTCATATAAAGGCCTTAGATAAGGCCCTCCCTATAGAATTCTACTACCTTGGATGCAACAAGTTGCAAAAGTGCTCTAAGCCACACACATATTTTTTTAATTTAAGAATAAGCAATAATATTTTTTGATAAATTAGTTGCCTTAATAAATACCATACTTGTGTGGCCTGGAGCACTTGTGTTATAAGATATTGCATAAGTCACATGTGTTATGTCATTATGATGGCATCCATTCCTGTGTAATTTATCCCATTGATTTGGTTTATGTTGAGAGTTTTGTCTCACATTGAAAAGTTGAGAGATCTGAAATGAGCTCTTAAGAAATTGAGTTATTCTCCTCGTCAATTGATTTTGAGGTGTTACTTCAATTTCTTTCATGGTATCAGAGCAAAACGGCCCCACGCCTGCTTTCACCTTATCTCTCCATAAATCGAGTGTTGTTTGGCGTTGCGAACTTGCGAGACTTTTCCTCCCACTGTTTTTCCTCCTCTTATACGTTCTTTTTTTTAAGGTGAGACCCAAGGGTATCCACCGCCGACAGCAGTGACTAATCCCTTTCGCCGCGGGAGCTCTCCCAATGGAGGTAAACGGCTGGCCATGAAATGCGCTCCATTCCCATGGACGGGGATCGAACCCCCAACCTCATAGTTAAGGAATGAGGTGAGCTACCACCACACCACATCTCATGGTTTCCTCTTATACGTTCTTCGAATACACCAAACCCCATTCAATTGGAAAACGATAAGAAAGTGCAAGATGTACATTTTGTATAAACAGCAAGGGCCCTCTTTATTTAATTATCACGTGCAAAACATAAAAGTTTCACACAGAGTGCTGCTTTCTTATTCATGACTTGACTTCAATGAAACATAAAAGTTTCACACAAAATGTGGCATAAATTTTGCGTGACATGATAATTTGCTCCTCCATATGGCTTAGAGAGCTAGCTAGCTTAGCTTCAAACCCTGCATACAAGAGAGATCTTTTAAATAAATAAAAATTCGGAAGAAAAAGAAAGAGGAATAAATAAAACTTGATGGTAATTTGCATGAATGAAACAGATGCCTTGTTGCTGAAGAAAATATAGATAGGGAAACTAATGTGGTGGGTGCTTACTGATTATACTCAATCGTGATCTTGCCAGCGTCGGGGTTAGCAATGGTGGCAAAGGCTTCCTGAGAGAGATCGAGGGTTGCTTGGCATCCAGGAGAAGGACAGAGATCCACAATTTTAACCACAACGCTGGTACCCTTGCAAGGTTGTGGCACACCTTGGTTAGTAGCGCCGGTGCATGTTACTCTGTAGCTTCTTCCACAAGCAGCTTTATTGTTAAAAATGGGAGCGCTTGCTGCAGCAATCATCACACCATCGTTTTGATATCCGTTGCATGAGGAGGCTGCAAGTCCATCAAAAATGCACACGCATAATTAAGAGGCTTTATTTTGATTAAGAACTCATGAGCATAAACTATTAGTAAAGTGAGAGCATATTGCTAAGTAGAGGCACTGGCAAAACAAGCCAATGAGCACCAGTTTTCCTTTTGGAAACTAATTTAGCTTGTGACATTCAAAAACTACCAAGAAAAACTTGTATACTTACGAACGTAAGGAGGCGTGTAAAAAGTGGCTGTTCCCTGCTCTGCATATGCGGCCGAGGAAAGCCATACAACCATGGCCACCACCACAATGAGAACTCGCATTTCAAATGCCATTAAATCTTTCTCAAACAAATAACTTTTAATAATTATTTCTAGTGCAGTATTTTGTGAAGTAAAGTAGAAGGCTCCCCTCCTTTTTATAGAGCAAACGTAGGTATAGCTAGATACTGTACCTTATATCCATCGTCATGTTGCGTGTCACATTATTTTTTGTCCTGGCTGCGTCAATGCCAGTCTTTTTCTTTTTGGCAATGCCAGTCTTCGCTGTCATCTTTGAAAATATTAGAGCCACCAATGGAAACCAATAATATTTTGTTGTGCAAGGAATACGCCAGTTATTGATTCCTTTTATTTTGTCTTTGCGTAGGAAAAGTAGAAAATTATTTTCATATACAACAGCGATTGCCCCAAATTATCGCGCATGCAATTTTTGGTCACGCCAAAGAGGCAGAAGATTGCGGACAAAATTCTTCTTTATCAATCCCCTATTTTCTACATGCTTTATTTCTTGTAAGGCCCAGTTTGGGATTGTTGTCATTTAAAAAGAAAGTTGTTTATGTTGTACTTTGAAAATAATTAGCTATAAAGTAAAGTAGCTCCATGTTTGATAAACAATATTTTTAAAGTGTTGTTAGTACAAAAAGCAATGTCAAAACCGTTTGGTAATTTTTAATATAAAACTGTTGTAACTGTGAATAATGACTAAAATAGACATGATGTTGAAAGTGTTATGTGCTAATCATGTGGTGGTAGTGGTGGTAATGGAGTGGAGGTGAAAGTGAAAGAGATGGAGGTGAAGGTGGTGGTGGTGGTGGTGATGAAGGTGGAGTTAGTGGTTGTGGTAGTGGATGTGGAGGTGGTGGCGGAGGATGAGAGGAGGAGGTGGATGTGGTGGTGGTGTCATTTTTTTAAATGAATAATGGTATTTTGAGAATTAAAAAAATTCATTAAAGGCTCATTTCTGCTTCTTTTGAAAGCAGCTTTGAAAAGCAACCCAAAACCTGCTTTTAAAAGGCCACTGCTTTCAAAATAATCATGATATTTTATTTTTACCAAACACCTTAAACTGCTTAACTTTAAAGTGAAGCATATTTTTTTGCGAAAAAAAGCAATCTCAAACAGGCCTATGTCAACTTTTCCTATTTGGAATTGTTGATCTCAAAACAAGACTAGTCCTAGTGTTTGGAAAATTCAAGGGAATGATAAAGTTTTGTGGACCATCTAGCTAGCTTGTGGATGAGGAGTCTTTATGGAGAGAAACTCTCATGCAACGGGATATCACATTTTGCTATTCTCGGCAATTAACACAATGACATGTGATATAACTTTTACACGTGTCATGGTTATTGGTTAGGGATAGTAAAATAGTGTTTCCCCGTTATAAGTAAGTTTTTTTCATCTTTATATGGCCTCCGTTGGTAGCTTCCAGGTAGACGTATCTATAGACTATGGGGTTTTTTAAGTATCTATGCAATTTTCATTTTTTATAAATTCCCGGATCTACACGCTTATTTCTTGGCCTGTTTCGAATTGAAGATTCCAAGTCAAGACTAGACCTACGGTTTGAAAAATTGAAGAGACTGAAAAAGTTTGGTGCATGGATGGATTGACGAACCACTTGTTCAACTATGACTATCGACAGAAGTTTCTAACATTTAAATTCCAAGCCAAATTTTGTTAAAAAAAGAAGGTCAAATTATGATTTTGTTAGCTGTAGTTTCGGTGAAGTTCAACTTAATCATTGTAGTTTGGAACTTTTTGCAATTCTAGGCTCGTAAGTTACTATCCAAGGATCAAAATTTGATTCAATTGATGAACCATGAGATGTTTTAAACTGAAAAATAATAACTTAAGGGCCTTCTTTATTTAATCATATAATCATATATTTATAACATCAGCTCATCACATGTGAAACATAATTACAGTTTCATACAGTGTTTGCTGCTTTAATTATTCCAGTAAAAGTGGCCTCTTCCTTCTTAGTCCTCGTGACTTTATTCTTAGAGAGCTTCAAACCCTGCATTCCATAAAAAATTAAGGAAAATTAAATTTGAACTCATAAGTTTCATATACATGATAAACTTTACTTAGGAAAAAAAAATCATTAGAGAGTGTTAATATGTGCTTACTGAGTATAACTAATCTTGATTTTGCCGGCGTCGGGGTTAGCAATGACGGTGAAGGCCTCTTGAGAGAGATCAATGGTTCCTCTGCATCCGGGAGGACAGTAGTCGACAATTTTAACGACAACGCTGGTTCCCTTGCAAGGTTTCGGGACACCTTGGTTAGTGGCTCCGATGCATGTCACTCTGTAACTTCTTCCACAAGCTGCTCTGTTGCCCCAAATGGCATCGCTTGCTGCAGCTATCATCACTCCATCATTTTGGTATCCGTTGCATGAGGAGGCTGCACGTCAACGAGAAAATTATTAAGGGATGTATAATTAGGGGTTCTCTTTTGATATAGGATCAACTTGGATTCTGTTTGTCTTCATGAAATGTATAGGTTGATTTATCAACGGGTGAACTAACTAAATTTATTAGTTTAAAATTAATCTAATGATATTTTTTTTTGTACTTATATTATAGTCTTTCTAGAAATAAAAGTATACATTAAATTATATAAATCACTCTAGTTCATAGCTCTTTTTTTACTCATTTCCAATAAACTTTAATATAAAACAAATACATATTAAAAGCAACCAAAAAACACATATTATCAAAATTGAAATATGTCAACATAATTCAAAGTGTACATATTTTAATGTGTATTTTTATTATTGCCTTGCAACTAAATGCATATAGAATTGAATTTTTTTGAACTTTAATAAGTTAATACATACTAGGATATATTTAATACAAATCAAATATATAAGTTTGATTTTTTTTCCCTAAAAAACCACTCTGATTATGGCCCATTGCAGCCCATAGTGCAGTTTCGCCATCTTATTACACCTCCATGCACCTTCTATTAG
Organism: Prunus avium; assembly: GCF_965620075.1. Classification (NCBI taxonomy): domain Eukaryota; kingdom Viridiplantae; phylum Streptophyta; class Magnoliopsida; order Rosales; family Rosaceae; genus Prunus; species Prunus avium. The sequence goes on along the minus strand of NC_142284.1, from coordinate 8,086,308 downwards.
AATGAGTGCTGTTATTTATACCTTTTGTCCTATTTTCCCAACCAATTTATCTTTAAAATATTAAAGATAAATTTACTCATTTTTCGTCAAAAAAAAAAAGACAAAAAAAAAAGACAAATTTACTCATTTAAAAAATAACTTCTAAAGATTTAGAGAAAAAAATATTAAAACATTTAAAATAAATTAAAAAAATAAGAAAAAGATTATACAAAAAAAAAAGTAAAAAGATTAACCCCACCCCACTCTCTGTCTCTTCGCCTCCACCCACCCGCTCGGCCCTCCTCCTCTTTTTTCCCTCCTCTGTTTCGTCAACAGTCACCAACCCACAAACCACCTTCGCAAACAGACCCTTAGCACCAGATTTTCGGAGTCACCCCACAATCAAAAGATCCCAAGCAGACCCACCCCAAAATTTTCAATATCAATAATATGAAAGGACCTTTGATTGAGATTTAAATCAGCCCAACAATTCTAGGGTCTCAAATGTCTGCACCTCTCAACAGAGAGAGAGAGAATGGAGAACAACATCTGGGTTGGGTTCGGGTGCTAGGCGGTGGGTCTGATGGGTGGGGTGGGACGACAGCACTAGCACATGTTGTTTGAGTATTTTTATATTGTTTATTAAATTTATTTAATAATATATTTTTATTTACTTGATGGGTGGAAAAATAATGAGTATTTAAAAAAATAATAGTGGGTGAAAAAATAGTCCAACAAATAATATAGTGAAATCATTAGATGGTAATCAGATGGCCAAAATTTCAGATTTGACTTATTATTGGAAATAAAATAAGCTTCTAGTAAGTTTTTTTTTTTTGGGTCAGAAAGAGATTCCATTAAAGATGAAATATTACGAGTTATTTACACTAACATCTCCTTAGATTTTTTATTTTTTCACAAAATTCCCTCATGTTTTCAGCTCTTTTTGAGTTATTTACAGTAACACCCACTCAAGTTTTAGATTGTAATCACAAAACCCTTTTTTGTTGATTGTTCATCCAAAACTTGATGATTTCATTTTGAAAAAAGGATGCAAATGACAAAATCAACGTCAATGAATATATGTGCAATCTAATATGAAAGCCTAACTTTGTCATTTGGAAATTTTTTTATATAAAATCATCAATCTTTGGACCACAAAGGTAGCTCCACAAAATGAGCTCAATAAAATAAGAATCGTCTTGGGACCACCCTGTAATGCAATTCAATTATTAAAATTGACACATATAATTTGCTCCATAATCCTTGTTACAAATATTATCCAAATATGTAATTTTTCGGCCATCTAAACTTAGGAACAAATACAGTCTGCCAGCTAGAACTGATGAAGTGATTTTGATGGTAGTCAATGGCAAAAAAGCTTTTGATTTTGTTAATTTTCTGCAAAGATGATCATGCGAAGATAACATATATCATTGAAAATAGACTGAAAAAAGTATTTTCACATAATTCTCCTATGATCACATATGATACATAGACACATATATATAAGGGAAGCTGTAATTTCTCCTACACTATAGCCGTATCAAAATCAAATAAAATAGCTGTCTGCTATTAGTTTACTTTCCTTGTATATATTGTTGACATTCTCTAGTTACCAGCCATTTTTTGACAAACTACACTGGTAGACTATCAATATGAACTTCTTGTTTTTTGTTTTGTTTTGTTATTATTACAAGTGATAGTCTAAACTAAAGAGGGAGGGGGGTTTCACACACACACACGAGTTCGAACTTGAGACCTCTAGTCTGCAAGTCAAGGCTCTTTTCCACTAGGCTGGTCCCTATGGCAATTACTAATGTGTGGGGCATGTCAACATTTGAACAGTGCAACGTTTTGACCTATTCGGCAAAACATTATTGCCCAGACTTGGAACAAGCCCCCCATCAATGAAAGGTAGCCTAGGCAAAAATGGACCCCATTTACCTATCTAGCCCAAAGGTAAGAATTGCCTGAGTTACTGCTTGGGTTGATTGATCTCATGTTGACATAAAAAGGAAAAAATACCAAAATATTCAGAATTTTTTTTTTCTATAAATACCTAACCATGTTCTTCACTTCTCACACCAAAACTTCATACAAATTCCTCTCCTCATATCTAATGCGAATAGTGCTCGCCTTTACTTGCCATGCAATGGGTGGAAAAGTAAAATAAAACAAGGTAGGGCAGTCACTATTCACATAAATAGTGTCTGCCTTTTGCCATGGCACCATGGGTGGAAGTGCTCTAAATACAGTTGCGTTAGTGGAGCCCACCAATACAATGGGGTTCACCTCTATTAGAGAAGTGGTACACAAGGTGGTATATAAATGTGGTATGACTAACATTTTCCTATATACATTTATACAAACACATGTGGTATGCCTAGCATTTTCCTATATACATATAAACAAACACATTATATATAAGAGGGTAAAATGGTAAAATTTCAAGCCTTTTAACATTTTACTAAACCCTCATCAATTTATATTATAAAACTCATATGAAACTGACACAGGTTGAAATTGTTTCGAATAAACACACTAATTGAATCATTCCGAAAGATATAGGACAGTCGATTAAACAAATTTCTCCTACTCTTTGAAACCTAATTAAGAAATTAATGTAATACTCAGATTAATGAAGCTTTGCACATCAGCTTAAAGAAAAGATAGCAGCCATGAAGGCCATCTTCTTTACGTTCCTCTAGCATAAGAATACCAGCAGGAGTATTGAGCTGATGTTAAAGAATGATGTTAAGAATACCAGCAGGAGTATTGAGAACATATTAGGTTTAAGAATAACTCATGAGCCAACATGCCGCCTCACCAGAGCAAAACTGGTTGTGTAAAAACACCAGTTTTCCTGTGAGGAACTAGTTCAGCTTGTGATAATGTATTCGAAATGGCGAAATAATATACTTACGAACATAAGGAGGTGTATAAAAAGTGGCTGTTCCCTCGGCTGCATATGCGGCGGAGGGGAGGCATATAGCCATGGCAAGCACAAGGAAAACTCGCATTTCCAATCCCATTGTTTCCAGACCAAATAACAAGTATGTGTTAGCTAGTCTGCAATATTTTGTGGAGCAAAACTAAAGGCTTCGTCTGTGATGAGCAAAAACAAAAATTCTTCTCTCCATTTTATAGAAGAAATGTAGAAAAAGCCGATCGTCATGTTTCATGCGTCACAATACTTTCTATATATCTAACTCAAGGGGTCCAATGTCCTCACTTCTTCTCTATAGAGCTATCTACGACAATAATAGAGTGGTCGCAGAAGAATATGCCAATTGATTCTTTTTTTAATAAAGGCTTAAATGTCGAAATGGTCCCTGTATTTTACCTTATCGGCCAATTTAGTCCCCGTGTTATTAATTTGGCCAATTTAGTCCCCGTATTTGTATCTATTAACAAATTTGATCATTTCCGTCAAAATTATATTAAAACCTAAAAAAAGGACATTTAAAATTAATTTAAAAATCTGTACTAAATTATAAAGATTTAAACTCAAATAATAATAATGCTAAAATGATTAAAACCCACACAACCTCAACCTCCAATGGTCTTGATTCCTGTAGGAAAAAAAAAAGGTTCTTAGTTGAATTGATGCCTGCTCTTTTCTTGCTGCAATTTTTCTTCTCTCTCTCTCTCTCTCTCTCTCTCTCTCTCTCTCTCTCTCTCTCTCTCTCTCTCTCTCTCTCTCTCTCTCTCTTATGTTTTAGATTTTCTCATACTCTACCCTTCATCTCTCTCTCCTCTCCGATCCATTGGCCTAAATGTCGTCGACTTTTGCTGCAACGAGGATGATCAATTTGCAATAGAGCCATCAAGGTTATAGTGACTGGCTATGAATATCTTAGTGATTTGTCAGAGAGAGAGAGAGAGAGAGAGAGAGAGAGAGAGAGAGTTGTTGTGGTTTAGGTGGGGTTGGAATGGTGGTGAGGGTGGCTGTGGGTTTGGGGTTGGAGTGGTGGTGGTGAGGGTGGCTGGGTTTGGGAGGTGGTTGAGGTGTGTGCGTGAAAATGGAGAAGGTGAAATTTTAAAAATATATATTCCATTTTCAGATTGAATTTAAAATTTTATAATCAATTACAATTTTTTAAATTAATTTTAAATATTTTATATTTTATATTTTTAAGGGAATGGACCATATTGACTAAAATATACAAACACAAGGACCAAATTGGCCAAATTGATAACACAGGGACTAAATTGGCCTATGAGATAAAACGCATGGACCATTTTAACATTTAATCCTTTAATAAATTGAGGTTAGACAAAAAGTCCCAGTTTAATACACTTATCATCAACTGTGATTGCACAAAAGTCTCGTATTAAAGAGGGTTGGCCAGTGGCCAATAATACTTCTTGAGTTTAAAAAAAAAAAAAAAGTTTTTCTCCTATGCAGACCTTCAGATGTTATTACCGTGCATGCGCCATATATTTTTTACTACCCCTCCCTACTTTCCTCCATGTTTACAATGACGTCCGGACATTACAAAAGTAGTAAAATGATTATTTTCCGAGTAATTCTATGTGTGTATGTATCACATTAAATAATTGTATATTGTTTGGGATTTTTAAAAGAATTTATTACTCATATTGCTAACCACATCACATTAGATGCAGCTAACACATTAGGAGAAACCATAGTTTAAACCTTGATTTCAACGATTTTAATTATGCGTTGTCATATTCAGGGCCGGCCCTTGGCCAGGGCAACCAGGGCCACCGCCCGGGGCCCACGATTGAGAAGGGCACAAAAAAATTTTATATTAGCTTATATATATGCATATGATCAGACAACAAAATATATATGTATATATATGCAAAACAAAATTATAAGTGCTCATAAAAAAATAAAATAACTAAAAGTAATGGGTATGGCTACATTATATTGCCCCTATGCTCAACTGGTGTACATATTACCTTATTTCCATTTTCAACATTTAAGTAAATGTCTTTGTCCTTTTACTTTCATTTATTTTTATATTACTCCATTTACTTAAGTTTACAATGTAAATAAGGAAGTACCCCTCATTTGGATTCAAATAAAAATACTAGAAAATCAAATTCCCACCAAATAAAAATATGAAAAATCGGTTTTAGTGCAAAATACAATTTATGCTAAAAATGATGGCTCATTAAGTCAATATATACTTCATACTAAAATTCCATAAAATCAAGTTTTCTTATTGGATGTGTAAGGAATAAAAGCCGCCAAAAATTATCTTGAGAAAATGATTATTCCGAAAAACCATTTTTCATACTTAGTCAATATTGCACCTCCGCTAAAAACATTATGGGTCCGCCAATGGTGGCAGACATAAGAATTCTCTCTCTCTCTCTCTCTCTCTCTCTCTCACCCAAAGCACGCATCTCCTCCCTAGGTTTCTCTAAACAAGGATTTTCTTATCAGGCTTTTGGTTTTTGTCTCAAATGGTGAGGAAGGCTATTTCAATCGATTCTCATACTTGCAAATTGCAATACACTAGTTAATGAGTTTTGTCAAATTGGGTCGGTAATTATTTAGAATGGGTTATGGATAATTTGGTTTGAAGGGGATTAGGTGTCTTGAGAGCTAGCTAGGTGGGTGGGTGCTATTCGGCTTGTGGTAGATGGTGGTTGCTAGGTGGCTGGTGGTGTTTGGGTGGTGGCTTGTTTGGTGCAGCCTGGGAAGGAAGTGATGAAGTTTTTCATGTTTGTTTAATATTCTAAAATAATTTTTTAAAATTGTTAACATCCATGCTGGATTTACACTTAAGATGAGTTACATAAGTCCTTATAAGTTATTTTACAAAAAGATAAACTTGTCTTTAAAATTTTAAAGATATGGTGGGTGGGAAAATAGGACAAGATGATGAAAATAGCATCACTCAATTAATTATTTGATTAAAATAATAATAATTTATGAATAAAGGGCACACTCTTAGAGTTTTGCCATGAGCCTTCAATCACCCAGGGCCGGCCCTGGTCATATTTAACTATTAGTTGCGATCAAATAAAGTCGAAATTGAGGATTTGTTCATATTTTATAAATGGAGTAGTTCTTTTAATTTATAAACAACGGTTCGTTCTTGTTCTTCAACCAATGCACTACTTGTCACTACAAGAAAAATAAACAATATGAATAAAACAAGGTGTGTTTAATGACTTTACGTGTCCATCAAATTCTTCCTTTCATCATCTTTTTATTATCTTTGATGCCCAATGTTACGAAACTCGTCATATCATCAGGTGAAAACAAAAGGCCACATTGATATCATGCACGCTTAACGATAAGAAATAAGATCGTATGAGCCGGCAGAAGAGCACAGATGAACACAAGAAGCCACAGCAGCAAAACAAAGCCAGCGCAGAGCCATCTCAGCTAAGCATGATAGCCAAATCTTACATTTTGAAGTTAAGCTAACTTCAATTAACTAAAAAACATGGATCCTTTTCAACTAATAGGAACTGATTTACAGTGGACGTAGAGCTTTGGATTCTATTCAAGGGAGGTCATATGAGGATTGGATACAATTAAGTCTACTTTTACGGAAACCAACTTTGTTTACGAACTTAACGGTATGTACAAACTTATATGGCGCATGACATGGCAACCGATCTAAACTTATATGGAGAAAGAATATAAAAGAAGAGGTTTTTTTATCTTTGGTTTCTTCTCTTCTACTGGTTATAGCTAGCGAAATTTCTAATGTTTTTAAGCGTGAGACTTGATCCTTTTAATTACACATCGATCAAGTCTTGTTTAAATTTGAATTAGACTAATCAAATGAAATTTTACTATCTAGGAAATGATCTCTTCTGTCAGCTTTTACTTGTCGTTATTTGTGGCTCTATATCAGAAATCTAGAAGTCTTCCAAATTATCAAATTGTTCTTCGAAATTTAGAAAGCTTTTCGAATCCAATTAGAAGAAAAGTTCAAAATTTTTATTTCAATAACAAAAAAAAATATACTTACAAATGCATAGAGATTTATGAAAGGTTGCAGTTCATTTATGTGGTACTACAACTTGCAAAATGTATCCCCACACCATCATTACAAAAACGAAGATGCCTAAATCTATTACATATAGGATAATTACTTCTTGTAGGTGAACATGACATCACTTTGACTCTTATTTAGAATTATGAACACCTATAGGTAGTAATTTAACGGCCAGTATTACTTTTTGTAGTTGACTATTGTATAATTTAATTTAGTTTTTATTTTTATGTGTAACTTTCCAAGTTTCAAAGTTATCCAAAGAGTCTTATATACTTGGTTTGAAGAAGAAATTAAGCCCTCGAATGGTCCAGTTAGCGTTGTTGATGCCCAAAAAGGGACTTTATTTTGAGCAAGGTCTAAAATATCGAGAGTTTCGGAAATATCGGTGGTCCAAAAATACGGATATATCGATGGAAATATCCAGGAAATATCGATATCGATAAAAATTGAATAAAAATAAAGGAAATTGTGAGAAAAATTTGGAAATTTTTATTGAAACTTTAGAGGATGTTTACTTTAGTCAATTGTCTATTATTTTATCACAAAAAATTGGAAGGAAATGCATGGCATGGTGGGTTTGACTGATTTAAGTTGATTATGTAGTGACCTGACAAACACTGTGACTTTAGAAAATATGTAATAATTAGTGAAAGAAAATTAAACACACCATAATTTTTTAGTTATATATAATAATTTACTACAATATATTACACTTGATACATATGATAAAATATATGAGCTTGACCAAAAAAACAAAGATAAAATGTATGAGTAACTTAGTACCACATAGAAAGAATTCCTATTAAAGTTCAAACTTAGTATCACATATAATGAACAATATTAAAACTCGAAGTGAATAATACAACTCCATAATATATAACCAAAAAAAAAAAAATACAACTCCATGATAAAATAATAAATAACATAAAATATATGCCTAAATTTATCCATAGGGAATTTTTTTAATATAGAAATTTATCCTAGATAATAAATATTAACTTGCAGACATTTTAAATACCTAATAAATATTACATGCCGAAAATATATTCAAAAACTCATCTGCAGCGAGTTGGATAAGGCGCAGTGGGTGGTTGAGAAAGGGAGGGGTTCGAATCCCTCTATGCGAGAGAGCGAGACGTTTCAACATTTTTCATGTATTTTTCGATTTCATATCGCGATATTATCGACAAAAATATCGATATATTGACGATAATTAAGTGGATATGTGCGAAAATATCTCCCATTTATCAATATTTAATACTATGACTTTGAGAGGGGAGGAAGCTTTTTGCGGTTTCTTTCGATTTGGAATAAGTCACAGACACTCTTTGGGTTCTCTGTGTAATTTTTCTTTCGGTTTGGAATAAGTCACAGAGACTCTTTGGATTCTCTGTGTAGTTTTCACATCTCCTTTTGTGAGAGCTCTTTATCTCTCATTTGTGAGAGTTTTATTTGTATTGTTATGGCTTGATTTTTTTAAAGCTTTATATCTTTTTTATTATTATGAGTTTGCAATCTTAGTTGGGATCGATGCCTATGCCAGAGTTTCTTCAATCCTGCGCGATCTTTAGTAGAGGCGCACCTGATTGTCATAATTTTGATGTTAGATCGCTCCGTTATTGTAATGGTCCTTTGTGGCTAGTAGTTTTGTTTTTTGGTTGAATTATGAATGCAATAACAAAATTTCTCAACAAAAAAAAAATCTCGAAAAATTCTAAAAAATTTATCCAAAATTTCTCAAGATCAATCGAACTAACTTCGGCATCGAAGGGCCTTTGGCCACCAACCCCCAGGTGTGGCCCGTTGACCTAGATTTGTTTTACAAGAACCAAGGGATTAGAAAGAGAAGGAAAATCAAAGATCAATGAATCAACCAGCAAATATTTCCCGTGCGGAAATTTGCTCAAATAAGTATCATATAGGAATATGTGAAAATATTTTACTATAACTAAAGTTTGTTCTTCAATCCTTGTTCACTCACCGATAGGTAATGTCTCGTAAAAGGGCCAAAAAAAATTATGGAAATTAATGATTTAGAATTTGTAAAGTTTCTTGGTTTTTTTTTTCGCCAAATTTTTTCTCACACATACATTGCCAAGGTGTCATGGGGGTTTGAACGTGAGATCACTGGCTTGCAAGTCAAGGGCGTTTTCCACTAGGCTAGAACTCGTTGGCAAAGTTTCTTGTTTGGCTAATAGGAATTAAACACGGAATTTAATGTTTATCTTTTTCTATAAACGACGCATGTTAGATGTCTTAATAGTGGTAGTGATGATAGTGTCATCATGTATGATGTTGGTAGTGGTCTGCTAGGGGTAAAGCGGTGGCGAGGTGGTAGTAAGAGTAGTGGTAGTGGTCAATGATGGTGTGGTTGTGGTTGTGGCAGTCACAATGATGGTCGGGGTGATGGTGATGATGCACATGACAAGGCAGTGGTAGCAGAGGTGGTGGTAGGGGTGGTGGGGGTGGTTGGTGGTGGAATTTCTCCATGAAATTTAAGGGCCCGTCTGGTAACGTTTTCGGAGAGTGTTTTCAGAGAATATTGTCAGAGAATGAAAACAAGAAAACAAATTTGCATTTTCAGGAAATGAAAATGCGTCTGGTAGATTAATTAGAAAACATCTTCAGAAAACAAAAACAATGAAAACGTGTCTGGTAGTACAATTGTTTTTCAGGTGTATTTTTTATAATTCTGATATTTTTAGAGGCTAAAATTATTATTATAAACAATGAAAAAAATTAAAGCTAAAAAACTATTTTATCTCCTTTCTTTTTTCTTTTCTTTTTTTCTTCTTTTTCTCCTTTTCTCTCTTTCCTCCTCTTTTCTTCTTCTTTTCCTTCGCACGATTGTTTCTCTTTTTCTTCATCTTTTCTTCTTTCTTCCTCATTTCTTCTTCCTTTCCTTCCCAGGCCGCACCCACTCCTCCTTCCTTCCATGGCATGAATCTCATACACCCACCCATCTCTCTCTCTCTCTCTCTCTCTCTCTCTCTCTCTCTCTCTCTCTCTAGGTTCCACTAATTAATGGTTGTGGTGGTTTGATTGGGTGATGATGGTGGTTGAGCTGGGTATATGGTGGTTCTTCTTCTTGTCTCTGTTTTTCTTTTCTTTTCTTTCTTCCTCTGTATTTTTTTTCTTAGTTTGCAGATTTGTGTTATATTGGGTTAGAGAAGATGGGTGTTGTTCCTGTTGGTAGAGAGGAGTGAGCCAAGCCAGAGAGAAGAGTGGTCAAGAAAGGGGGAGATAAGAGAAGGGTGAGTGAGGAGAGAAGAATTTTGGTTTTTGGTCTGATTGGGAAAGAAGATTGAGCGAGAGAGTGTTTTGAGCGTTTGTTTTCTAGGAGAACAAAAACAACTTTTTTTTGTTTTGTAGAAGTAAACGTGAAGTTGGTTTCATTTTATGAAAACATTTTCAATGTTTTTTGTTTTTGCCTACCGAACACGTTTTTGCTTTGTTTTTGTTTTTTGAAAATGAAAATAAGCCTCTAAAACATAAACGAACGGGGCCTAAAATTTTCATTGTATATACAACGAAATTTGTGTATGTGAATATAGAAATTCTAATTTTTGTTCAAATTCCAAGTTTATTTCACTGATCTGAAAAGCATATGTCATGTAAAACACAAGTTCACCAAAATGTTTTTTTTATTTACGTAATTAAATGTATATAGACTTACGAGTATAGGGAGGTTGGTAGAAAGTTGCATTTCCTCTATACTTTAGACCTTGCTCCTTTGCTAGGTTTCTGTCAACGACGTATGCAATTACAATTTGAAAACTGTATCCCAAGATAAATTCTATTACAATTTGCATAATGATTGCCATTTTCCTTGTAGGCAGATAAATTCTATTTCAATATATTCAGTAGACCTAAAGCAAATTCAATTGAATCAGAGTACAAGACTGATTTTAGAAGACGAAATCGAACGAGAATTAGAGCTAAGACGAAGAACAAAGCTTGTAGCTTGTGAAGTAGAAGCTTTGTTCTTAGCTCTTGTTGAATGAAAAATCAGAACAATTCGAGTAAAAGTAAGATTTCGGAAAAAGAAATCGAAGCATAAATTGAATATTGGACCTCAGAGACGACAAATAATAGAGATCAGAGCTCGGGGAAGAAAACACAAAACTGATCAAACCCGACAAAACATGAGATTGCAAAACCAAATTGAATCTGAAAAAATGAAATCAATAAAACAAATCGAAAACCAACAAAACACAACACATATCAAAATTCTAAAATCTAACTATATAATACAATGCAATAACAATTTGAAAAACTAAAAGCAACCCAGAGCAGATCGCAATACCAAATCGAATATGAAAAACGAAATTAATAACACTAGATAGTAACAAAACATAAATCAATCATCAAAAGTTCACAATAGACACCTCAATTGAATTGAAATCCGAAGAGAATCACATGTTAAATTCAAATTGGGTACTAGCAGGTTTGAGTTTTTTTCCTCTAAAAATCATAGTGCAAGGATATTAATAGTATTCACACATTATTTAAATTAAAAAATAGGACAACTTGCTTGTTTTGGTTTTTTTTTTTCTCCAAAAATTATGTTTTACTATTAGTTTATAATAGAGTTATTTACATTAATATCCCCTCAGTTTTTTGGTTTTTCTACAAAACTCCTTAGGTTTCAAAAATTACACGAACACCCCTTGAGGTTTTAAATTGTGTTCACAAAACCCCTTTCTGTTGATTTTTCGTGCAAAGAGTGATGATTTAATATATATATATATATATATATATATATATATATATATATATATATATATAAAATTTTGAAACAACAAAGTTAGGCTTTAAGATTAGATTGCACATTCATTCATTGAGATTAATTTTGTCATTTGCATAAGTTTTTATATGAAATCATAAATTTTTGGACGAACAAATTCCGAAAACCTTTGGCGGTGTTAGTGTAAATAACTAATGCTAGAAATTAAATCTTGTTTATCGATCGTAGTATTAATCAATCATGAAAACCATGGGGCTAGGGGTCGCTCTCTCGTTTTCCCACAAGGAGAGCCAAAACTAGGGTTTCATGGGTTATGGCAGCTAGGTACTAGGGTGTCTTGCCGTTGTCTTCCTAGTGGAATAGAGGTCTAGCGTGGCCTTGTTTGATCAACGTTCAAGCATCATTGCCTCTATCTGTGATGCTTTAACAGGTGGGCTCTTTTGGTGCGAAATAGGGCTGCTCGTTTTCTTATTATTTGGATCTCTGTTTGGAGTATAGAGGTTGATGACTTTGAGCAATCGTTTGGAAGCCAACTGTTTCTCCCTTATAGTGAACGAGTGGGGGTGTTGATCGGCGATTTTGCAGCCTTTAATCGTCTTGCTGGATTATCCTATAACCTTGTGGCCGGGGCTTTGTCTAGCCAAGAGGCTAATTGGGATCTATTTATGAAATTTTTTCCAGAACTGAGGGGGAGCGCGGATGATGTCTTTGTCCAAGAAATTGTGTCACATAGTTTTTGGAGTGTAAGGGATGGTGCCGGCATAGGGGCTCTTGATTACACCCAAGTTTTTAAGGTAGGTCCTTTTGTCCAAGGGGTTGGTGCTGTTGCGATAATAACTGATAATGCAGAGGAGACAGGCCTCGAGAGGTCTCCACTGACTCACAGTTAGTGTGTGGTTGGAGCATTTGTGGGCTTGGCATCCAACAAACGTTCTGTCACCTGAAGTTTGCTTCTTCAAGATAAGAAGACGAGTTGGTTCTCGAGGTAGTTCTTTTTTCCTTTTGTGTTTTGTTCTGTGGTTGTTCGTACAAAGGACAATGTTTATATAAGAGGCCTTCTTTGACAGAACCTCAGAGGCGTTGGTGTGCTCTTTCAATGGGTTTTCTTAGTTTGTGTTTGTGGGTGGTGTATATTTGTTTTAGAGGTGTCTGCTCTGTTATTGTGGTTTTGTCTAGACTCTTTCCTTGCCCAGAATTTCTGAAAAGGCTTTAGCAAGGCCACTGTTATCATGCATGTTCTTCTATAATGTTCTTAAAATATTAATGGAATTCATCTTCTTCTCAAAAAACTAATGGTAGAAATTACCTACAAATTTGTAGACGGAAGTAAAGCAAATTGAGACTTCAATTGTTTTTAAAGGGCAAATGAATAATTAAGACTTGCTTCTAATGGGCTTATCGACTTTGCAGACAATATAAACTTTCGTTTCAGGCCCGTTTCCAAAAGAAAAAGAAAAAGAAAAAACCACCCACGTGAATTGCACGTGTAAGACCATCTCTCATTGGCACCAATACTAAAACCCTAGCAAACTCTACTGCTCTTCTACTTCTTCAACTCTTTCGAGTTCGGCCGCCGAGTGAGAGAGAGCGTTTGGGCACCAAAAGCGAAGAATCTGATAAGTGTCAAAAATGGTGGCCGTGAAGAAGACCAAGAAGACCCATGAGAGCATCAACACCAGGCTCGCTCTGGTCATGAAGAGCGGAAAATACACCTTGGGTTACAAAACCGTCATTGACTCTCTTCGTAACTCCAAAGGCAAGCTTTCATATCTCTTTCAATTTCCAATCTGTCTATTATTTCCATTTTACTGTGATTTGGTTAGTTTTTATTGGGTTAATTTCAAGTTTTGTAATTGGGATTTGTTTTGTTGTGGAACAAAATGCAGGGAAGCTGATTATAATTTCCAACAATTGCCCACCTCTGCGAAAGTCCGAAATCGAATACTATGCTATGCTTGCCAAGGTTGGGGTTCACCACTACAATGGAAGTAAGTGCTCTGCAGCCATAACGTTTGGGTTTGCATCAGATTTGAACTGCTTTTGTTATTATCATTTTATAGGATGTTGTTTAGGGTCTTTGTTGTATAGTTTTCTCTGTTCTTTAACTAACATTGATAAGAACAAAAAAAAATTGTTGCAATATTTGATGGGTTGTGTTCAGCTCACCTAAATGGTAGTTTCTCTACTAGTAAATGTCAAAGAAACATTAATTGAAGTTAGGAAGTGTTTGATAAATAAAAGTAATGTAAATAGGTGTTGGATTATTGGTGGAAAATAAGGGTGCACCCTTTGACAAGCTTGAAATGCATATCAACCTTTTATTTATATCCAATGCCTGCATGTTTAGTGCAGCGGCCTTTGATAAATTTTCCAATTAGTTCTTTCAACCACCGACTAATGCACTCTAAGAGATTCTTAAGTTGAAGAATTAACTTGTCTCAGTGATTGTTGACGTTGGGGATCGACATGGAATATGAAAAATGAGTAGAACATGGAATATGATTCTTGTTCTTGAATCTCACTTGGCTGCTTGTTGCCTCTTGATTACAAATCCAGATGGTTCTGGTGTCAAAATCTCATAGAAACTGTGATGGCTGGTGTTTAGAAAGTGTAAATTAATGTGATATTTATTGGCTGTTAGATGTGGGAACTTGTCTCAGTGTGTTGGTTAAACCATCATTTGGTCTTAGTTCTTGATTGTTCACTAACGTACTTTGTAATGTTAAGCCTCCTTGCCAGGTGATCTTCTTGGCTGGTGGATTTTCATGGGAAATGATGCTTATATATCAGTCTTTTCCCTTGTAATCCAGCAGTTCTTCCTTTCACCTTGTCTATTTGGAGTTAATAGGCGTAATGTCACTAGACATATCCGCATGTTTCTTGTTCTTAGTTCAATGTGTTGATTTGACTTAGAAACGTATACTAGTTGTCCCCAAAGATATTGGTTTCATGTAGTAGTAATTTGTTGCGTTGCTTGGATGAGCAACTCGCTGGTTGCACTCCTCTCATAATGTTCAATGTTTGTATGTGCATGAAACTCATTTTTGTCCTCCAATACAAATGGAAGAGGAATGCCATTTTCTGAGCTTTTATTTAGGATTTTGTCTTTCTGCTCCCTTGCATAACATAGTAAAGATGTGTATGCTGCAGAATGATTTTCTTTTGATAATATCGGTCAACAAAGGAAATTATTTTGTTTACTAGACTTTTACCGTTTCATTTGGCTGACCATTTCTTCTATTTTCAGACAATGTTGATCTGGGTACAGCTTGTGGAAAGTATTTCCGGGTATCGTGCCTTAGCATCGTTGATCCAGGTATTCTGTAGTTCTATTATGATTTTAAGAGATCTGTTTAGGTTTTAATTGATATGAAAATTTGATTTGGCTGACATGTCATTTGTTAATGTTCAGGTGACTCGGATATTATCAAGACGCTACCTGGTGGTCAGTGAGCGGCTGTAGCCTCTACATTTCAAGGCTTTGCTTTCGCTTTTCTATGATGTTTTAGTTACTAAGTTTTCGGATACTTAGATTTTACTATGTGTGAGGTTATCTTAGTAGTGACCTAATGCATGGTGTTTTGATAACCATTTTAAAGTTACTTTTTGTTATATTAGAGAACTCAATTCTGGGTTTTTCTTTCTTTTTTGTGCTCCTACAGTAGACTCACGTGTGTTATTCAACAAACCGGTGGCCCGACCCTGAGGGATATACATATATAGCTCAATAATTCTTTTAACTGAATTGTCATAATAGGCACACCTTAATTACCACACAATTGGTTTTAATTTAAACTAGGACAAAAACACAATGCTCATGCACCCATTGGTCTCTGACTTGGTCCAGCCTAAGCTCCTGGGCCTTGTTTTATAGTTCTCTTGATCCTATGCTGTATTTGAATCTTGATTTGGAGTTTTGGCCTTCATATTTGTGTCACCTTTTTCTAACAACCATTGCCAGTTAGATTGATTTAGTCCAATTAGCTATTAGAATCTCTTACTCCTCTCCGGTTGACCAAATGAAAAGTTAGTAGAGAGTAACATGGATAGAAGGTGGTGGGGCGTAGAATGATAAGACCGTGGGTTTCAAGCTAAAGCTAGAGTTAGTGGGGGAGGAGGGGCTGTGCGGGGTTGCAGAGGAGGTAGGGGCTGCCTTGAGCGAGGGAAGGAGAAGGGAAAGGTAAAGGAGAGAGTTGTTTTTTAATTTAATTTTTTTAACTTTTTATTTTTTACTTTTATAAAAGTAATTAATATTTTAATCAATTTAAAATTTAAAAAAAAAAAAGAAAATGTGGGATCCCTAGTGCCACGTAGGCAACTAACAGAGAGATTTGATGAAAACTCTAACGGCGGAATCACATTGTAATAAATTTAAAAGATTCGGTATATGATTGTAAAAATTGAAAAGATATGGACTAACATGTCTTAAGGGTGTAACTACAGAGTATTAAATTGTAATTAACCCTAATTTTTAGGTCAACTTGATTCGAAGTGATTCTAGGTCAAGTTGTTTATAAGTGAAGGGGTCAATGTAATACAAGATTTTTTGTGAGGTGGGAGTGGGGTGTTTCAAATCTTGTGGAGAAAATATACCAAAAAGAGACTATTCAAATTGTGAAAAACAGAGACCAAAGATGGAAACCGCGCTTGAAGTGAGCATAGCGCTAAGAAGGGAAGAACGACCTTCTTTTTGACAAAATTTAGATTTTTCTCTCTCTTTTTTTCCTTTTCAAATTATAGAATAAACAGCTTTTTAGAATGTTATTTTCCTAATATAATAATTATTTTTATTTAGTTTAAGATTATAAGATTAAAACAACCTTATGAAGTTGTAATCTTAAACTTATTCGTATTATTAACAAATTTATTAAGAATTTTTCACATTTTCTCTTCGACTTTAAAATGCTGGTGGAGTTCATTTTATGTTCTTGAATCTAGATGCTTTCATGCTTGTTCATGCTTGTTCATTCTTTTTAGAATGTCAAATTGTGATTCACAATAAGGAGGAATATCTCCTTACAAGTAAGGAAGCAAATAGTATCCTTCATTGTTTATGAACTTACACCCATCAAGCTGCGCCTCGGTCACTGCTGTCACTAGGATATTAAACTGAAAATAACACTAAGTACTTCAATCACCTCAACGGTGCACAAGATTCAAATTTGTGGGGTCGCGTTCAAGCCACAACAAATGCATTTATACATTACTTGAAAACAACATGTGGTGCAATCTACCAAACCATGTGTGAAAGCTAAGACTTTAGTACAGAACAATCTGAGGTATTATATTGCCGCACAACAAATGTTGAAAAAAATTTAAATGTTTAGTCTACATTAACAATCTACAGTGTTATGCATTGAATGTTAAAATAAACTTTAATGTACAGTCTAGATTAACAGTACAATTCAACATTATCTTGACAACATAGTTTTACCTTACTTGACCTGTTTTCAAAATTTCCGGGCAAGGCCCCGGTACAGCACAGCAATGTTTATCAGATATTAGCTGGCCCCGCTTATCTTCCTCTCTAGCCAAGACATTCAGCTCTGTAAATTCCAAACAATCACAAACAGAGAGCATTCTCACACTGTAGCCCTCTTGTATAATACTATGCAGATCCCCAGTAAGCCTCACCCATGCCAAAACCAAACTCCTCTAGAATTGGGTCTCAGGGCCTTAAGTCTTGACCCCCAAAAAAACACGTCTCACAAAACTTGTTCCATGATGCTCTCTGATTTTCTCTCCCCAACTTCTTCTTCTGTATTGTTTGGTGACTACATTGGAATGGAGAGCTCTGTTGATGTGCTCAAGGATAGTGATGTACCAAATGTGACCAATTGTGCGGATGGGCAGGGATGTAATTTTAGTCAGAAATTAAGGGGTATGAAAGAGCAAAAATGGGCTAGGAAGAATAAAGAGTTTCCTCCTCCTATACCCTGGCTGGCTCGCACTGAGAATTTGCCTGCTCATATGCCTTGGGTGTTGAAGAGGCATTACACTAGTGATGGCAGGCTGATTCTCACTGAGGAAAAGGTTAGGCATCATGAGTACTTTAGGGCTCATAGGTCCAATGGAAGGCTTACTTTGCAGCTTGTAACACTTGATGATGAGATTTTGATTCCACCATTTGTTTGTGATGTGGGTAACAAAGATGGGAATGGGAAAGGAATTGAGAATGAGTGTGATGATCATGACCAAAATTTTGATGACCACGACGACGACGACGACGATCATGTGGTTGAGGATCAAGCAATTAATGGGATTGGGGGATCACCAGGCAAATGCTTCAATTTCAATAGTTTGTTAAGAGGGTCACCTTGCATCTTTGGAGTGCCAGTGCCAGCCATCAGGCATGTTCACAGCTAAACTGATACATAAATTAAGATCAGTTCATGTCAATTTTGTTTGTAGGTCATGTAAGCTATGTGTCCATGCTTGCTTTCTATGTTATTAGATTGTTAGTTGTGTCCCTTCAAATTCCATGTGGATTTTTCATGAGGATGAAGATCTCCTCAAGGTTCATTCACTGTGGAGGAATTTGAATTCAATTTTTTTTGTTTATTAGTAATTCTTGCCTGGAGATTATGATGAGGATATTTCATTTCATTTCATGTTTCATTGCTGTTGGCTATAATACATTATTACTATTATTATTTTCCACTTGAAAATCATCTCTATTTACTTCGACAATACATGGGTAGCGTTTGTTTAAACAAAATTGCTTTTGTTATTTTTATAACAAAAAATTGCTTTTTTTGGAAATGTCATTTAGGAAAAAAAAAAACTTACCTGTAATGTGTTGGTATAAGAGCATCTTTAGGAGAGTCTCCAAATTTTAGCCAAATTCTAGCTAAAATAGCTAGAAAGCTATTATAGCAAATCACTTAAAAGGTGTTTCCTCAAGCAATGTGTGAAACCCCGTATTTATAAAATTTTATAGTTTGAAGATGTAATATTTTGCCACTTAATTTATAAATTATATATATATATGTGCAATTTTCACTATTAGTTCTCATATATATAAGAATCCATATTATTTGCATGGTATACGTTGAGGTCAATCTTAGTATATTTTGATAGATATTTAAGTTGAGTGATAGATTTGGACAAACCTTCTTATCTCAAATTATATTGTATTTTATTGAAAACTTAGGAGTTAAGGCTTAAAAGATATTTTTGGTATTAGCATGAGGTGTTGGATCAAGAATATTGTAGCTAGAGATGGTGCCACCATTCTTGCTAGGTGGCAAAGATTGAAGATAAGCTCAAGTTGTTGTTATCCTATACTGTTACCGCCAAGAGTATTAACTAATGAAGGATTCTTGTTGCCTACTTCTACTACTATAAATAGGAGTCTATGTTTACAAATGGTTTACTACATCTAGAGAAGGCATGCATAGTTTGCATGAGAAACGAGAGGGAAAAATAGTGGTAGAGAGAAAAAGAAAGAGAGAGTGGTAATAATATTCTTGGAGTTAAGAGGTCGGAGTTTGTGTTTTCTTAACTTGGAGCTAGCTTTGGAAACGAGGTAGGGATTTCTTGTAGAGCCTTTACGGAGATTGATTTAATTAAATTTTGTGAGCACTATATTATGCATGCTATTATTATTTGAAATGCATAATTATATCATGTCATGAAAATTGGCTGGAATCCTTGGGTTGATAAAGAAAGTATAGAAAAAAGGGTAATGGGAAGGATCTTTTGTGTAGTTGAGTCTAACTCTTGGCAGGTACCAGGTCTCAGGGATCCCACAGTGCACATGATTTTTATTGGGTGATTCGGGACTGGCGAAAGGGAGTTAGACAAGATGACTAACAAAAGGGGAATTATGGGATGATTGAAATGGGTGTTAGTTTATATAAATGGGCATTCGGGACCAAGTGGTATAAGCATGGTATGGTATCAGAGCATATGAAAACCATGAATTATCGTGGATTTTTTCTATTTACAAATATCCCTTATTCAATCACGCCCCGGACCCGGGGGTAGGCGGAAACCCCGCGCCCGGTGCGTGAGAAAATAAAAAAAAATAAAAAGAAAACCGAAACAGGGGTTTAAAATAAACTTCTCTTATAAAAATAGCTCCAAAATCTTACAACTTTACAATTAATAAATAAACCTCTATCACTCTCATCTAATCATCCTCAGATTTTGGAGCTATTTTTATGAGAGAAGTTTATTTTAAACCCCTGTTTTGGTTTTCTTTTTATTTTTTATTATTTTCTCACACACCAAATAAAAGCATAATTTCCAACTTTCATTTATACAAGGGTGAATTGGTAAAATGCCCCTAACTTGTAGTCGTACTTTTGATTCGCCCCCTATTATATATATATATATATATATATATATATATATATATATATAATTAAAGGCCACGTGAGCAATTAATCCCCCTAACTTATAGAAAATTATGTTTTTTTTTTAAAAAAATATTTGTTTTTTAAAATTTTAAATTATTTTAAAATAAAATAATTTTTTGGTCTACATATAGGCAACGTGAGCAAAAAAATGGGATCCACATTTGCCAAGTCAGAATTTAACAGACTTATTAACGGTTTGACTAATAGAGGGTGTATTGTCAAAGGTTTTGTGAAGTCATGATTAAAAACTGATATTCTAGAGAGGAGAAACTAGAAAATAGTAAGTTTATTTGCTCAGCTACTACCTAATTAGATGTTCCATCACATCAAATTTAAGACCATTCGCCTTTCAAAAATATAACATTGAGATTATTAATTAGTTTAGAAGAATTTGCCTCTGGTATTTTCATCTGAATTTGCCTCTGCTACAGCTTGATTTACCAACATGTCAATCCCAATGTTCGAAACAAGGTGGTAGGCGGGCTGGAAGTAGGGGTCTAATGCCTAGAGGAGTAATCGGGGGCCCATCTCTTCTTTTTGTTTTTTTTCATCAACATATAAATGCAATTTTCCTTCTCAAACCCTAACTCTAACAAGAGCCGTCTTCCAGCCCCTCTCTCTCGCTCAGACATAACCCGCGAACTCTCTTCTTCCTCAATCCTCATCTCTCTGTCTCTCGCTCATAGCACCATCGTCATCTCGTTCCTGACCTTGGAGATTCCAAATGGCGTTTTTTTTTTCTAGGCACTAGCGTCCGCCTAGCACCCCCGCCTAGACCGCCTAGCACCCACCTGACCGCCTAGCTCCCGTCTAGACCGCCTAGCGCCGGCCTAGCGACTGCCTAGCTCCCGCCTAGACCACCTAGCCACCGCCTAGACCGCCTAGCCCGCCTAGCCCGCAAATCTCTATGTATTACCTTCAAACGGGAATCATGGTGGAGACAACGAAGCCCTCTAGCAACACCCTGAATAATCTTGAAGCATCAACCCCAATCAAGCACTGCTCCTCGTGTCATTGGATAAGTAGTGGGTTCGCTCTCCTCATCATCAACGCATAGTTTTTTCGCATGGTTGATGAGGAACTCAACTCCTTCATCACAACCAACTCTAGCAGCAATGTGGAGGGGAGTTTCACCCTTGTTGTTGGTGGTCCAAAACAATGGCGATTGTGGTGGGATTTGTTTGAAGAAATCTATGTGCTTGAACTCAACGGCAATGTGAAGTATATTATTGTCCATAGGCGTTTTCTAACGGAGAAGATCATCTGGTACGTCAGCATCTTTATTTTTTCTCAAGAAACCAACGTCACCCTATCTTGCTGCCTTATACACGGTATACACGGAAGGATCCATGTCTATCAAGTAATGTTTATTGATATTTTAGTGGCCGCTATATGTAAGCATCTTGACTTGTGATGAACTCCGCAAAGCATATATACAAAGATTATTATTCCAGTGCGAGAAAGTCTTTTCAGATTCTTTGCTCTTGGTCTTAAAAATATTGGATTCTTGTCTTCTCCAGGGTGTATCTTCTAGTAGTCTCACTGGACTGGACGGGACCGGACTTCAATTGAAATGGACAAGAGTCCTAGCCGTTGTATGGTGAGCCACATATTGTGTCTTACAAGTCTCACCTAGAGGGGTGAGACTCATAAACACTGGCTTGGACTCAACTCCAATCCAATCTAACAGTTCCCTGGTAGCTAGTCAAGTAAAGTATCAATCAAATAGTAACCTGTTAGCTAGTCAAGCAAAGTATCCACCACATAATAAATAAAATCAATGACAGAAAATTGATTCTCTTGGTAAAGATAAATTTGCAGTTGTCGATCACAAGGAAAGCAAATACGTACCATTCCCATGTTTATCAATGGAACAGCTCCAGCCATTCTTTCGCACTCATTAGCATAGAACTAAGAGTATCAACCGGACATCTCAGAAGGTTTTCCATTTTTATCAATGAAACAGTTCCTGCTCTTTTAACAACAAAACAATAAAAATATAACATATATGTACCGAAACTTCTAGTTGTAAAGGAATTTTGATCATGCGACACGGGAAAGCCTACACGTTCAAAGCCTAGTTGCTTGAACTGGAACAAGTTTACGAAAAACCATCACTAGTAAAAAAAACCCCTTGCGCGACCAAACTTTGCGCGACGAAACACAATTCGTCGCACAAAGTGACTTTGCGCGACGAAAATTAAACTTTGTCACGCAAAGTCTTACGCGACTAAATTTTGCGCAACGAAATACAAATCGTCGCACAAAGTCACTTTGCGCGACGACAAAGCATCGTTGCGAAAAGTAACTTTGCGCGACGAAACACTTAAATTCGTCGCTCAAAGTCTTGCGCGACAAAGTGTGGTTCGTCTCGTAAAGTCTTTTGAAAAATAAATTAAATAAAAAATTATTTTTAAAAATCTATGCATGACTTTGCGCGACGAAAGACAATAATTCGGTGCACAAAGTCTTGCGCGACGAAGTGTCATTCGTCTCGCAAAGTCTTTACAAAAATAAATAAAATAAAAAATTATTTTTAAAAATTTTTGGATGACTTTGCGCGACGAAATAATAATCTTCGTCTCGCAAAGTGTTTACAAAAATAAATAAAATAAAAAATTATTTTTAAAATATTTTGGATGACTTTGCGCGACAAATAATAATCTTCGTCTCGCAAAGTCTGTACAAAAATAAATAAAATAAAAAAATTATTTTGTTAGAAACATATATTATTGTAGTTCGGATTGGGTTTTTGTTAGAAAATATATATTTTAAATTGACGATCGAATTGGTTCATTGTATTCATATAGGGTCAAGGAGTGTAGCTGTAAAAAATCATCAAAATCGAAATTGAAATAACCATTAAATCGTGAATTTTCGTTTATAACCGTCGAAAAGTTTTGTCCTATTACTTGATCTCTGAATGTTGATTTTTTCCAATTTTTGGCATATATGATCTCGAAGTATAAACAAACAAGTTTGACGGTTGGATCATTGAAAATAGTTTCATAGAATACATATGCCATCAAAATAATATATTCACTAACAATTAAGAGTTTATTTATACTTTTGTTAAATGTAACATAAGATTTTGTGGTATCCACTAGTGTAAATATTTTAAATTGACGATCGAATTGATTCATTGTATTCATATAGGGTCAAGGAGTGTAGCTATAAAAAATCATCAAAATCAGAGTTGAAATAACCGTTAAATCATGATTTTTCGTTTATAACCATCGAAAAGTTTTGTCCTATTACTTGATCTTTGAATGTTTATTTTTTCCGATTTTTGGCGTATATGATCTCGAAGTGTAAACAAACAAGTTTGACGGTTGGATCGTTGAAACTAGTTTCGTAGAATGCGTATGCCATCAAAACAATATATTCACTAACAATTAAGAGTTTATTTATACTTTCATTAAATACAACATAAGATTTTGTGGTATCCACTAGTGTAAATATTTTAAATTGAAGATCAAATTGAGTCATTGTATTCATATAGGGTCAAGGAGTGTAGTTGTAAAAAATCATCAAAATCGGAGTTAAAATAACCGTTAAATCGTGATTTTTGTTTATAACCATCGAAAAGTTTTGTCCCATTACGTGATCTCTGAATATTTATTTTTTCTGATTTTTGGGGTATACGATCTCGAAGTATAAACAAACAAATTTGACAGTTGGATCGTTGAAACTAATTTCATAGAATACATATCCCATCAAAACAATATATTCACTAATAATTAAGAGTTTATTTATACTTTTATTAAATATAACATAAGATTTTGTGGTATCTACTAGTGTAAATACTTTAAATTGATGATCGAATGCAGTCATTGTATTCATATAGGGTCAAGAAGTGTAGCTGTAAAAAATCATCAAAATCAGAGTTGAAATAACCGTTAAATCTTGATTTTTCTTTTATAACCGTCGAAATGTTTTGTCCCATTAATTGATCTCTTAATGTTTATTTTTTCTGAATTTTGGCGTATATGATCTCGAAGTATAAACAAACAAGTTTGACGGTTGGATCGTTGAGTAGCTTTAAATTTGTTTATTTTGAACGTATAACACTTAAGAAATTGAATAGTATATATATTTATTAGTAGCTTTAAATTTTTTAAAAAAATTTGGGCGGGCAAAAAAATGGGAATTTTTTTAAAAAAAATTTACAACTTTGCGCGACCAATATATAATATTTCATTGCGCAAAGTATACTCTAAAAATTTGGGCGGGTACCAAAAATGGGAAATTTTAAAAAAAAAATTTACGACTTTGCGCGACCAATATATAGTGTTTCGTCGCGCAAAGTATACTTTAAAAATTTGGGCGGGTACCAAAAATGGGAAAGAAAAAAAAAAAAATTCGACTTTGCGCGACCAATATATAATTATTCGTCGCGCAAAGTATTCTCTAAAAATTTGGCGGGTACCAAAAATGGGAAATTTTTTAAAAAAAAAATTACGACTTTGCGCGACCAATATATGTTTTTCGTTGCGCAAAAGTATACTCTAAAAATTTGGGCGGGTACCAAAAATGGGAAATTTACGACTTTGCGCGACCAATATATGTTTTTTGTCGCGCAAAGTTTGCTCTAAAAATTTGGGCGGGTACAAAAAATGGGAATTAAAAAAAAAAAAAATCGACTTTGCGCGACCAATATATAAATATTCGTCGCGCAAAGTATATATTCTAAAAATTTGGCGGGCACAAAAAATAGGATTTTTAAAAAAAATTTCGACTTTGCGCGACCAATATATAAGTATTCGTCGCGCAAAGTATTCTCTAAAAAATTGGCGGGCACCAAAAATGGGATGCGGGAATATTTTGGTCGCGCAAAAGTTTGGGCGACCAAAAATTCGTCGCCCAAAACTGAAAAAATTTGGCGGGCACCGAAAATGGGATTTTTTTTTAAAATTTTTTTTTAAACACTTTGCGCGACGAATATATTATTTCGTCACGCAAAGTGATACGTTCTTTAAAAGCAAAATAACTCCTCCACCATTTTTTCAATGTCTTCTAAATCCTACCATTTCTCTCTCTTTCCCACTCCCCAAATCCTACCATTTCTCTCACACTCACTCCTCTCACTTAATCTCTCTCTCTCTCTCTCTCTCTCTCTCTCTCTCTCTCTCTTTTCATCATCTCTCACTCTCACTCACTCTCTCATCTCTCTCTCACTATCTTCTCTAATTCTCTCACACTCACTTCTCTGTAAATTTTAATTTTTTTTTTCATTAATATGTGTTTTTGGAGTTAGTTTTGAGTTTATGCCAATTATTTGTCATTATTTTATGTTATTGTTTTGTTATTTGACAATATTTGTTTTTTTTTTTTTGTAGGGAATTGTTGAGGCTAAAGTTGAGGATTTGATATAAGATGCTTGTAGATTTTATTATTGTACTTTGTTAATTTAAGTGTACATTTTGAATATTATGTATATTGGATAATTTGACCACTATTTTTCTTATGTAATTTTATTTTGAATATGTCAATTTAAATTAAAGTAATTAAGAAAAATAAAATCATACAATTAAATTAAATTTAAAAAATTAATATAATGAAATTGATATAAGAGAAATAATAATAAAAAATGTCAAAAACCTTGCGCGACTGTTGCATTCCTAAAAGGACACAAATTAATTTGCAAACAACCAATTAAAAATACCCGCAAGTGCACGAATCTATTGAAGTATAGATTATGTAAGTACGGGGTCGATCCCACGAAGAACTTGTCGGCTTCCTATAAGTTCTAATTTGAGTACATAAAGAACACTTATTTAACACACCACAAATGCACAAATGAAAGAGGGAAACTAGAAATGAGTAAAGAAGTGTAAAAGAAATGGAACAACACAAGAAAACTAGAGAAAAACACAAACAGCACTTTCTATCGCCATTTTATCACCTGTTTATCACCTGTGAACAGTGCCGTGAACAGTGATCAGTGACATGAACAGTGCCGTGAACAGTGAACAGTGACGACCGGTCGTTTTTCGGCAGTCGAAATTTCAATAAACGTGTGATGAGCGACCGGTCGTGAACAGTAACGACCGGTCGTTTTTGGGCAGATTCGTTTCTCTGTTTTTCAATTTCGACCTCTGTCCAGTGTTTTGCCTATAACTTTCCAACCGTACGTCAAAAATTCACGTTCTTTATACGGTTGGATTCAGAACAGAAAATGCAAGAACACAACGCGGACCAAAAGTCCAAAACAATTACGGAAACAAATAAAATTCAGTATCAAAGACACACCACGTATCAAACACACAACTCACACACACATTGGGGGGGGGGTTTTGATTTGTTTCAAGTGACCTATTTCTATTGCATGAAAGTAAATGGACTTTGAATTTAAATGAGAAAGGCAGAGATGAAATATCAAAGAGTGGAATTAAAAAGTAACAAACACTAGGGTTTCGGAATCCACCCTAAACAATTCTACCCAAGTTCATGAATACTCAAGTGATGAACTCTAAACGTGTTGATGAAAATGTTCGCAATCAAGGCCATGGGTCGTGGCTCAAGACGCATTGATTCTCTCTAATATACGTAAAGTGCATGGTTCGTGCTACAATACTTGTGCCCTCCCCATAACCGAACCTAGGTATGGTTCGTACTTTGATTCAATTACAAGGAGAACCCATTAAGTTCAAAGAGAATATGAACATCACAAGAATCCTAATAGCATGGTGTTTACATTAGGTATTCAAGAAACCAATTCACATGGATGATTCTTACTTCATCCATTTATTGCTTAGGATAACATGAAGATACACATAATCCCAACAATCTCAAGAAGCATGCTTTCAAAGATGGCCAACCAAGGAAAAACACACATCAAGGATAGATTAATTTGGTGAATTGGAATTCATCAACAATATCTAGAAATTCATACACTCAAGTATCAAAACAATAAGGTAATCATGTTTAGGGCTTCAACCTAAGCCCTAGCTATAGAGTTTAGTTGCTCATACTTATTTCAAATACAAACTCAAAATGAAATTAGAAAGAGTTTACAGATTTTCAGAAAATGATGAAAGCTTCAAGATCATCAATGGTGGAAGTCTTCTTCTCCACTTTTCTTGGCTGCACCTTGGCTTTCTCCAAGCTCCAAACTCTCCAAAATCTGCTCTCAATCTGTATAGAATGTGGAATAGCCTGATTTCCCACGATCAAAAGGCTCCCAATATCAGATTGCAATTTTGACTTCTCCTCCCTCTCTCCTCCTTTCCAGCTTTTACCTTTTAATATAAAACTACCACCTTTGATAAAGCCTTAGCCCATTGTCCCCTTGCCATGATGGAGCTTTGACTTCACAAAGATGCCAAAAGCTCAGAAAATATCTATTTTACAAATGTAATTCCTTGTTACCAAGAGTTATGGTAACAAGAAGTTAAGATGACACAAGGGAGGTAAAAGCTGGCCAAATCCGGATTTCCAGAACTGTGGTAACATGATGGATTGGTTGGATAGGCAATACTTGTCCAATGGAGCTCAAATTTGGATATGTTGTAGTTAACATCCATTGGAACAAGTCTCATGAAGATCATGACCTCATCCGAGCACCAGAGCATGTTGATCCCAGGCCAAGAAGTTGACCTACGAAAATGAACAAAAACAGAATTTATAACTAATAATGCACTTTTAGCTCATTTTCATCCCAACCAAGGCAAAATCTAAGAAAACACAAAAAGGAAGTAAAAAGCTATAAAATGTCAAGAACTAACTCAAAATAGTGGGTGAATAACATGAAAAATCATGTGTAAAAATGAACCGAACAAACTTCCCAAACTTATCTTTTGCTAGTCCTCGAGCAAAACAGAAACTAAAACAAGACTCGAAACAAAACTTTTCGAACACTTTCCAAAGAGAGAGTGACTTATGCAAATGACTCAAAAATTTTCACAAGAAAAACTTAGTTTAGACATTAGTCACAAGGCGGCAAAGTTCAGAACACAACATGCTCAAGTGTAGTAGTGTGATGGCCAAATGAAACTCATTCTCCAATTTCAGTTTTCACACAACTTCAAAAAATCATACCAAGCACAAATGTAACTTCAAATCTCACCAAAGTTGTCCTCTCACAAATGAATCACTCGGGAGAGGGTTACAATGCATCACTCAATAATAGACATGAGAATAGAGTTAAACCATAAGGGACTTAACTCAAAATTAGCAAGCTGAAAAACATGCATGAATATGATCTCAAGAAGGATGCTAAACACTCAAAAGCTGAAAAATGTGTGCAAATCAACCACATGACATTTAGGATCAATTTAGGTCTTTATTATAGGTTGTAATGGGGCTAAGGGTGCAAGGTGAGTAAGAAATGAAGGATATGGATACAACAAAGTCCAAGGAACTCACAATGTAAGAGCATATAATCGTTGACTAAAAGACTTTGAAACATCACGCTTAAGATTTTCAATTTTTTTTTTTTTTTTTTTTTTTTAATTTTTAGATTAGGGGTGATCAAATAGACCACAAAGCCTTGTACCTCCACTAATTATGATTCAGACTCCTTCCTTCCATTCGAACAACTAAGAAACATGGAATTGGATTTGAAACCATTGCCACTTAACCACAACTTTTCTCTTTTCTTTCACCCTTTGAGTGAAGTACTCTTTTTTTTTTTTTTTTTTTTTTGAAATGTAATAACCCTTCCCAAACTTAGCATGAAAAACATATCTAAATTAAAGCTCATGAGTTCTTTAGAAAGGTATATTCTTGTTTTTCAGGCTAAGGCTAGAAGTAAAAATTGGTTACTTGAAAGAAAAGGCTTACATACATATAGGCTCAAGGTGGTTAACAATGGAAAATCATGCTTAAGCATGCATACGGTTAGCTTGAAAGGCACAAACGGTCCAAAGAGGGCCTCAATATCATTTCTCAAATGTCATGTAATCAAATTGCACAAGAATGAGTGACTTTTAAGTGCTCAACCAAATCAATGAATAATGAGATCAAACAACAACTCGGATGACAAGAAAATAAGAATATGTGTATAACACTCATGAATTGAAGCAAAAGGCTCAAAGCTCACATTATATGGTTATACAAGTCTAATTCATGCTTGATACAATTCTTTGGATCATGCAAATCCCTCAACTGGAGAATTATGAAACAAATGGCAAGTGCATAGAAGGTTTCAAACATATCATGCTAGAACGATGCCATTTAGTGAATAACAAATTTTTTTTTTATTTTTTATAGCATTTTCAATCAAGTCATGTAAACATTCATCACAATCTCATCGTATATGTCCGGAAAGTGACTTGAAAACAAAAAGACTCAAAACAGAAAAGAAAACAAAATAAAAGAAAGCAAGAGTTTAAGTGAAACGAAAAAGACTTGCTATCCCTTCCCAAACTTAAAAATAAACATTGTCCTCAATGTTAAAGAACTTAGGCATCAACAATGTTATAACAAGAAATAAAGGGAATAAAGCAAGTAAAAACAAGAACAAATAAGAAATACAACTACAACACGGCTGCAAAACAAAACGAAACAAAACAAAACAAAACCAAACTGAACCAAACAAAACAAAACAAAACAAGCAGAACAGTAAGCCCTAACAACAGTCCTACGCACGCAGAAATCCAACCCAAAGAAACGCACAAACCAAAATGAAAGCCCAACCCAAAGGAAAGCCCAAAAGCGAAGGAAGTATATAAAACAAAGAAACTGAGTCAGAAACACATAGAGCGAGGACTCAGAAAAATAAAAAAAAGTGGGCCCTGATGTCTCGGCTCCTGTGAGTCACGGGATACAAAGTGAGAGACGTGCCGACAAGCAGAGGTCTCTCTCACGGTCCCAAGCCAGAATTATTGCCTTCATAGGAAGGCGTGACGACTTTCGTTTCTTGAAAGCGCTGAAAGGCGGAAATGCAATTAAAGGGGTTGGGGGACAGGTGAGGCGATAGAGGGGGATAGGCCGCAAGGGCCGCGCCAAACCAGAAGCGCAGTGGCTAGGGTTACGTAGAAACTAACTCTATAAAAGAAGAAGAGAAAGAGTTGGGGCAAAACACACAAAACTCAGAAACACACAAAAGAGAAAAGCAAGAACAAAAGAAAAGAAAGTTCAAATGGCCTCTTCCTACCCATTCTCGCTGGATCTCAACCTAGCTCAACCAACTCAGACTCAGGGCCAAGCAGTGGCACCAGTGTGGATGCCCTACTTTGCCTCAGCACGGGGGCACGTGACAGTGAATGACTCGATACTGCTGGACAACGATGTTGCCCTTGGAGTTGCTAGAAATCTAGTGACTCCCAAGGATATACGGGTGCTGGGATCAAGGGATGACAACCGGGTCGTGAGCGATGCTCTGGCACTAAGCGTGCAAAGCACAGCAACAGTCGCAAGTGTGGGTCATCGCCTAATTGCGAAGTCCCATGAGGTGGAGGTGCTAAGAGGTCAGTTGGCGGCAGAGCGAAGTATGGTTGAAGAGTGCCAGAGTATTATTAAAAGTTTAAAAACAGAAAGGGCAAGGATACTAGAGGTGAATCGACACCAGCTGGAGGCGTTGCGGGAAGAGAACAAAAATCTCTCAAAGATGGTAAGTGTTTACGCCCATGACATGAGAAAGCAGCTGGAGGACATAGACCGACCGGGAAAACGCAAGAAAACAGACCGCGAGAGTGGTTACGCTCAAGCTAAGAATGCAATCTTTGGGAGCTCGAGTGATGAGCCCCAAGAGGCTGTGCGTGAAGCCCCGGAAGTGGATAGCCAAAGGGCTAAACTCAAGGGTCCTATGGTCGAGACACCGAGCACTGGAAAAAAATGATTCTAGTGTATTATTGGTGTGCCTGTTTGTCTTTGCCTTTCGGTGAAATTTTTTTTTTTTTTTTTTTTTTTTTTTTTGGTTTCAATTTCTCGTTTTCGGAAATAAAAGAAAAGAAAGTTGCAAAAGACAAAGAAGAAAAACAAAACGCACTTCCCAAACTTGAATAAAGGGAATGCGACAAACTAAAAAGAAACAAAGCACACTTCCCCAACGGAAATAAAACAAAGACGACAAACTAAAAAGAAATCAAAACACAATGCACCAGAAAACAGGGAGGGAAAGAAAGTAAAGTGAAAGCAGAAATGCTTCCCTGTTTAACTTGACTCATCCGCAAATTTCTCCGGAAATACAAAGTGGTGTCGGCTCCCCTATGAGAATAAGTCTATTTAAACCACTTCTCGGTTGAAAGAAGGAGCATCCTGCATTTCAACCTGCAAACTCAAGAAAAACCATCAAAAAGCCCAGACAGAAAAATCAATGGCATCCCCAGATATGCTTGTTGATGACCTTAACCTTGAGTTGTCGCTTGCACCACCAAATGCCCAGATACGGGCTCCTCCAAACCCTATCTTCCCAAACTCCTCATACCATCATGGTTCGGCCTCGAACTTCTCTGAGGTGGTGCCGCGTAGGGCAGTAATGCCGGAGGGCATGACTGTCAGCAGACTGACAGTTGCAGATCATCTGCATGTGGCGCAGAGGTCTGACCAGATGGCAGTGGACGAGTCCCACAATCTAACCGTGCTCAACGCGGTCTCGGCCACAAATTTGGGCATGCGCCTACTGGCAAGAACACGAGAGTGCGGGGCACTGAGTGAGGAGGTGGCGGCCCTGAAAGCTTTGGTGGCGGACCTGCAGAAGCGGCTCTACAGTGCCAACCAGCATGTAGAGATGCTGCAAAAAAGGAATGATGATCATGTAGAGCTGCTGCAGATTCTACAAGCAAGAACAGATAGAGGCAATTAGCAGAAGCCTCAGGTGGCGCAGAATGCAACAATGAACGTGTGATTAGGAATTTTATGTATGCATTTTCAAGTTTATAAATGTAATCACATGTTATGAAATGGAATAAGCATTTGAGCCAAAGTTCAGAGTGTGCAATCATGAAGCAATCTACTTCCCAAACTTACTAACAAAATAGAAACACAAACAAATAAAAGAAAGAAAGAGTAAGAAAAACAAAGAGAAACAACAAGAAATTCGAAATTACCTTGGTTGGAAAATTGTAACCCTAACACAAAAATTAAATAAATAAAATTAAATAAAAGAAAGTTTGAGTCTAGAGAAACTCCACTTTGAAGCGATTAGGACGACAACAAACTTCTTCTATTCACCTTGGGTTGCCTCCCAAGAAGCGCTAAGTTTAAAGTCTTTTGCCGGACTTCCAACATACCATGGTCACTTAGGGGGTTTTGGCTCAATCGCCTCCTTGTGCCGAACATGAAGTTTCTTCAAATCTCTTTGCCATCTAATCAACCCATTTCGTATTCTTTTCTTTTTATGCGCATGAGTAGATTTCAAAAGCAATTTTAAGCGCTCTTCAATACGTGGATTAGATGGAGGAGGCACATATTTAGGGTCGGGTGGCCTTCTCATTTGAGTAGAAGGAGTGACATTGAACATATGATTGGTGCTTGGAACATGGATGTTCAGCTTGTCTTCCTTTAGTACTTCAACAACAGAATATGGCATTAGATTAATTGAAGCACCGAAATCAATTAAAGGTTCCTCAAACAATTTATCACCAACTATACAAGGAATTGTGAAACTTCCTGGATCTTGCAAATTGGGAGGAAGCTTCCTTTGCAAAACAGCAGAAACCTCTTCCGTTAATGCAACAGTTTCGCATTCCTTGAGCTTGTTTGCATCCAAGGAAGGAATATTGACTTGCAATTGCTTGAAAGTTTCCAATATGTCCTTGGCATGTTGATTTTTCCTAGAACTCATCAACCTGTGAGGAAAAGGAGCATGTAAGATATCTTCATCAGTAGGTTCACGACTTACCTTCTCCTTTCTTGCCCTTCTTGCAAGTTCATGCTTTGGGATCCACTCAGGTGAAGATGCTGCTTGTTTATCTTCCCCCATGTTGATTTCATCCTTTTCCTTAAGCTCAGTCACTTGTTCAACCTGCATTTCATCAACATTGTGAATCAAATTTTTAGAACCATCAATTTCACCAATTACCTTACCAGTTCTCAAGGTAACTGCTTGAACATGCTCACGCCCATTTTGTATCACTGTTTGGCTAGACATTATCCTAGCTTCCCTTTGACTCAAAGATGTGACAATTTGCCCCACTTGATTTTCTAGATTGGCAATGGCCTTAACCATTTTCTGCATGTGGGTATCATTCCTCTGCATATGGGTGTCATTCCTCTGCATGATGAAACTATCTGTGTGTCTAACCATTGAAGCAACAATTTCTTCCAAAGTTGGTCCTTGAGGTGGTTGGTGAGATTGACTAAGTGGTGGTGGATTATAATATTGGGGTTGACCATAAGGTGGACAAGTATTATGTTGGCCTTGATATGGTTGATATGACCCTTGTTGAAAATTTGGATTGTCGGTCCACCAGAAGTTTGAATTATTTCTCCACTCCGAATTGTATGTTTGTCGGAAATATTCATTCATAGGCAATTCATTATGAAATGAGCCAAAAACATTTGCTTCTTCCATCACAAATTTATTGGAGTATTCTTACATAGTAAGTTCCACAATTTCAGTTGCGGCTACCATTGGAGATGGTGGAGGTGACTCCTCGGATGTTCCTGTAGGAAAAAGAAACAAAAACAAATCAAGATAAAATGAAACAACAATCAATAAACAAAAATAAAACTAAGTACTCTAAACATACTCAAACAAAACAAATAAGCAACCGTGCCAGTTCCCCGGCAACGGCGCCAAAAATTGTTGCATTCCTAAAAGGACACAAATTAATTTGCAAACAACCAATTAAAAATACCCGCAAGTGCACGAATCTATTGAAGTATAGATTATGTAAGTACGGGGTCGATCCCACGAAGAACTTGTCGGCTTCCTATAAGTTCTAATTTGAGTACATAAAGAACACTTATTTAACACACCACAAATGCACAAATGAAAGAGGGAAACTAGAAATGAGTAAAGAAGTGTAAAAGAAATGGAACAACACAAGAAAACTAGAGAAAAACACAAACAGCACTTTCTATCGCCATTTTATCACCTGTTTATCACCTGTGAACAGTGCCGTGAACAGTGATCAGTGAGATGAACAGTGCCGTGAACAGTGAACAGTGACGACCGGTCGTTTTTCGGCAGTCGAAATTTCAATAAACGTGTGATGAGCGACCGGTCGTGAACAGTAACGACCGGTCGTTTTTGGGCAGATTCGTTTCTCTGTTTTTCAATTTCGACCTCTGTCCAGTGTTTTGCCTATAACTTTCCAACCGTACGTCAAAAATTCACGTTCTTTATACGGTTGGATTCAGAACAGAAAATGCAAGAACACAACGCGGACCAAAAGTCCAAAACAATTACGGAAACAAATAAAATTCAGTATCAAAGACACACCACGTATCAAACACACAACTCACACACACATTGGGGGGGGGGGGTTTGATTTGTTTCAAGTGACCTATTTCTATTGCATGAAAGTAAATGGACTTTGAATTTAAATGAGAAAGGCAGAGATGAAATATCAAAGAGTGGAATTAAAAAGTAACAAACACTAGGGTTTCGGAATCCACCCTAAACAATTCTACCCAAGTTCATGAATACTCAAGTGATGAACTCTAAACGTGTTGATGAAAATGTTCGCAATCAAGGCCATGGGTCGTGGCTCAAGATGCATTGATTCTCTCTAATATACGTAAAGTGCATGGTTCGTGCTACAATACTTGTGCCCTCCCCATAACCGAACCTAGGTATGGTTCGTACTTTGATTCAATTACAAGGAGAACCCATTAAGTTCAAAGAGAATATGAACATCACAAGAATCCTAATAGCATGGTGTTTACATTAGGTATTCAAGAAACCAATTCACATGGATGATTCTTACTTCATCCATTTATTGCTTAGGATAACATGAAGATACACATAATCCCAACAATCTCAAGAAGCATGCTTTCAAAGATGGCCAACCAAGGAAAAACACACATCAAGGATAGATTAATTTGGTGAATTGGAATTCATCAACAATATCTAGAAATTCATACACTCAAGTATCAAAACAATAAGGTAATCATGTTTAGGGCTTCAACCTAAGCCCTAGCTATAGAGTTTAGTTGCTCATACTTATTTCAAATACAAACTCAAAATGAAATTAGAAAGAGTTTACAGATTTTCAGAAAATGATGAAAGCTTCAAGATCATCAATGGTGGAAGTCTTCTTCTCCACTTTTCTTGGCTGCACCTTGGCTTTCTCCAAGCTCCAAACTCTCCAAAATCTGCTCTCAATCTGTATAGAATGTGGAATAGCCTGATTTCCCACGATCAAAAGGCTCCCAATATCAGATTGCAATTTTGACTTCTCCTCCCTCTCTCCTCCTTTCCAGCTTTTACCTTTTAATATAAAACTACCACCTTTGATAAAGCCTTAGCCCATTGTCCCCTTGCCATGATGGAGCTTTGACTTCACAAAGATGCCAAAAGCTCAGAAAATATCTATTTTACAAATGTAATTCCTTGTTACCAAGAGTTATGGTAACAAGAAGTTAAGATGACACAAGGGAGGTAAAAGCTGGCCAAATCCGGATTTCCAGAACTGTGGTAACATGATGGATTGGTTGGATAGGCAATACTTGTCCAATGGAGCTCAAATTTGGATATGTTGTAGTTAACATCCATTGGAACAAGTCTCATGAAGATCATGACCTCATCCGAGCACCAGAGCATGTTGATCCCAGGCCAAGAAGTTGACCTACGAAAATGAACAAAAACAGAATTTATAACTAATAATGCACTTTTAGCTCATTTTCATCCCAACCAAGGCAAAATCTAAGAAAACACAAAAAGGAAGTAAAAAGCTATAAAATGTCAAGAACTAACTCAAAATAGTGGGTGAATAACATGAAAAATCATGTGTAAAAATGAACCGAACAGCGACAAAATATTTCATCGCGCAAACTATTAAATTAGTTTATTTTAGTTTAAAATTTTCAAAAAATAAAAAAATTTTAAAAAATGAATAATTCGTCGCGCAAACCTTTGCGCGACGTTAACATTCGTCACGCAAAGTACATTTGCGCGACATTAACTTTCGTCGCTCAAAGTTGATAATATTCGTCGCGTAAAGTAATTAGTATTCGTCGCACAAAGTTGTTATTTTCCGTCGTGCAAAATTGTTATTTTCGTCGCGCAAAGTCGTCATGATTCGTCGCGCAAGTTGTTATCCTTCGTCGTGCAAAGTGGCTTTGTGCGACGAAGAATTTTCGTCATCGCGCAAACCCTTTCTTTACGAGTTTTGCGCGACAGAACTTGCGCGACCAAAATTTCGTCGCCCAAACTTTGCGCGACGAAATTTTCCTTTGCGCGACCAAAAATCATTCGTCGCGCAAAGTGTTTTTTGTAGTAGTGCATATAGCTAGTACTGATTATGAGGGAATAGTAACAGTTTGGGATGTAAATACTTGGAAAGTATGTGATGTTACTTACACATTCTGATTTTTTGTGTGTGATTTGAATTTGTGTACTTATTCCCTCAACCTTCAATTTTTGTTGCTCATGCTTAAATTTTCCATCAGAGTGTCATGGAATATGAAGAACATGAAAAACGTGCTTGGAGTGTTTGATTTTTCATGCACAGAGCGCACGAGGCTTGTATCTTGTAGTGATGATGGTAAGGTAGTGTCAAAATCTTTAAAATCTTAAACCAAGTCTTGTATTATGCTTAGGTGATTTGAAATGTAATGCAATACCCGTTTCCTTTTGGAAAAGCAAAGAAACGTTATGCTGCACACTATATTATGTTTCTTCTATTTATTAAAGAGTTATTTACCCTAACACCCCATAGGGGTAAAATGCTATACTCACTATTTGCAAAGTCGAGATGTTGTTAACTATGCTACTAAGTTTTTTGTATGCTTGACTTAAGGGCTGGCAGGTTTAGGCTACCAGAATACGTGATATACGCTTGTATCTGGTTTATGCAGTATATGCAAGTTTGCATATATAGGATGCTAGATTGATGCGTTATGGGTGTAGTATCAATAACTGATCAGTTCTCGTATTTCAGCTGGGAGAAAATAAATTTGTTAATTTTGCTAGAAATTAATGGATTCAGAGAAATATTGATATGTCCTTCCTTCTGTACTTTTGACGTTACATATTGGTTGTCGAATTGTTTAGTATGTTTTAGCAATGCCAATAATTGTGGTGTATGCTTGAGTTAAGGTCTGGCTAACAATACTTAAATATTAGATGCCCCATATTTGGCTACGGTCACAGTTTACCACCTACCCCATCTGCAATTTAATAGCTAACTGTTGAGCATTGTTGTTCTATTTGACAGGCATCATTTCCAAGTATGAAGAAGAGAAGGAAAGGCTCTGCACACGATATGAACAACTGAGTAAGCAACAAAACTCCTTTACTCCTCCTTATATTGAAATCGAATACACCAAAATTTTCTGATGGGTTGATGTTGTGTCAGGAAAGAAAGAAAGGAGTCTGATATCTGAGCATGAGAAAACTTGTACTGATAAAATTGCTAAACTGGAAGAGTCCTTGAAAAAGAAGAAGCAGGTACTACCCCTCTCTCTCTCTCTTCCTTGAAAAGAAAAAAAAGAAGCTTGTACTGATATCTCCATGTATATATATTTGTGCAAACATGTCTCAAAACCCATTTTCTGTTTATAAACTTAGGATGACATGACTTTCAGCGTTCTGAGAAAGACTCTTGGCTCATTTCTGGAGAGTACTTCAGACGAGGACATCCCAGCTGATGATTGAATGAACATTCAACTGTTTGAGCTCAAGTCTCTAGTTACTTTTTCCCCATAAAAGATGTTACATTTGTTAATACTTGCAATATGATATGGTACATGGTTCTGGTTCTGCCATAGGTGTAAAGTTGAATTTCAGATACAGTACCACATTATTACATGCTGCATGTGCAAAATGTTTAAAATTAGTCACAAATTAATTCACAAATTTTCCTCTGTACAATTTCTAGGCACGCCTCACATAAGCAGTTTAATGAACAAGATTGGCAGGGGGAGGTGGGTGCCCCTGTTGAATAGACCATGGAGGGCGCTTGTTGTGTTTCTACAGATAAAAACATTTCACATCCAGTCATACATAAGAAACACAAGCAATTGCATTCTGATCTATTTACAACAACTATATACAAATGACAATACATGTTGTTTCAAAAGTGTTTTCTTATTATTCTCCCTTAAAAACAATTACTATTACAAATGAAAGAACAACATGACGTCTATAAATATGAAGCAAAAAAATAGAACTTTCATTATTGTACCCATGTGAAAGTCTACAAATCCCATAACCTCTTCTAATTTTTATTTCAAAGGAAATTTGTCTTCTTTTTTTGTTTTTTGTTTTTTGGGGAGGAGGATAAGAAATATAATCTCATCATCAGGCAGTTTTTTCAGAGCATCTTATCCCTGTCCTCGGTAATTCCACGATAACCATGGAAACAAAGTTTTCTCCAATAACTTCTTACAAAATTTCTGATTTCACATATGAACAAGAAAAAAGAAAAAGAAAAAGAAAGTATTTTCATGTAATTCAGAGATTATGCCCAAATTTGTCCCGAACACTACTAGCCTATCTGCAGTGAGACTCACAAGTGTATTCCCATAACGACACAATTAATGGTTTCAATGTTTCCACAGCACATTGTTTACTTACTCCAATTTCGGTCACAAACTGACAAGAGGAACACCTGACAGATGAAGCTCCATATGGATACATCAGCAACACTGCACAACTACCACATTTAACTTGTCCAAACTAATCAGCTGATTGCATAACTTTTGCACACTATTGCATAAACAATGACTTGATTTTAAGTCCATTGGCACTTGTGGTTTAGTGCTGAAATATTGCACACTGCATATGGACCTTCGAAATTGCGTAACACATGAAAAAGAATTGATTGATTGACCCTAATCAACTCAAAAGATCAGGTGTACATATTTTATATTTCATGTTAGTTTAGATCACACATTATTTTGGGGTCATGCACTGCTTCTTTGAATGAAGTTCAATGCAACTGCAGTCTCTCTTTCTCCTTTTACATTGTTATCAAATTTTGGCAATACTTGCGCTAGGCGTACAGTATCATCACAAGATTACATGAAGTAAGAAAACCTACAACAATTTTGGAAAAGGCAAAAAGAGGAGAGAATGAGACCGAGAATGTTGCTTACTAGATACACTAAGTGAAAGAGGAAGAGAGAAGAACCTTGTAGCACAAAGTTGACTGTTTGACAGCATGAGCATTGAGCATGCCTGGCTCCTCGTGGATATTTAAGCAGGCGAAGGCAAGAACCACAAACCATTTGAGCTAATTCTGCATCACAATTAGATAGCTCATCAAGTGAGAAAACCTTTCACTATGTATAAAACCTGAGATGAAAGGATCTATGGAACATTCTTCTAAGGAATCTAAAGATCAACATAATACATGTAGGCACTATTGTAAAATTTCTAGTACAAGTGGTCGAATTTCTATATTAATTTGGTATAGCTGATCGGCTACACTCTGTTTGTTCCAATTTTTAAAAAAGAAATAGTATAGTTTTTTAATTGTTTTTAAAAGAAATAGTATAGCCGACCGGCTATACTCGATTTTTAAAAACTTTTTTAAAGAAATAGTATAGCCGCACGGCCATACTTGTTTTTTTATAATTTTTTTTATATAAAAGAAATGCTATGCAAAGCCTTGGCCACTGTTTTTAAAACATTTACACAAATTGCCATTGTATAGTCAATTCTAGGGGTGGGCATCAAAACCAAAATACCGAAACCGTCCCGAACCGTGCCCATCTCGTGCCGTCCCATTTGGTGTTGAAGTGTAAACAGGATGATACCATGTCATCCCATTACTATTTGGCACGACACCGGTTCTAAATTTGTGATCTCGTTTAGTGCCATAACGTACCGAACAGTACCGGGTAAATAATAAATCCCAATTTCAGTTTGTCCTCTCCCACGAACATTCGACTCGAGCTTTGTTTCCTCCGTCCTTTCCTTCCCTCTATCTATTCTTCTCTTCTCTTCTCCTTTCTCAGTCATCAATTTGAAGCCGTAATTCCCAAATCCTCCACCATCGATTGATCTCATCTCCTCCTCCTCCTCCTCCTCCTCCTCCTCTCTCTCTCTCTCTCTCTCTCTCTCTCTCTCTCTCTCTCACATTCATATACGAACATGTGTTGCATTTGTTGGATCTTAATTGTTTATTACTTTATAATGTTGCATTTGTTTATAAGAACATGTCTGGATTTTATTTTTTTGTGTAGAATATGCAAGTACTGAAGCTGCTGCCACCAGTACAAACACATTAGATTTAGATCCAAAGGGAAAGGGACATGCCAAGTAGCCTTGAATCTTGATTGTTCTGTTTTTTTGTTTCTTTTCTTGGTTTGTAATTTAATTTGCAATCATTAAGGGTTGTTAAGTTACTTTCATTTATAAATTGTAAGTTGTAACTATATGTGAGATTTCCATTTCTTGCTTTGTACTTAATTTGGCTTGATTTGCTTTGTAAAAGCCTATGTGGAATTTCCCCATTTCTTGCTTTGTAATTAATTTGACAGGTCGTGAACTTGAACTCTTGATTGATGGTTTGCTTTGTTTGTATTAGGCTTGATTTGTAAAAGCCTATGTGAGATTTGATTTCCAATTCACTTGAACTTTGTAAAACTCTTGAATGACTGTTTGTTTGTATTATGCTTGATTTGTAAAACTTTATAATTTTGTGTTATGCAAACAGGTTTTTTACGGTATAAAAAATGATACCGAATCATATCGGTCCCGTTTGGGGCTGGTATGGTTCGAATTTTTTTTTGAAAACCCCTCATCCCATCATGTCCCGTCCCAATGCCGTGTTATCCCTTACCATGCCCAAGCCTAGTCAATTCTCTGAATTTTATTAATTACTGCAATCAATAAATTAATATCACATTTCTACAATTAATTTATCAAACACTTTCAACCAGTGAATACCTTATGGTGAGGTATATATGTCTTTGGGTGGTTTGATTTACCGGCTTTGCAGGTTTGTGTATACCTCCTTCCTAGGTAATTTCATATCATATATCTCCTCCATAGGTAATTAACATTCATATGTATACCTCCTCCGTAGATAAATAGCATTCATATGTATACCTCCTCCATAGGTAATTTACCTATCCATACCTAATTAACATTTATGTATATTCCTAGTCAATTGATGATTATACCTCCTCCATAGGATTGTAAGAAGAAAAAGAAGAAAGAAGAAAGAAGAAAGAAGAAGATGAAGAAGATGAAGAAGATGAAGAAGAAAGATTATAGAAAATTTATTTATTTAGTTTTTGTATCAGCGCATGTTTATGGGATTTTCAAAATTAAAATGGATAGACACGAAAATATTTTATAATTCAAATCATAATTAACTAAAAGGTCAAATATAGTAATTATTGGCCTACAATTAATTTCTTACCCGTTTATGAATTGTAATCAGAATCAATAGTTGTATTAATTAGCTAATTATTATGATATAAATCAGTCTTTCCCGATTTAAATCATAAGGGCATAATTGGAACATGAAAATAAATTTTTTTTTAAAAAAAATGATTATATCATAAAATTAGAAAAGGAATATTCCAAAACAAGAGAGAATCAAGCAATCAAAGTATCTATACCAATGAAATCCTACGGATTTAGGGGGCCTCGAAAGGAAAGAATTGGACGCCCTATATGAACCTCACCAAACGAAGGTAGAGGAGACACATCATCAGACACACAAACCTATTTTTCGTCTTGCACTTTTCTTTCCATATACTTAGGATTTTACTTTTCAAGCATCTGGTGTAGCAAGTTCTTCCTTTTCCTAGTGCAAGTTTAATTCAATTTACATTTTCTTGTCTTTTATATTCATTATTTCAATTGCTTTACTTTTCATTGTTATCGTATTTTCATTAAGTTTAATTTAGTTTATTGTTCTTATCATTCTTATCGCTTTTATTTCGTTCTTGCTTTATTTATCGCTTTGATCTATCTTATCCCACTTTTATTCCTGTCTTTACGTTTAAGCGTACATTTAATTTAATTGCACTATTTTCACTAAAAAAAACCTAAAAATCACAAAAACATCCATACGAATCCTAACCATCCTCGAGCCTGATGAAGTGAAAGAACCTAGGCCAAGAGAAGGTTCCTTGCTTGGCTGATCAATCCCTTGATCAGAATTCAAAAGCGCAACATATCCATTCAAGCCCAAATTCGTGGCTTGGTGGTGGCAGTCCCCGCACTCAAAAGAAGAATGACCAAAAGTTCCTTCCGTCGGCCATCTCGGCCAAAAAGAGGGAAACATAATTTATACAAAACTCATTAATTACGCAGTTGCGCCCCTCACTTCGACTATAGATAGCTTGCCACTAGCTAGTTTCGGTCAAAATACATGCATGCAGGGACGAAGCTAGAATTGTAAAGTTAGGATGGCCGAAGTAGAAAATACAAGTATGTAAAATAACTAAGTATTCAATAATTACATGTTTATAGCTAAATATTTCTAATTTAGTTATGTCTAATATGTTTTCAAGGGAATTTTAACTTAAATTATAAGTACTTTAGGGAGATTGATGGTTCCACAACCTTTTGTTGGACTAAGATCAACAATTTTGACAACAACAGCTAGGTCATTTTTACAAGCTTGTGACGGACGATTTGTGGCTCCAACACATTTGACCAAGAAAGTATCACCGCACTCTGCTTCCTTTCTCCACAATAGCCTGCCTACAGCTGCAACCCAAATGCCTTTGTCTTCATTTTTGAAGCATGCAGAGGCTACAAAGGACAATCAATGGTTAAAATTAATCTAAGCTACACATTAAACCTTAACATAGTATTT
Source organism: Prunus avium (assembly GCF_965620075.1). NCBI lineage: Eukaryota > Viridiplantae > Streptophyta > Magnoliopsida > Rosales > Rosaceae > Prunus > Prunus avium. The sequence continues at coordinate 8,043,386 of NC_142284.1, read as the reverse complement.
ACAGGGACGGACCCAGGATTTCAAATTGGGGTGGGCTAAATTTACATTATGCACAAACCTAGAAAACTCGACTCGAGTGAATTTCATTGATCACAAAAAAAATATATCCTAATCAAGAGGACATAATGAGTTTTACCCCATAAAATTCATCTAGTACATGTCACTTTTTTGTTTTCTACGAGTAGGAGTGTGTGAAGTGAAGAATATGTTATTTTCTATCAAAAAAGAAAATAGGGGTATTTTCAACCAAAAAATGGGGGCTTAGCCTTTGGCCCTTTTTGTACCAAAAATAAATAAATAAGGAGAAGGTTTAGGGTTGAGTAACTGACCCTGACTTATATCTTAATATTTCTAGTGCAAAATTGCAAAAGAAAAAAAAAAAAAAAGAAAGAAGAAAAAGTCCAAAAACAAAACAAAAGGAATGATCATAGACTCATAACAGTGGAGCACCCAAGTGGCCCACAACCAATAAAAGAGTGCAGTGCGTGGTTGTCTATTGGCTGGGCTGAGTATATTAGTTTAGGCTGAAAAAAGACAAAGTTACCTGGGCTATAGCCCAGGTTAGCCAAAGGGTAGGTCCGTCCCTGAGTATGTACATCAAACCAAATAAAATTCAAGCAATTTAGGGAAGCAATGTATGGATTATTATTTTGTAAAAAGTAATATAATAAAGTTACCAAAGGCCAAACGGGGTCTAGGCCAATAAAAAAGGATCATCTTCTACTCGATATTGAACTTGTCTTTTTTTCGACAGTTCATTTTCTTGTTGACAAGTTGTTAGTAAACAATCCGTGCACAACATAAAACCAGAGATATGGATCTTGCGAACTTGGAGACCATCGTCCAAGCGGTGTTACAAGCTTTGCAGAACAACTAGAATGGACATAATATGAATCATCCAGATCGACAAGATGTTGATGACCTGAACGCGTAAAATGTACAAAACGTAAATGCGAACGAGATTGAGCGTGAACAAGAGCGCTAACTGAAGTTGAGACTCACAAAAAGAGTGAACAGCTAGGGGTTTTTTTTTTTCTTTCTCCATACTTGAGTACAGTAGTATGAACTTTCTCCATTCTTGAGTACAGTGGATTGCCCTAGCCGTTAATGCGAAAAAAAAACCTAGCCGCTCTCTCCTTCTGTGAGTCTAAAAGAAAAACTCTACATAGGGGGAGGAGGAAGAAGCGTCATTGCCCCTCCTCCCCTCCTCCTCTCCTCTCTCCTCACCCTATTTTTTTTTGGGTTAGTGAATAAGTTCACTGTGGTGTTTTGAATAAGAAGCCTCTTTTGTGGTGATTTCTTCTGAGCCATGCTCAGATTGAAGTTCCCCACATCCCTTTTAGGCTTTCTCAAACAAATCATTCTCTCAAAACCAGCTCTCTAACACTGCTCATGTTCTATAAATTTGGGTCTACATCATCTTTGATAGAGATTGCTACAAATCACCCAACTGTTCTTTGAAAAGGTAGTTGTTTTCGTTTATCTATTCGCTCTTATGCGTAGGTGGTGGGTGTGGCCATGATGACACTTTTTTAGGTGGTGGTGATAGAGTTCGTTTAGGCTCATAGGTTGCTTTAGGATTTCGGTTATGTTGGGTATGTGTGCTTTATTTGAGCTTATGGTTAATTGTGGTGTTGTGGGATAGTAGTTTTAGTATGACTTTAGTTTTATTTTTAACATGTTAGTTTGTTGCCCTTTGGGAATTGGTATTTTCAATATTTTTTATTGTACTGTTGAAGTTTATTTTTATAAAAATACAAATTAAATTAAAATTCAGGTATCTACTGGGTTTTGCAAGGACAAGCTATATGGAAGAGTGTTTTTATTTTATTATTTTTTACATAACTCAGCATTACAAGGGAAATTTATTTAATATGAAATAAAGAGGTACCCCGGGGGGAGGGGGGGATTAGAAAAGTGCGTAAGCCCTTTTTCCCAACCAAACCCTTATCCCGTTTGAGTCAAAACTCATGGGTTTATTGATTAAGTATATATAAAGCAAAAGGATAATGATGCCATATGGAAGTCCAGGATTTTTGGTTGGAATGTGGAACTACTATAAATAGCCTCCCTTGAAGCTCATCTATCTTGCATAATTTTAATTCCCATATACCTGCCCAAAGCACAAAAATTGAAAGGGGTGAAAAAGGGCAATATGGCATATATAGAATTCATTTCAAGCAAGCGATTTCAACAAAATAATTCTTCAGAATTTCTAGTGGTTTGCAACACATACCTGCCTAACATCATATAGAAGCCTTGAGGGTGGCTTGCTGGCATGGAAGGGAATGTAGAGGCATCAACAACACGTAATGAGTCGATCCCCATAACACGCAAACGGTCATCAACAACCTTCCCAACAAGGCATCCACCATGGTAATGCCAATATGAGGCTACAGTATCCCGACAAAATTTTTCGAAAGATGCATCATCTGATTGGTTTTTCGGCAAAGGTTTTCCGAAGAAATTGAAACCATCTATACCCGGTAAATGTGGATGAGCTCTATATGGTTTTAAATTGTTTGTCCTTAGGAAATTACCAATATTTTTCATACCGCTAACACAATGAGAGAGGTCTGTCGGATTTGAAAAGTAGTTGAACTTGACATTTGGAGCAACTCTCGCATCAATGGATGATCGTAACGTTACATAACCATATGACAGAGGTCCTGAAATTTTGTTAACAATGTGAGCGAAAGTCGAAGTTGGCAAGGGATAAGATGGACTAGGAAAAAGACTAAAGGGTGGAGTGGAATAATTCGACATCGAGATAGAACATTGGTAGAAATCGTCTGTAATGCCCAGTTCCGTTACATATGAGGGTTTCGGTGGCTTTGGCGGCAAAATGTTAACGAAATTACGAGGATTGTCATACACATACTGGCCAACATAAGGATTGTCATGATTAACTTTGATTTTCAGAGATGATAAGTAAGACTCTGGCCCAACACCACTGAGTAGTAGAAGTTGAGGGGTCCCAATTGTTCCTGCACTCAATATAACTTCTCCCTTACTGTGTACAAATGCCTGATGAGACTGTCCTTTAGCATCACTGTATACGACTCCAACGGCTGACAAAGCTGCTTCGGAGAACAGCTTAGAATTAATATGCCATACAAATCAAACGGAAATAGGGAAATTTAGTTCACACTTGGGCCAATACCTGACCTTATATTGCTCCTTCTGTTAGTGTTTAAAAAAACATATAAAATATCAATTTTGGAGTGCAATATACATTACCTCTTCTACTGTTCAAGAAGATGATATTCTCTACTGTGGCATCAACTCCAACTCGCAAGTTGTTTGCGTTTCCGTTATTAAGCAGTTCATCAGCTGCATGTCTTGTTCCATGATTGTCGAAAGTTGAGCCGGTGAGTCTAATTCCTGGTTTGTGATTCAAACTGAATCGATTGTGTGGAGAAATACCAGCCTGGAACAATCCATGTCCTGCAAGAGCTTGCCACTGTTGCCAATTCGGCCTGAAGACAATGGTGTCTTCAATCCACTTATATGCCTTTTTAACCAAATCCATGTCCCATTCAATTCCTGATTGTTTATAGAATGAAATGTTAGCTCTGGCATACACGCCAGCATTGATCATGCTCGTACCGCCGAGGACCCTTCCTCGTACATTATCGATACCATCTCCGGACACAAACCTTTGAACTGGTGTCTGTCCGTTATCTTCTTGCTGGAGATTATATACAAACCCGTCTGTAGTCAACAGGTTTGGATATTCTGTAGGAATAGTGCCCCTTTCCAGAACAAGCACCGAGTACTTTTCTGATAAAGTTGCTGCCAATGAACACCCTGATGTTCCTCCACCAACTACAATGTAGTCATATGTTCCTTCCAATTCTGGATCACTGGCGTTGTAAACAAATTTCAGGTAGCTAAAATCTGCAAAATGTATGAAGAGCTTTCTTTATAGTATATATGCATGAACACTTATATGTACTTGTAGGCGGGAAATTTATCAAAGGAGCGAACAACTGACACCTAGACAGACAAAAGCCCCCTCATAAAAGTGCTAAAAACGAACCTAGGTAAGCATGAGGATAACACCACATCAAAAAAAGAAAAAAAAAAGAAAAGAAAAGCATGAGGATAACTCGGAAGCTGAGACAAATTCCGTTTCCTTTTCTGTGGCGTTTTTTTTTTTTTTTTTTTTTTGAATTTCAAATGAAGTAGTTTACCATGAGGATGATTCTTGGAAAGCGAGTGAACCTCTGAATACTGAAGATGAAGGACAAAAAGGGGCAACACCAATACTATAACTGACATTGTTGATTTCTCCATGTCTTTGAATATTCAAAGCACTTGCACACCTCAAGAATTTATAGAGTGTCTGACTCAGTAAAGTTGAGTTGAATTGTCATGTTGTCCACAATCCGAAGAATATGGCTAAAGTCAATTGCATGAATCAGAAACGATCTGCAATTTTAATAAATAAAAAAGTGAACATAATAAAACTGAAGAAGGGTTCGTGGAGGGAGCATCCGTGTAGGGACTGCTCGTGAGTTCCTTTCAGTTTTGTTTCCGAATTTTTTGGGGGGTTTTTATTGCAAAACATATCTGAGTTTTACAATACGTTGCGTTCTTTTTGTTTTGTTTTTGTCATTTGTGGTCCTCAATGTTAATATAAGTGCTCCACAAGTAGTTCCTGACGTTGTGTCCAAAAGTCTGTTAAATTGATAATGTGGCACACATATAGACCACGCATATCCAATGATATAACGCCATGTGAATTAAATATAAATATATATTTTTTTAAATGATAAACCATAAAAGAAAACTTTAAATAATAAAAAGTTTTAAAAAAAATCACCTCCTCCTCTATCGCACCTCAATCCCCCATCCCCACCCACCTCCCACACCTCTCGCCTCCACCTATGGGATGATTGCTAACCAAAAAATTAGGGATTTCATGAGCTTTGGGTATTTGGGAATTTTGGGAACCGGGGATACATACTGAAACTTTGCTTTGAATACAATTGCAGAACCATTTGATTGATTCATCGAAGAGATGGAAGAGAGGACTGCTGTTTTTTTATTTTTTATAATTATTTTTTCATGTAGGGGCTGGAGGGGGAGTCGGGTGGAGGTGAGGGATTGGCGTGCGATGGAGGAGGTGGTGATTTTATTTTTTTTTCATTTTTTTATTTTTTTAGGTGTTCTTTTATGGTTTATCGGTTTTAAATTTTTTTAAAATTTTTTTTTATTTATTTAATCTTTGTGGCATCATATTATTGTATATGTGAGGCTCACATATGTGTCACATTATCAATTTAACAGACTTGTAGATGGAATATGATGGCATGGACTATTAATGATCACGTTTGTTAACCTTAATGTTCATAAATGAAACCAAAAAAAATTAAAAAGGCACAACCTAATAGTTTCATGAATTTCAAAAACGTTCTGTAATTTAAAAAAAAAAAAAAAAAGTGGGCAAACAGTTATGTTAGTGTAGTGCGCTCTTGCATATATATCTACCACCATCAAAACTAGCATATATATATATATATATATATATATATGAAGATACAAATAAGTGGCTGAAATCAGAATCCACACAGAATGGTCAGGAAGATTCTGAAAAGTCACATCCAACTCAGCTGAATTTGAGCTAAAAATTCAAACAGATATTATCTATCTATACATACAACCAAAAAAAATAATAAATAATAATAAAAACAAACAAGTTGGATGTGCAATTAGACAACAGTACAAATAAAATATTTTTATTTATTTATGAAAAAAATACAAATAAAACTAAGAGGAGATAATTATTTTAGTCCAACTAAGTAATTATGGTTCACACTACCACACACTTGATTTTACTTCGTCCACCCAACATATGCTCCTACCATATGTTTTCGTGTGTTTGAGTGTGATTAAGATCCCACCCACACCTGGGAGAAGAGGATAATAATAATAATAAGCTGATTGTGGTGTGATTTTAAGTGTGATTCAATTACCAAACACTCTAAAATCTCTTAACTTTGAAGTGAAATTGATTTTTGGCAAAAAAACAATCCCAAACAAGGCCTAAATGGTTAAGTGGTATATGATACAAACCACTTAACATGGTGAAAGTTGATAATGATTATTATATTATATACATGTTATATTTAGAAGGTCATATAACCTGAATGTAATATATTATATACAAGTGGTCAACTATGAATGATGTTATCAAGAGTATTAATTTAGAGAATGGCCCTATTATATTATAACTCCAATTGAATAGGTTCTTCACCTCTTATATATTGGTTTGGGTAATCATGATATATTGATGGTGTTACTTATGACTTGTGGAATCCTTAAGACCTTCACAGAATTCATAGAAGTGAACTTCAGCAGCACACCGCTTTTGCCTTTAATTGTAGATGCAAAGGCATTTCCCCATATATAGTTTCTCACCACTAGAATTCTGTTTGTAATCAGTGTACAAATTTCTGTCACCACAAATGCGCCTAGTAGCACTTGTATCAATCCACTAGTCCTTAATATCAAAAACTGTATTGGTTTTAGATACTACAGCCACAAAATCCTTATTAACTTCAGTCACAAAATCCTCATGTTGTACGTAAGCTTTCATAGCATATTTTTATTTGTTATGTTTTTTGGATATGGACTTTAACTTCTTTATCGGTGAGTAGTGAAAATCCCAGATCGGGGAATTAAAGTCTTGTCCAATAGTTAAAACGATCTTGTGCCTCTCCATTTATTGTCATTTGATTTTGGGCTAGATGCTCAAATTTTAATATAGTATCAAAGCAAACTATCCACATACTTAGCTTAACGCGTTAATGACCCCACGTGTTGCAATTAACAACAAGAACTCTTATACTCTTTTCCAAACCTTTGACTCTATTAATGAGTTATATGAATATTCTTGATTGAATTTGATTTTTATGCATTCATTAAATGTGTTGGTAATCTCTTAGATGCAATCCAACAACCGAGATTAGAAATACGTAATCAATCTTTAACTTAAATACTTATTAGAGAATCACATTTGTGTGTATTGACATTGAGGCCTCCTAATCTTCCATGTTGCATGAGCATGAAAGTGCAATTGACAACCAGAAGTATTCAGTTGTGTACGAACATTGCAATTAACAGTAAGGAGTCTTCTCCTCTCTCTTCAAACCTTGATTACCAACTCTATCAAAGGGCTAAAGATTTGTTAGGGGTGTTTAGGAGAGCATGAACCCTCACTTCTAAAAAAACAAACCAATGGAAATACCTTATGTTTTTGGAAAGATCATTTGAACAAAAATGCAACTTACAAATAAATATGGCAACGAAAACTTCGGATTTAAAACATGGGTTCAAAAGAAATCATTTCCTCAAGAAATTTCAAGCTTGAGGATTGAAGCACTTAATTGTTAGAGTTTGTATAGAAAATTCACTTTCACTTTGTCCCACATTAGAAAGGAGTAGCTTCCCTACATGATTTATAAGCATTAACACACTTGAAACACTAAATAGAAAGTGGCCCTAGTATATTGGATATTGGGCCTCGACTCTAGATTGAAGCCTATCCATATAACAGACAATTGAAATTATTTTTTAAACAATTATGACAACTGTTGGATGAAGAGGTATCAAATCTCTATATAATAGACAATGCGTTCAAGCCATAGCACATATAACTTTGGAATCATATTATCATTTCTCCACACAATAAACACTTTCTGATAGAAAAGCATATCAAAGCCACTGTGTTTGCCAGAAATCAAAGCCACTATGCTTAGCCTTTGATTTGTGATAGTTTAACCCCAAACCCAAAAACCCTAAGATATATGGCATGCATCCTAATGCTTTATATAGCCCCACAACTTGAATGAAGACCAAAACCCACACGCTCTCACTATATACATGGCCGGCCCCCTTGTGTTATTGGGCTTGTTGACCTTTTATTTTATGTTGTCATGCACAACCTAATTTAAAATCCCAATAGGTCCTAGCCTAATGGACCTTGGAAACTCAAAATTCTTTAAAGCGCCATTTGAACCTCTGATGTTCTAGTGATTAATTAACGTCCTTAATTAATCATGCCCAGATTCAATTAACTTCTTTTATTGACTCAATCATTCTTATCGGTGTGCGATCCATTAGGTTCTAACTAGCAATGCAATTTACTATTAGAAATCTCTTATTCAATTGTGAATTAAAAACCCCTTGTTAATTTTCCCTTTTGTGATGACCCAGTTACGGTATGCTTAGGGTTTCCACAAACAATGAAGGACATCTAGCAATATGTTGTGGCTATTCAAGCTAAAGTGTAAATAGCGGATAACCTATTTAGTTGGAATTACAATGCAATACGATCCTTCTCTTTTTTCCAATACTTTTTTTTTTATCACAATAATATGATATAGAATTCATTTCAACTCCCTATGTGATTACCCAGGACTTATATGATTAAGTTGAGTGTGATTATATACATCGTCGTCAATCAAGCTCACTACCCTAGCATGCGATTTCAAATCATATCATAGAATGTTCTCTCTCTTTACTGAGAGTGGAGTCCCTTGTTGTATACACTTACATGCCCTCAAGAATCAATCAAGGACCCGACGACGTCTTAAGTGAAATCCTGAATTGGGTTGGAATTTATGGCATAATGTAAGATCAACGATGTATTAATAGCCCTATATAGTGTATCTCTTGATTGATCACATTCAGTGTACTCATTCTTTAATGAGCACCCATACACTTATCTTAGTGTCACCTACACGAATGTGAATGTTCTGCAACTTAATGATTCTGAATCTAATACCCTACTCGCCTTTAGTTTTCTGCATAATCCCTGCATATCATTACTCAAAATCATGTACAATTATATTCAAAATATATTGACTGTGCTCAAAAATAATATAATAACGACCGATTTAACTTACTCGTTGTAAACAATTTGAACTCTTCCAACACTAGGATCGGCAATCACATCGAAAGCGTCCTAAGAAAGATTGATCGTTCCACAACCTTTCGTTGCACAACGATCAACAATTTGAACATAAGCTAGGTCAACCTTACAAGGATTTGATGTAAGATTTGTTCCCCCTAAGCCAGTGCACTTGACAAAGTAATATTTACCACAGGCTTTACCGTTATCCCATAGGGAATTGTCTGCAGCTGCAATGAAAGTACCCACGTCTTCGTCTCCATAGCACGCTGAAGCTGCAAGAAAATAACATTAACACCAAAAATTTAAATTTTTGATGTGATGATTTTTGGGCTTAACATAATTAAAAACCTAGCAGTAATACAGCTTCCAAGCTTCAAAGAATTTATGTATATATTGTAGTTTATATTTTTCAAGTCATTTTTATTTTACGACATGAATCGTCATACCTAAATACTACATGACGACGGCTTTGCGGCTTGGACTGTGGGCTGCAGACGACTAGGAAGAGATAGGAATAAGAGAGAGAGGGAGGAAGAGCGAGGAAGAGAGAGGGAGGAAGAAGAAGAAGAATGAAGACGTGACAGAGAATGAACAAACGAATAAAAAATAAAAGAAATTGTTAAATAAATGAGTTAACTAAAAAAAGGACCTTTACAAAAATAAAATTTTAAAAATTGTAGGCTGTACAAAAAAACATGAAGGCAGTCGAACACCAGTCTTCTGGTTCTGATTCTCCCTTCTAAGGAGGGACCAACAATTATTAAATGTTGGGAATTAAGTTGTAAAAAAAAAAATCGCACATCCTTTTCAAATAGAATAACAATAATAGGGATTTAATTAGAACTTTAATATAAACAAAAGTTCCCATTTGTGTCACATGAAAATACTTCAAAGGTTGCCATTGTTTTACCGAAAATGTTAGGGAGATAATATTTATGTACCAACTCTATGGTACATAAATGTCATCTCCTTAACATTACTCTTGTTGTATAAGCTATGGAGTGAGATATGAAGAAGATACTTCAATTAAGGGATTTTTCAAATAAGTTTATTTTAGGAACGCCCTTCTAGGGATCCCTCAAATAAGCTTATATATATCATTATATCTCACTTTGTATGCCAAAATTAAGAAGGCAAAAATTTACTTTTGTTGTCTGTGTTAAATTTCAGAGAGACGGGTCAACGGCTCATTACTAGCAACACCAATATTGTACCCAACTTAACCACCTACAAAACCTAGTAGGTGTGGGACTTATATTCTTTAACACACCCTCTCACGTGAGACCACCACATAATGGGCCACACGTGGAGCCAAGTCCACATCGAAGTCAACCATTCAAGCCCAACACTTGAACACCATGTATTGGGTATGGGGTATGGGTAAATATTCAAGCTCAACATGTGAACACCACATATTGGGTCATGGTAAAGGCCCAATTTAGGCCCAGTCAATCAACGGATACCATGTTAAATTTCAGAGAGACGGGTCAGCGGCCCACTACTAGCAACACCGATATTGTCCCCAACTTCACCACCTACAAGGCCCAATAAGTGTAAGATTTTATCACAAAAGGCCTCGGTGATATTAGTAGTAGACCCATTCATTATATATTTTATTTTATTTAGTCAAGATTCCGATATGGGACTTATATTCTTCAACAATATGTACTTTGCCAATTTAACACTTTGGTACTTGTTTCAATTTTGTCAATTTTATCTTAATTTTAAAAAAAATAATAACAAAATTGAAAATTACAACGATAAAATTGACAAAATTGAAAAACTACAAGGGCAAAAATTGACAAAATTAAAAATACATGGACCAAAGTAGTAAAATCGACAAACTACAAGGACTAAAATGAATTTTTGCCTTATAAAATCTATGACCAAGATTTCATCCACTAAAATATGTTCCACAAAACTTAAAAACTCTACTGATTAAGGAAAGGATATGAATGTTACTTTTAGCCCTTTGCTTTTCTTCATATTTTGGTTCTATAAGTAATAAATAAATAAATAAAACCTTTAAGTAGGCTAAATACTACAAATTCTTGTAATTAACTACATATCATTGTAATGTTCACCATTAATTTCAGTGAATATAAATTTTTGAGTTTATGTATAAGAAAACCATAAATATAAGTTTTTGAGTAAAATGAGACTTCACAATTTAGAAATTAACAAAAAGTTCAAAGGTTTTCAGTCAAATATAGATGATTTACAATTAAGTATTGTCATTTATCCAATAACTTCATATATAATTCAAACTTGAGTTTTTCTTTAGTTGCACAACGACCGACAAAGATGGTTTATTAACTTATTTTTTAAATCTTAATTAATTAATTAATTAATAAACCGATAAAACGCATGTGCAAACCATTAAAATCTAAAATGAATGAGATTGAATTAATCTACCGTTTAGTTTGGAGTTATCCTATCAAATCTGTTCTTCACTCTAAATGCGTTTCACATCATCAATAACACTAGACTTATAAAAAAGACAAACTTGTTATAGATATTCTCCACCATTCTATAGCTTCGTTGGCAACAAAGTAGATTCTCCACCATTTTTAAAAATGGCAAGGTTCACTGGTTATCAAACCCCTGCAATCTTGATTTTCGTGATTGCAACAATGATGATTTTTCCAGGACTTGCAACCCGAGCACCCTCCCCATCAAATTTTAATTTCCTAGAGGAATGCAAATCAAGGCTTCATGTTGAGTGTGGAAAAGAAATATTCATTACAATAATTAAGGAATGGTCTATTAGTGATAGTTGTTGCATTGAGCTTGCATCAATGGGTCAATCATGCCACATTGCATTAATGAACAAAGCTCTGTCAGGCCCTCTTGCCAAATTAAACAAATTAGATGCTTTGACCAAGAGTGCAGAAATTTGGAATCAATGTGTTGAGTTCTCAAAATATCACTCTCATGCAACTTCTCCTTCTTCAGAAGAATAACTAGTCTCTGAATTAATTATGTAATTGATTTGATATTGAAAAATACTTGAGAATAAATGAAATCAAAGTTTTGAGATGGAGGCCTTAAATTTGATAAACTTATTCTCTTTTTACTACATATCTTGTCTACAACGTTCGTCACTCTTCCACCTAATCACCTAAATTTATTGATTAGTGTTATACATATGTTTAAATGGATGGAATCACTTTCATATTTATCTTCAATTTAATTACAAAAAATAAGGCTCTCCAACAAATAAAGGCTTATAGATCATATTTAAATATTGTGATTTTTAGTTCTTAGGGGTTATAGGAAACGCTATGTTATATCTTTTGAATTATATTATTTTATGAATCACTTAAACAAGATACATTTCTTCTTATAAATATAATATCCTGCAGAAGGTGGCGATGTGGGTTATAGTAGTTGTTGGTTGCGAAGTTTGTCAACTTTAGTTTTGCCTTTTTAGTATGTTCATTTCAGTGCCTTTTTGGGCTTAGTTTATATTGTTGAAGTTTATCTAATGAAAGTCTTCTTTGATAATAATAATATAAAAAACCATGAAGATATGAATTTTGAGTAAAATGACACTTCACAATTTAGAAAGTAACACAAATTTTGAAGGTTTTCAATAAAATATAGAGGTTTTACAATCAAATACTTTTGTTTATCAAACATCTTGATATATAATTAAAACTTGAGTTTTCCTTTTGTTTATATGTGACTATCACACCACTAATAAGAGTGCGTCAAAACTTGATCCATATGAAAATCAAGTATAATCCTTGTATGAGGTTCTAAAAAATGAACAGTTCAGATCATGAGTTTACATTGTGGCTTTGTCCCAAATGATTGGTTAGCACCATATTATCTTACCAATTGGTTTAGCGATTGAGTGCTACTCTATGTGTGCGTGTGTATGTATATATATATATATAAGCTATCTTACGTAAACATGAAATAATAATTACACATTACTTTTCTCAAATTCATTTACTTTTATTCTTAGGTTGAACAAATTTGTATGACATGTTCATGTTGAATAATAGAACTAGCACTCAATTACAATTAGCTTATGTACAAGAAAACCATAAATATAAGTTTTTGAGTAAAATGAGACTTCACAATTTAGAAAGTAACAAAAGTTCCAGAGGTTTTTAGTCAAATATAGATGATTTATAATTAAATATTGTCATTTATCCAATAACTTCATATATAATTCAAACTTGAGTTTTTCTCTAGTTGCACAAGGACCGACAAAAATGGTTTATTAACTTATTTTTTAAATATTAATTAATTAATTAATTAATCGATAAAACGCATATGCAAACCATTAAAATCTAAAATGAATGAGATTGAATTAATATCTACCATTTAGTTTGGAGTTATCCTACCAAATCTGTTCTTCACTCTAAATGCTCATCAATAATACTAGACTTATAAAAAGGCAAACTTGTTATAGATTCACCACCATTCTATAGCTTCGTTGGCAACAAAGTATATTTTTTAAAAAATTTAAAAATGGCAAGGTTCATTGGTTATCAAACCCCTGCAATCTTGATTTTCGTGATTACAACAATGATGATTTTGCCAGGACTTGCGACCCTAGCACCCTCCCCATCAAATTTTAATTTCCTAGAGGAATGCAAATCAAGGCTTCATGTCGGGTGTGGAAAAGAAATATTTGTTACAATAATTGAGGAATGGTCTATTAGTGATAGTTGTTGCATTGAGCTTGTATCAATGGGTCAATCATGCCACATTGCATTAATGTACAAAGCTCTTTCGGGCCCTCTTGCCAAATTAAACAAGTCAGATGCTTTGACCAAGAGTGCAGAAATTTGGAATCAATGTGTTGAGTTCTCAAAATATCTCTCTCGTGCAACTTCTCCTTCTTCAGAAGAATAACCAGTCTCTTAATTAATTATGTAATTAATTTGATATTGAACAATACTTGAGAATAAATGAAATTAAAGTTTTGAGATGGAAGCCTTAAATTTGATATACTTACTCTCTTTTTACTACATATCTTGTCTACAACGTTCGTCATTCCTCCAACTCATCGCCTAAATTTATTAATTAGGGTTATACATATGTTTTAATGGATGAAATAACTTTCATATTTATCTTCAATTTAGTTACAAAAAGTAAGGCTCTCCAACAAATAAAGGCTTATAGATCATTTTTAAATATTGTGATTTTTAGTTCTTAGGGGTTATAGGAAACACTATATCATACATTATGAATTATATTATTTTATGAATCACTTAAACAAGATACATTTCTACTTATAAATATAATATCCTACAAAAGGTGGCGATGTGGGTTACAGTAGTTGTTGGTTGCGAAGTTTGTCTGCTTTAGTTTTGCTTTTTAAGTATGTTCGTTTCAGTGCGCTTTTGGGCTTAGCTTGTATTATTGAAGTTTATCTAATGAAAGTATTCTTTGATAAATAAAATAAAAACCATGAAAATATAAGTTTTGAGTAAAATGACGCTTCACAATGTAGAAAGTAATGCAAATTCTGAAGGTTTTCAATAAAATGTAGAGGTTTTACAATCAAATATTTTTCTTTATCAAACATCTTGACATATAATTAAAACTTGAGGTTTCCTTTGTTGATGTGTGATTATCACACCACTAATAAGAGTGCGCCAAACCCTTATCCATCTGAAAAACAAGCATAATCCTAGTATGAGGTTCTAAAAAATGAACATATGATTGGTTAGCGCCATATTATTTTACCAATTGGTTTAGCGATTGAGTGCTACTCTATGTGTGCATGTGTGTGTTTATATATATATATAAGCTATCTTACATAAACAGGAAAGAATAATTACCCATTACATTTCTCAAAATCATTTACTTTTATTCTCAAGTTGAACAAATTATTGTGACATGTTCATGTTGAATAATAGAACTGGCACTGAATTGTGATTAGCTTATATACAAGAAAACCATAAATATAAGTTTTTGAGTAAAATGAGACTTCACAATTTAGAAAGTAACAAAAGTTTCAAAGGTTTTCAGTCAAATATAAATGATTTATAATTAAATATTATCATTTATCCAATAACTTCATATATAATTCAAACTTGAGCTTTTCTCTAGTTGCACAAGGACCGACAAAGATGGTTTATTAACTTATTTTTTAAATCTAAATTAATTAATTAATAAACCAATAAAACGCATGGGCAAACCATTAAAATCTAAAATGAATGAGATTGAATTAATCTACTATTGAGTTTGGAGTTATCCTACCAAATCTGTTATTCACTCTAAATGCGTTTCACATCATCAATAATACTAGACTTATAAAATGGCAAATTTGTTATGAATCTCCACCATTCTATAGCTTCGTTGGCAACAAAGTATATTTTTTTAATAAATTTAAAAAATGGAAAGGTTCACGGGTTATCAAACTTCTGCAATCTTGATTTTTGTGATTGCAACAATGATGATTTTGCCAGGACTCGCAACCCTAGCACCCTCCCCATCAAATTTTAAGTTCCTAGAGGAATGCAAATCAAGGCTTCATGTCGGGTGTGGAAAAGAAATATTCGTTACAATAATTAAGGAATGGTCTATTAGTGATAGTTGTTGCATTGGGCTTGTAACAATGGGTCAATCATGCCACATTGCATTAATGAACAAAGCTCTTTCAGGCCCTCTTACCAAATTAAACAAGTTGGATGCTTTGACCAAGAGTGCAGAAATTTGGAATCAATGTGTTGAGTTCTCAAAATATCTCTCTCATGCAACTTCTCCTTCTTCAAAAGAATAACTAGTCTCTTAATTAATTATGTAATTGATTTGATATTGAAAAATACTTGAGAATAATCAAAGTTTTGAGATGGAGGCCTTAAATTTGATATACTTATTCTCTTTTTACTACATATCTTATCTACAACATTCATCACTCCTCCATCGCCTAAATTTATTGATTAGTGTTTATACATATGTTTTAATGGATGAAATTACTTTCATATTTATCTTTTAATTACTAAAAGCAAAGCTCTCCAGCAAATAAATGCTTATAGATCATATTTAAATATTGTAATTTTTAGTTCTTAGGGGTTATAGGAAACACTCTATCATATATTTTGAATTATATTATTTTATGAATCACTTAAACAAGATACATTTCTACTTATAAATATAATATCCTGTAAAAGGTGGCGATGTGGGTTATAGTAGTTGAATTAGTATGTTCGTTTCAATGCCCTTTTGGGCTTAGTTTGTATTGTTTAAGTTTATCTAATGAAAGTCTTGTTTGATTAAAAAAAAGACCATAAAAATATGAGTTTTGAGTAAAATGATGCTTCACAATTTAGAAAGTAACACAAATTCTAAAGGTTTTCAATAAAATATAGAGGTTTTACAATCAAATATTTTCATTTAGCAAACATCTTGATATATAATTAAAACTTGAGTTTTCCTTTTGTTGATATGTGATTATCACACCCCTAATAAGAGTGCGTCAAACCCTAATCTAAGCTCTTCTAGGGGTACTGGTCGTTCCTTGCCATTAACGATATTTGGGTCTTCCTACTATAGCCCGAAAAAATAAAAAACTTATGTTTCGAGCTATCAAAGATCGCATTTGGAAGAAGATTTCAGGATAGGAAGGTAAACTTATTTCTCAAGTTGGGAAGGAGTTGCCTATTAAGGTTGTGTGTCAGGTGATGCCTACCTATTCTATGAGTGTCTTTCGTCTACCAATTGGCTTATGTTCTGAAATTGAGAGTATTTTTGCTCGTTATTGGTGGTAAAAAAAGAAGTGAAAAATGTATCCATTGGAAGACTTGGAAGGCTCTGAGCAAGCATAAGACTGAAGGAGGTCTCAGTTTTCGAGAACTTTTCTGATTCAATCAAGCTTTGCTTGCCAAAAAAGGGTGGCGTTTTCTGAAGTTCCCCAATTCTCTTATTGCTTGGATGCTCAAAGCTCGGTATTTTCCAGATTCTGATTTTCTGCATGCTTAAGGGGGTTCGACACCTTGCTTTACTTGGGAGTTGATATTATGGGGTCGTGAACTCCTCTCCCGTGGTCTTCGGTGGCGTATCGATGATGGTCGACTTGTGAACATCTACACCGATCCGTAGGTACCTTACCATCTTACATTTACTGTTCAATCTTCTCCCTGTCTTCTTGTGGATTCCAGAGTCAGTGCTCTCATTACTGATAGTGTTCATTGAAATGTTTTTGAGATATACCATTTATTCGCTTTCTCTGAAGCTGAACTCATCCTATCTATTCCTCTTAGTTGCAATACTGGTGATCGCCGCATTTGGTATTTTACTCCTAATGGTCGGTATACAATTAAGAGTGGATATTGGATTGCTTTGGAATTTCAAGCTCATATGGCCTCTTTGTCTGTGTCCGGGTCTTCCTCTTCCTCCTCTCAATAGTTATGGACGCGTCTATGGAAGCTTAGGGCCTGTTTGGTATTTGATTTTAGCCCAATTTTATAAACTCAAAAAAATATTTTTAGTCCAAAGGCCCAAAAACTCGTTTGGTAGGCCCATTTTTAAAAACTCAAACCCAAAACAAACTCAAAAATACCCTTATTATTGAAAACAAAACAAATGCATTTTTCATTAAATTTTTTTCTACCGTCGTTTGCTGCTGGTTCTCGCTCAAGCTTCAAGCTTCCATGGGAGAAGCTTGAAGCTCTCCTGCTCCTTATATCTCCATCTTTCTCTTCGTCATTCTCTTTCCTCATCCATCTCTCTCTCTCTCTCTCTCTCTCTCTCTCTCTCTCTCTACCTCTCTACCTCTCTCCTCCTCTCTCTCATCAGTTCAAACCTTAGAAATTAGGGATTTCCAATATCAAAGGTGAGTTTGCTTTTTCTATTCCTTGTATTTTGGTTTCTCAAATTTTTTGGATAGCTGGGTTTTGTTTGTTGGTAATGTGAGTTTTTGTTTATTTGATAATAGGTTTCTTTTGTTTGGTAGATAGAACCACCTTGCTTCTGGATACCAAGGGCTTTCAAGGTTGAGAGGTAAAAAGACAAAGAAATCTTTGGGGTTGAAGCTGAAAGGGGAGATTCCAGTGGATCCAAAGATCTCGGCCGTTGTAGCAAGGTTTGACGACAATCATCACTCTTTCTCATTTTACTATCTGTTTGGTTGCTAAGAACATTTAGGAGAAATGAAGTGAAAGAAACATTTCTTAACCACCACTAATCTAATGGAATATTCAATTAGGAGAAATGTATTTGGTTTGTTTATAGCTTCATGCTTAGTTTTGTAGCCTGTATGATACTCAATTTTATTTTTAATTCTTATTTATTGTAGTGGCCCCTGAAACTTCGGTCAAATCACACTTTACCATCTCAAAGTTAAAGCAGCCCACATGACCCTCTTGACCGTGATTTCATGTTCCACTTTACCCCCCACCGTTATCTCCATTAATAACTTTGTCAATTTTGCTAACGTGTCATGGCTATTTTAGTGTTTTTTACCACAAATGATGATCTGTCATGCAAATGTCCCACTTTTTTTGTTTAAATTGAATGTATAAAATTTCTTCTCTATGCTTTAAAAATAAAATAAAAACCCTACCCAAATCCAACTCTCCCCAAAATCAATCCCTATTCCCAAAGATCAATCCCTATCCCCAAAGATCAACCACCACACCATCGCACCATCACTTAATGGCCAAGAGAACATGAAAAAAAGAAATGGAAGATTTGGATTTAACAATTTGAGGTTACAGCTTAAATTGTAAGACTTCACAGTTTTTTTGAACTAGTTCTTGGCATTCAGAATTAGTAAACAGGGGAAGCTCATACTCAATTCATACATTGATGAAAACCGATGCTGAGAGGATGTTATATATTACTCATCCTTTTCAGGATAGAGGAGCTACGAGCTAACAACAAGAGGGCTAACAAATTTGTCACAACAACTTTCTAGTTTCCTTCGCCATGTTCTCGACAAATTGAAAAGAGTTGAAGTCAGCACTGTCGTAGCCTACTGAATTGTATGGGTGTGGGTGGTTATGGATGATGATGTCCAATGGTTGGTTGCAGAGAGACGAGAAAGGAGTAAGGATGATGCTATTATTTAGGGATAGGGATTGATCCTTGGGGAGAGTTGGATCTGGGTAGGGTTAAAGCATAGAGAAGAAAGATTTTTATTTATTCATTTTTCCATTTTTTAATATAACTTTATAATTAAACAAGTAATTAAATTTTTAGTTTATATTTAATTCAATTTAAACAAAAAAAAGTGGGCCATTGACATGACACATCATCAAAACTGACAGAGTTATTAATGGAGATAACGGTGGGGGGTAAAATCGAACACAAAATCATGGTCAATGGGATTAAGTGGGCCATTTTAACTTTGGGGGGGGGGGGGCGGGTAAAGTGAGATTTGATCAAAGTTTAAGAGGGCACTATAGTAAATAAGCCTATTTTTAAATGGAATATTCAGTATCTTGTTCTTTGATTTTATATGTCGATATTTATATATATATTAATTTGTTTGTACAAGTAACTTGGATGGATATTATGTGTGGCTTTCTTTAAAGGGCTATTCTTTAATTGTGTCATCATCAGTTAATGTGTGATGTTGTTGTTTTTTACATTGATATCATACATAGTAGAGAGGTGTCAAACAAGGACTTTGAAAATGAGCTTGATGATAAAACTAATTGGCCAAAGCTTAGTGAAGACCATTTTATTCATCTATTATATGAAGAGGCAAAAAAAGGCTTGCAAACCAATACTTTAGATAAGAATCAGTGGGCTGGGATAGAAAAGAAGTTGTTTGACAAGTTTGGGAAAAGATACAACCGTGACAAATTGAAGCAAAATATAACCGATTGCGCAAGATTCACCGTAAGTTTGGAAAGCTCATTTCTCATACCAGGATGGGTTGAGACCCAAACATGAACATTGCTCAAGCATCTGAAGAAGTTTGGGCATCATATCTCAAGGTATGCATATTGTTGTATAATTTATCTTGTTTTGGTATCAAATACATGTGCATTTTCTAATCTATCTTGTTTTAGTTTTACATAAAAACAAGTTTGCAAGCTGTTTTCGTAGCAAAGGATGTCCTCATTATGATTTGCTTGTTGTGATCTTCAACAACACTACTGCCATTGGACAGATGCAATATGCATCTACTAATTCTCCTCCATATTCTAATGTTGAAAGAGAGCTAGAAAATGATTTTCTTACCATTGGCGCGCACATAGATCTTAATAGAGAAATTGATGCAAGAGGCTTTAGTGAGGGAGATGAAGGAACTTGCAAACAAGAACAAGCGTGCAGCTCTATTCCCCCAAAGTGATCTTCCCTCAAGGTCAAAGTCATCTAAAGCCACCAAAATGGATGAAGCCATTGAAGCTTGGGCAAAGTCTCTTAATGCCAAGACTGAATTTTCATTGGCAAGGCTTAAGTGTAGGAGTGAGAAGGAAGTATCTTCTCCATATAGAGAATTGAGCTCCGTTGAGGATTGTATGGAAATAATGGAGACCATAGAGGGAGTGAATGATGATGCTTATGTGAAAGCTTTGGATAAGTTTACTAATTTGGATTGGAGGAAGATGTTCGTGAAGATGTTGGATCCATGAAGAAAAGTGTGGCTCAATAGCCTACTAAGGAACGAGAGTGAATGAGTCTTAATTTACTTAGATAATTGAATGATTAATTGAGCTTGAAACTTATATATGATTAAGTGGACGAGAGTGAAGTTGTCTGTTTTGTTGCTTGACACTTATTTGATTAATGAAACACATGGTCTTCTTCAGAGTCTTCGAATTTTGGAAGACCAATCAAACTGTCTGATTTTGATTCCCATGTTCTTGTTTTGTGACCTTAATGTTCCATAAACTCAAATTTTATGGCATTGTGAATTTGTGATTAATTTATAGTTGGTGTTTAGCTGCCTAAGCTGATTCTGATTCTGCAATTCTGGCTTTAGTGAAGGAGTGAATGATACTTTTGATTAAATTTAGTGAAATATTTTTGGTTCAAAGGAATACTGTTTCTTTTTTATTGCATTCTTCAACTTCAATCATTGGTTTAGAGTTACTGTTTCTTTTTTTTCTTTTTTGGTTCAAAGGGATACTTTGTTTAAATTTAGTGAACTATTTTTGTCCTGATTGTTGTTAAGATATTATTTTTCAGATTGTATAGTTGAGTTAGTGCATTGCTGGTCTACTGAAGGATATTTATCTTTGTTTACCATGTTTTTTTTATTCCTTGTTATATTTGTCTTTGTTATAGAGGATGGACTCAAATGAAGTTGGCAATAGTCATTCAAGTTCTGAAAGTGATTCATCATCTCATTCAAGTTCTAAAAATGATTCATCATCTGATTTGGATGATTGACTTGGAGAGTTGCTTTTAATTACAAAACTAAATGAATATTACTCGCGTTTACATAAAGAGCCATGTATGACTTCACAACTCTCAGGTCGCCAATTTGTGATAGAGTTGTTGAATGGACATCCAAATAGGTTATTTGATTTTGGTAGAATGAATAAGAACACATTTACGAACTTGTGTTCAACATTGAAGGGCTTGGATTTCTTACAAGATGATAGATTAATTTGCATCAAGGAGTTAGTGTGCATGTTTTTGCATACTATTGGGCATACAACTCGTAATAGGATGATTGCTGAGAAATTTTAACATTCTAAAGAAACCTTGTCTAGACAATATAATAGAAATCTCAAAGCAATATTGATGCGACACCTGGGGAATCCTAATTACCACCGTTGTTTAAGGTAAATGTGTGATTAACTTAACTACTTCTTTTTTTTCTTATTATATAGTTAAGTACTGACATGTCATGGTTTAATTGTTACTTGGTAGGATTGTATTGGTGCTTTGATGGAACACATATCAGTGATGGGCTCCTGCATCAAAACAAATTCCATATCGAGGCAGAAAAGTTAAGGTGACACAAAATATTATGTGTGCATATTCATTTGACATGTTGTTCACATATGTTTACACGGGATAGGAAGGAACAGCTAATGACTCAAGAGTGTTGATGGATGCAAAAGGTCGAGAAGAGAACAACTTCCCATTGCCTAAAGAAGGTATGAAATTATTTAAACATATCGACTTATAATATTTGTAGGGGACTTTTTCTTCCGGCACCTACAAATGGGATGGGCTGCCGTAAGGAGCGAATTGGTGAAGTTATCCCCCTGTGTTCGAGTTCGGAAATCAAGCCCCAAGAATATTTCGAAATGGTAGTGAAGCCTTAGGAAACACCTTAGTTACCTTCACCAATGGAAATAACAACAACTTACAGATAGATTTTCTAGCTTGGCATGAGAGGCTTGTGGCATGGAAGCAAAATTGTCATGAGTTTAGCACTGAAGAGAAAGCTATGTGTTTCTGGGGAAAAGGGAGGTATTAAGGTAGGAGAGGAGGGGTTTGTAGGAAGGTTTGGCAGAGAATGAGGAAGGGAAAGATGGGAATGGGTGGCTTAAGTGTTTTCCGGCAGCTTGACAGAGGCTCTGTTAAGTGCTATAACAATCTGCCAAAAGAGGGAAGATGGGAGAGAAGGGTGAATAGAGCACGAATTTGCTAGGTTTTGCAGGTGAGAGAGGAAGCTTGCTCTCCAGATGTGGATGATGCTTGTTGGGTAGAAGAGGCTTCATTTTATAGCCGCTAGAAGCTCTCCTTTCCCAAGAAACCCTAATGGTTTCTATCCAATTTGGCCAAGATTTTTCCTTCCTTTCTCCTCCCCTCTTTTGACTTATCTTATTTTGGCAAAATCTTCTCTGTCCAATCTCACAAAATCAGGGATTTTGGGAGCTCAATGCTCTTCCCGCAGCTGCCACAATGGAGAACTTCTTACTTCCAACCATCTCCTTCCCTTCTTTCCTTCCTTCTTCTATGGCCAGATTTGATGAGGGAAAGAAATGGGTATGCATGCTAGTTCAAAGGGTGATTCCTCTCCTAGGAGTCTGCGTGCCAATATCCCTTGGTCCTTTTGATGTTTATGCTTGAAACTTGTTCCTTCCCATGTGCTGGAGCCTCCCAGCAGCTCTACGCACGTGGTCCTCCCAACCTCCTTCGTGGCTTTGTTCTCCAGCCAAGTGTTGAGGCTCTTGCTGCCTCCTATTCTAATTGTATGGGCCTCCTGAGACAACAATATGATTTATCAAATAAATGGGTTAACCTTATCAAGTGTTGGGTTATTTTGGTTGGGCTATTTTCTGGTTGGGCTATTTTGGTTGAAGTAATGGGCTATTTTCTCTCTTATGCTTACCACGTTTGGGCCTAAGAAATAGGCTTGAGTTCCGTGGCTCCCAAGCAACCCGGGACTTCCATTTCTCGCCCACCAATGGGTCTCATGACAACTTATTATCATCCATACCACAACCCACTCAAGCAAGCCCCGGGCATTTGAGTGGCTTGGGCCCACTTGGGCTTGTAGTGTGGTTAGGTGTGAAATAATAATTTCCCGCTTGGCACGGCATGTCGCTTGGCATACTTTAATTTCATCGTCCTTTAAGAGGGACACGATGCTTAATTGGCCTGGGCTTATAAAGCCGATGTATTTTATTACCTTATCTTAGCTCCTAGCATAACAAATTATTTACTTGGCATGACACGTGGACTGTGGCTTGTGTGTGGCGGGCTTTTGCGTGCTCCAATCCGTGCCTTTTCTTAATGAGGTGCCGCATTGGGCCAGGAATTTATTCGGGCCCGACTATGGACTTTTTTGGGCCTCAACAATATTTTTTAATAATATATTTAAATGGAGTAAAATACTTATATTAATAGTTTTTAAATAGGAAAATATTATCTTGTTGATTCTTGTTATGCAAATATGTGTGGGTTTCTCTCACCATGTCGTAGAGAGCGTTATCACTTGCGTGATTATAGAAGGTGAGGCAGACATCCAAGGGGGGTAATGAAATTATTCAAATATAGACATTCATCACTACATAACGTTATTGAAAGATGCTTCAGAGTGCTTAAGGCTTGCTTTCCTAATCATAAGCTAATGCCAAATTATCCAATCAAGAAACAAAGGCGTATTCGCGTTGCTTGTTGTACCATGCATAACTTAATTAGAATGCAATTGAGAAATGACATCATATTTCATCAATATCAAGCCACTGATCTTCAAATGGTAGATGAAGAACACATCCATTTGCATGAGAACAATGCTAATGAAATGAGTGATGCTAGAGATCACACTGCCGAAGCAATGTAGATGGATTATATTCAGAATCATTAGTCTTATAATTTATTTAGTCTAGAATGTTTTAATTTAATATGTATTATTAAAGACTTGAAGACCAATTGAGCATGTCGATCATATATGTATAGTATTAAAATATGGATGTTAAAATAGTATGTTTAATATAATTTTGATAATGTTTATCAAAATATCTTAATTATAAAAAATGAAGAAAAAAATTTGTTTTCAAGAATTCAACCAAACAAGTTTTCAAATTTTAAAGATTCAAAAATGGTTTTCAAGTTGTATACCAAACAACTTTTTGAATCTTAAAAAATAGATTTGAGAACTCCTTGTTTTTAAGAAAATAATAGTTTTTGAGTTCCCTACTAAGATAGAATACCGCGAGGTGCTTCTTCTGTGGAAAATAGTCCAAGATACTATTTGCTTTCGTTGTATGGATCCGACTAAAACTGTTATGCATGCTTTTCACAATTGCACAGTCAGTTCTTCTGTTTTGCGCCTAATAGGTTGGGCTCCACTTCTCACCACTTTACCCTATCATGACATTGCAATCTGATTGTTGGTTGTATGGGATATCCTCCCTAGCTCTCAACACTTTTTGTTTACTATTACTCTATGGTTCTTATGGAAAACCCGAAATGCAGCTTTGTTTTGGTTCTCATGTCTTGCCCCTAATCAAATAGTTTTTAGTGTAAAGAATTATGATACTGAGTATCATAAGATTTTATTAATCCATCATAGGCGGTCTTCTTTGCCAATTCCTGATAAAAAGTGGCAATCTCCCCATCCTGGTAATTTTAAACTCAATGTTGATGGTGCACTTAGCTTGAGTTCTAGTTTACATGGGGTCAGTGTAGCGGTTAGAGATTCCTACAGTTGTCTTTGTGGGGCAATAGCGATGCATGCTCCTAGTGTGCTATCAGTTTGGGCTACTAAGTTGTATGCTCTCAAAACTGGTTTTTTTTTTTTTTTTTTTTTTTTTCAGTGGATGGTTCTCTCACGCCTTTCATTATTGAGTCTGACTCTTTGACTGTCATCCATCTGATCCTTTAGGAAGATCCCTGTTATGCTGCAGAAGGGGCTCTTGTCAAAGATATTCGACAACTCCTCGCCTCGCTCCCTTCTTACTCGGCCCGCTTTGTTCCCCCACAGCTAACGGAGTGGCAGATCATCTTGTGCACTTCAATCTTGGTCAAGACTAGAGGCCTTAGATTTTTGGTTTTCTAACCCACCTTTTTTGTTACAGGATTGTCTAAATGAGGACTCTCCTGAGTGTACTATTGCTTGACTCTCTTGTAGTCTCGGCGTGTATGGTACTCTTTCTTCTTCTGGGCTTTTGTCCCATTGAGTTTTCCTCAAAGAGGTTTTAACGAGGCCACTTTATACATGCTTTATCCTTATAATACTCTGATTTTCTAATAAAATCCATTCTCTTCTAAAATAATAATAAAATAACCGCAAAAAAGTGCTTGAGTGCGGAATATACTTGAATAGTTGCTTTTTTTTTTCTTTTTTTTTTGAGATATAATAGTTGCATAAAGATAAGTTTTGGGATTGAGCCCAAGTAGCACGCTGATTTGGTATACATGGGCGGCAGACAGGTCCTTTCAATCAGAACCGACTTATCCACGGCCCACAAACCATGACCAAATAATGATTTAATTAAAAAGCAGCATCTCCCTAACAAAAATATCCCCCGTCCCATTTCTTTCCAAAACTCGATCTTAAATAGAAACTCTCAACAACCTTTCATCAAAACCAAACACCACCATGCCTACCTCCTCTGATCCCTACCGCCGCAACCACAATCATGTAATTGCACAGCCACAGCCGCCGCCCCCAAAATCCAATCCAAAGCTTCTCTCTCTCATCATCAAAGCCCTGGTTATGACCTCCATAACCTCCCTCTTCTTCCTCTTCGTCGGCCTGGCTGCCATCGTCCTCTTCCTCTTCCTCGCCGCCGGCGCTCTACACCGCCGCCGTGCCCAATCCCCCCTCCCCTCATCTGGGTTTTCCTCCAGACACCTCAAGGCCCTCCCCCAGTTCCGCTTCAGAGCCCAGCCCCAATCCGAAACGACGTCGTCCTCGCCGCCGCAGACGGACTGCGTCGTTTGCCTGGACGCGTTTCGCGATGGGCAGTGGTGCAGGAAACTCGCTGCGTGTAACCACGTGTTCCATAGGCGGTGCTTGGACACGTGGCTGGTGAAGGTGTCCGCTTGCCCGATTTGCCGTACACGTGTGCGGTTAGATTCTGGGGAGGCGGACGCGGTGGTTGGTTTGGATGGAGAAGAAGAGGCCAAGTACTTGTGGAATTTTAATAGGAACAGTAATGATTTGAGGGTGAGGGTTTGGTAGGACTTGCGATGTAAGTTGTGCATATTTTGTAACATGCTTTTAAGTTTAGCCTTTTACTTAAGTTTTCTTTTTACTTTCAGTTTTCTAATGTATAATAGATGACCTTTGTTATTTTCTCTTGTGTTCTGTTTGTTTGCCAAGAAAATTTGAAGAAATGGTACATTGGTTTGTTGGATTATGGAGGAATTTGAGTGAATCAATGGTAACATAAGATACATTGTTCCATTGGGTTTAATTTGTTTATTATATTTAGAGGAGAAATGGTCTTTGGATTGGATATGCATAAATATTAAATATTAAATAATTTCCCTCAGTAGCATCCTGAAATAATGTATAAGGTAAGATGTTGTGGATGCCTTGTAATCTTTTGTTTGGAGTCTTGCATTCCCACATTTCTGACCTAAGCTTATCGAAACGTGGTTGATGATGCACGGCTTTGGTTTTTGATATTGGCATATTCCAAAAGCTCCTCAAAGTTATGATACCCTTTCTTTTTTTCATGTTTTTGTTTTTTGTCTTTCTCCCCTCCTGCTTCTCCTTGGCTTATAGTTTTTCACAAAATGCTGCTGTTTACAAGTGTGCACGGTTCGGGTCGTCCGGTTATTTGGTCGGATCTGACTAATGAACCGACCTAGTAGATAAGCCAATCTCCAGGACCGGCACCGACCACTTAAAGCCTCCGGTTCATCGAGAAACCGGGTGGTTGATAGGACACTAGCTAGAAGTGTGGAGTGTTGGAACGGATGTGTTGTATATTATCTCTAGTGACAATGTAAAATAACCTTGTGGAGCTTTCAAGGTAACACATTATTAGTGATAGTTATTAACAGGAGACATCTTTATAATTCACTTTTTTCATTGTTTGAGTGCAATAATCTAAACTAGAGGAGATGAGGTTTCTCATACACACGCAAAATCGATGTCATGGGGGTTCGAACGTGAGACTACAAGTCAAGGTCCTTTAGAATTCACATTATTAATTGTAAACTATTTGTACATAATTACCTCCAGCTTTTCTTAGGACAATTATATTTCGATTGGTGCCACAACGATAAGACTTCTAGCTCTACGTCGTGAATTAACATTTTGCTCTTGCCAAAGTAGTGAGCCGAAAGTAAAGTTATTTTGTTTCTACTTGAGCTCTATTGCGACGTTATAGGATTGTGTCTCATACTTCCTTTCGAACACTAAACATCTCTGTTGATACTCTAACAACAGAATCTAGAGGAGCTGTCACAGTAACCATGTAAGTGGTCGGTCCTTTCCCAACATTGGTTACAATCAGAGCCGGTCCTGGGTTTTCTAAGGCCCAGGGCAAATTTTTAGAATGTGCCCAAATTACAAAAAAAAATTTGTCAACAAATTAATTTTATTAGGTAATTTTTATAAAAACACAAACAATAACAATAAAACTAATGAACAAAGAATAGTAAAATTTGGATT
Organism: Prunus avium; assembly: GCF_965620075.1. Taxonomy (NCBI): domain Eukaryota; kingdom Viridiplantae; phylum Streptophyta; class Magnoliopsida; order Rosales; family Rosaceae; genus Prunus; species Prunus avium. The sequence goes on along the minus strand of NC_142284.1, from coordinate 8,015,508 downwards.
TTGAGCATTTTTTTCTTCAACTCGAAATTTCAAATTTCCAATTGTAAAGAAGAATCTTTGTTGAGTTTTTTGCTAAAACAAATAAAAAAGAAAAATAAGTTAACAAAGATGTCTCTTACAAAAATCCTATTATACATCTATTTATTAAAAAACAAATGACACAAAGAAAAGACTTTCAAATTGCTAAAGCTTCTTATGTGTGTTGCTGCCACTACCAAGTCTTTTTTTTGGCTAAGATAAGAACGTTTGTTTAGGTTTTTCTTTTTTGTTTGTTAAGAACTCTTTGTTTCCATATGTTTAGTTTCATTAATTTTTGTTTTTTGAAATATTATATTATATAATTTATATTTAGTTTCCTAGAGAATCTCAAAGAGGTTTGGTGCTGCCATGATTAATGATTACGGGTACTTTCTTCTAGGACATTGACAGTTTGGGGGGTTTTTTTTTTTGTCAATGTAATAAATACATAGGCTAAAAAAATCATATTTTTGTGCCCCCCACAGTTTTGGGCCCCGGGCTGTGGCCTTGGTGGCCCTGGGCCAGGGCCGGCTCTGGTTACAATCCTTCGAAACCTTTTTGTAACAACAGTTGTGGTATCATTATATGTCAAAAAGAATGATGGGAAATTAAAATCCGACGATGGGTTCGAGCAATTATAGATTTTTGATGATGTGATATTCGAGAGTAGACGAGGAGTATGATACAATTAAGGAGCATAATAGATTTACATAATCTTGCACTGTCGCGTTATAAATCAATCCTGGATCAAATGCTCGATTTGGATTTATGTCACCTGCTCCCATGTCATAAGGTGAAGCATATTTATAATAGTTCCCATGGGCTTGAATTCGTGATAGAGTATTGTCCAAAACATTAGAGCAAGTCCACACCTGCTTCAAAACGGGCAAAAAGCCCCCCAGGCCAGCCAAGCATGCCTCCAGCATGAGAGAAGGAGCCCAGGCAAGCCGTGGGTCCCACCAACCCTGGCAAGCCCACGGGCAAATCCTGCCTGGTCTGAAGCCCAAAGGTGCTGACGTCACAATTGACGTCAGAGCTAACAGAACCCAACGGAAAAATGCCACGTGGCTCTTCCTGGACGCTGCGATGGCTTTTTTCCAAAAATCTGACGGCCCCAAAAAAATTCGAAATTTTTTATAAAAAAAATACCAAAAAATACTAGATTTTTTCCCTATAAATACCTATCAATTTTATTCACTTTCCACACCAAATCTTCATACAAACTCTTCTCCTTCCAATATTTTTTCCATTTCACTCATATTTTTCTACTAGTTTCCATTTGTATCAAAAAATAAATGGCCTCTTCTGTCGAAGCCGAAGGCGCTTGGACTACTGTGGAAGATATTGTGTTGTGTGAGTCTTGGGTGAAAGTATGTGAGGCAATGAGATGAAGTTTTCTCATATGTGTAGAAAAATTCATGAAGAATTTGCTGATAAATTCGGTTCGACTCGGACGGAAATGGCCTTACAATCCAATTGGAAAATTTTGAATAAAGAGTTAGGGAAATGGAGGGATGCCTTGGCAAAAGCCAGGGACAACATTCGAAGCGGTCAAAATCTTACCGATGAGGTAAAATATTTATCATTCTTGTTTTATTCAATTTAACGAAATTTTTTTTTTCTTGCATATTAAATTTATATTTTCTTTCATTTCTAATTTATTTATATTTTGTTGCATAATAATTTTTTTGCATGCATTTGTAAATTGTTTATATTGTCTTACATATTTATTTTTTTTGTTGCATAATCATTTTATTTCTTGCATTTCTAAATTGTTTATATTTTGTTGCATAATCATTTTTTATTTATTGCAATTCCAAATTATTTAGATTTTCTTCCATATTCATTTTTTGGTTGCATTTCCAATTATTTATTTTGCATAGATCATACAAGCACAAATGTGGTTTGGTGCCACGGGGCAAGGCAAAAAAAGTTTCCAAAGTCAACAATGTTGGGAAATTGTGAAGAATTGTTCGAGATTCAAAATCAATTGCATTGCTCTGACGGTTGTGTTGAATGAGATGCCGCTCCACAATTCGCCGGCAATCGATTCGCCAATGGATCAAGACTCACCACTCCCACGTGTGCCGAGACCTATTGGGAGAAAGGCGGCAAAGGCAAAGAAAGGGAGCACTTCGAACAATGAATGTGTACAATTTTTGGAGCAAATTGCTAAGAATAGTGCATTGAGACTTGAGAGAGACTTGAAAAGAGAAGAAGCGGACAAGGCACAACATGAAGCATTTGCAATTGAAAGGCAGCATGCACAAGAACAAGACATGGAGGATAGAGAGATGAAAATCATGGCCATGGATACCACCCATATGTCTCCTGAAACAAAGTCCTATTTGAAGATGAAACGAAGGGATGTGATGATAAGAAAACTTTTCCATGTTGACAGACCTAGCAATACGGATTAGTTAAATGATCAAAACCATTAGGTTGGATTGAAAGATTTGCCATATGTATTAAGAATTGTTGTATTGTTTCCCTTTTATTCAATAAAGAAAGCATTAAATAATATGACAGTTTATTAAAAATATTTGCACATGAAAACAAAGTTTAATTAAAAACAAACCTTATTTTATTGCAAACAACACACAAAACAAAGCATAATTAAAAAAAAAGCATAATTCCAAACACACCACACACAAAATAAAGCAAACTTGAAAACAAAGCATTAATCTTGACTTCATCCATTGTGATTGCCTTTCATCTCCCACAAGTGCTCGATCAAGTCAACTTGACGCCTCTCGTGGACATACGAAGATTGCACATACTAAATATCGATAATGAATAGTATTGGCAGCGATATTTTAGCACATATCCATATATATATATATATATATATATATATATATATATATATATATATATGTCAATTTATCGATAATTTCGCCGATATTTTGATAACGATATTTTCGTCCAAGTGGCAGTTGCAATTGGTCAATATATTGCGATATTATATGAACTTCCAAAAATTAAAGAAAACTCATTGAGCTGAAAGACAAAGAAATCGCAGAAAGAGTGGTTGAAGCATCAGAATTTTCTCCATATGGTGGCGATTAAGGCTTTGGGCAAGAGAGAGCAGTGCCCTATATCATCGAAGCAGAGTATGTGTGTGGTCTGGAGCTTTGCTGTTGTTGCAGTTCAAAAAGAAAAAGAGAATCTGAGTTGAGGATGGGGAGGGAGATGGGGAGCGATAGAGAAAGAGGGAGAGGTAGAAGAAGAGATAACTCAGGTGCGCAAAAATAGAAATAAAATACAAAACTTCAATATTATAATGATGTTAGGTAAGTGGGAAGAATAGAAAAGAAAAGAAGATGGCTTTTGATATTTACTTTTTATTTATGGGGCAGTGCACTTCCAAGTTCCAACACACGCCAGCCAGACATGATTTTTCCATCTCCATATGCATGTGCTTTAACAATTTTTAATATGTTATTAGTATTTCTGAGTATCACTCACCGGTTTGGTTTGGTTTAACCGACGATTTCAATATCAAGCACCGAACACCAAATCATAAATATCGGTTTGGTTTGGTTTGGTTTCAAACTTGTGATCAATAAAAAATAATAAAAAAATCAAACCAAATCAAACCAACGATTTGGTTTGGGCGGTTTAATCGGGTTTTCGGTGTGTATGCCCAGCCCTACTTTGTGATAATAAGCTACGGAATCTAAATTTATAATACTTGCGAGCTGTTTCTCAAAATAGAAATTAACATAATTACTTATTGTTTTATATTGTTAATCAGTTACTTAATTACTTAATATAATCTATTTCTTTTCTATTTAATCCATTTAGTGTTATTGATTATTTTATTATTCATTATAAGTACTTACGTTACTAAATTCCCCTTCAAATTGTTGCTTAATTACTTAAATCTCTATAATTATTTTCTTTATTTACTATTTAATTCTTCCTTGGATAATTTATTTATGTTCTTAGTTAATTTTCCATCTTCACTATTATTTTTTAAGCATGGTAAAGTACCTAATTTTCATGACAAATCAAGTTGGTTTACATCTTTAATTATTTTTCAATTTTTGATAAATAATATATATAATAACGTGTACCATGTCCAGTGAATAATGTGAAATAAGATTACTCATGTATCTTACAATGTAATTTATAAAGTGTAAAATATTGTACTAAAAAATGATAAATAAATTACTAGGGGGTGTTTAATTCTCTTTCATTAATTACTCCAGATTTTCTAAGTCACAGAGTTTGTCAGCTCGTAATATAATCAACTTAAATCACTCAAACCCATTATGCAATGCATTTCCTTCCAATTTTTTGTGTCAAAATAATAGATGATTGACTAAATAAACTTCTTCTAAAGTTTCATTAAAAATTCCATGTATTTATCACAATTTCTGTGGTTTTTATTCAATTTTTATCGATATCGATATTTTCCCAATATTTCCATTGATATTTCCGTGTTTTTGAACTACCGATATTTTCGAAACTATCGATATTTAAGACCTTGGGTGGAACAAAAAATGGTAAGGCTGGCACTATTTATATAAATAGTGCCAGCCCTTGTCTTGCCTTAGCCTTGCCTTAACCTTTTGGGGTGGACATGCTCTTAGAAGCTGTAACAATGGCAGACTTAATAGCTGTAATACTTTGCACTTCCGAATATTCCAATTTTACTATTCGTCTGTCATTACTTTCAAGTGAGGGCCGCCCTGGATAGAGATTAGAAACTAGAAGGTTTTAAAAATATTACTCTTAATTTTGACGGAAGATTTAACGGAGATGACCGAGATGACCTTGGGATGACCAGATCGAGGAATTTGGAATCATTCATGATAAAAGTCATTATCACAAGTAGATGCATATATAGATCATCTGAAAAGGACAATGTTGTAAACAAGGGTCGGAAAGGGCGTTTCCGTCAATTCGGCAACTGCACTAGGAACGCTCGATAACTTTCCTTAATACTCCTCACAAACTTCATAGGGAAGTAAGTGAGAAAGCCGCCCGTCCAGAGAGAATGTCGGAAAGAGAAAGAGACGGCGTCTTCTCTTACGATCGACAATCAACCGCTCTCAAAACCCTGCTCGATTCCCTCAAGATTTTCCTGAGAAACAAACAAACCTTCATTTCCATTTTTGCCCTCACGACCCTCCCACTCTCCTTCCTCCTCTTCTCCCTCTCCCTCTCCTCCCACCCGCTCAAGTCCCACATTTTCCACCTCGAGTCCCTCGCCCGCCTCGCCCCCAGCCGATTCGAGGCCCGCCAAGTCTGGAGGGAATCCCGCGATGACGCCGTTTCTCTCCTCCGCATCAAGGCCATCTTCTTCCTCCCCAGCTACGCTCTCTCCCTCCTCGCCTCCGTCACCGCCGTCACCGCTACGTCATCGTCTTTCCATGGAAAACGCCCCGATCTCCGTTCCTCCCTTCACGCCGTTAAGCTCACCTGGAGGAGACCTCTGGTCACCTCCATCTGCATCTACGCGCTCTCGATCGCGTACGCTGTCGTGCCGTGGACTCTGTCGATTGTATTCAACTCGTCGTGGTCCAGATTCTTCATCCTCGTTCTCGGGTCTGGTCTCGAGATTTACCTGATGGCGGTTCTGGGCCTCGGGCTCGTCGCGTCGATTTTGGAAGAGAGGTTCGGGTGGGATGCGATCCGGGTCGGGTGGGCGTTGATGGCGGGTAAGAGGTTGTGCGGGTGGGCGTTGTCGGGTTTGTTCGTGTTCTTAACGTGGGTGGTGGCGAGGAAGCTGGAGGAAGTGATGGACGGCCAGGATTTGATGGAGGGATCATCGACGCCAACGCTGACGAGGGTGGTGGTGGGCATAGAGGATAAATTTGGTTGGGTAATTTTGTATGGGTTGGTGGTGCTCTGGGGTTACGTAGTTACCACGGTGTTTTACTGCGAGTGTAGGAAACGCCACGTACTTGGTGGTGGTGAAAATGAGAACGTCACGGTTTGAATTTTGTACTTATGTTTTTATATTTTTTTTTTCTTCTTTGAGAAATACATAGTTCTTTTATTTTTTTTATTTTTTTTAATTTCTAATAAGAATTGAAAGGGGGCAACCTTTTGTAAATTTGTATTCTTCGTCAAGTTGAAGAAGCAGATTAGATTGATTACCAAGTTAATGACATTTTAATTATATTCCTTGATATTTTGCAATTGATTACCAAGTTAGTGACATTTTAATTATTTTCGTTGAAATATTTTGCATTTAATATAAATGTTGTCCCATATTCATTGTAATTCTTTTTCCACTTAATCATTTCTATCACTGGTGACGGAGCTAGAAATTTAATTTAGAGGTGATAGGCTTTTATGATAATTAATAGACCAAAAAATAAAGATCATGCATGAATGAAAATTCTACTTCAACAAAACAAAATTGACCATGTACCGTCATACGTAAGCAAATCATGCATGCCTTTTAATTGCCATAACCATCCTTATTTGCACATTAGGACTACACTTACTTGGTTTAAGGAACACCGCATTTTCTTGATGATAAATTGTCTGAGGAATGTAACAAGTAGGTTTTTATAGGCATGTGACTAGGGAGACGAGGGGCGCTTTATCAAGGACAAGGTTCTCATTCCTGCTTGTAGTTGAGAGAGTAGACTATTTAGTTAGGTCCAACCATTGGCGGACCTAGAATTTTTTTAGCGGAGGTGCAATATTGACTAAGTACGAAAAATGGTTTTTCGGAATAATCATTTTCTCAAGATCATTTTTGGCGGCTTTTATTCCTTACACATCAAATAAGAAAACTTGATTTTATGGGATTTTAGTATGAAGTATATATTGACTTAATGAGCCATCAATTTTAGCCTAAATCGTATTTTGCACTAAAATCGATTTTTCATATTTTGATTTGGTGGGAATTTGATTTTCTAATAATTTTATTTGAATCCAAATGGGGGGGTACTTCCTTATTTACATTGTAAACATAAGTAAATGGAGTAATATAAAAATAAATGAAAGTAAAAAGGACAAAGACATTTACTTAAATGATGAAAATGAAAATGAAAATAAGGTAATTTGTACACTAGTTGAGCAAGGGGGCAATTTGAAGCACCTAAAATGGTTTTTCCGGCGAGGGGAGGTGCAATGCACGTCCTTGCGCCTTAATAGGTCCACCACTGGGTCCAACGACCGAATCCTTATTTGTAGAATATGACAGCTAGGGACGGACCCACAATGGGGTCAATGGGGTCAAACGACCCTATGGACTCCATGAACGCAAGGTAGAAGGTCCCTTTGAAATGGTATGTGACCCTATGAATGGGTGAAAGAGGAAGCTGCAGAACCTGAGGAAGAAGAAGCTGAACAGGGGATTTGTTTTGTTTTTTTAAAAGAAGCTGACCAAAACGGCGTCGTTTTGGCCCAGCTTCTAATATTTTTTTTTAAAAACCACTGACGCCAAAACGGCGTCGTTTTGGAGAAGCCCATCGATTTTTTTTTTAAAATGCGCTGGCCAAAACGCCGTCGTTTTGGACCAGCTGCAACGAATTTTTTTTTAAAAGACCTGGCCAAAACGACGTCGTTTTGGTCCAGGTCTTTGAAAAAAAAAAAAAAAAAACAGATTGTATAACAGATCCTCTTCGACCAGACATACGCTCAGAGCTCCAAAACCCCCCATTTCCTAAACCTCAAATCTAAATCCCCAATCTCCACCTCCCACAAACCTTTAACCCTCTCCCCCACCAAGCCTTTAAGCCCCAACTCCTCCATTGTTGTAGGGAAAATTTGAACTTTTATACTATGACCCTACGAGCTAAGAATCCTGGGTCCGTCCCTGATGACAGCTCATTTTTTTTTAATTGTTATTTCCCGTCTATCAATAATAATAAAAAGATGCTCTAATGAAACTACTTAGATAAGGTTGTTGAAAGACAAGTCAAAAGATTATTATTGCTGAAAATTATTTTCTTTTATCTGCGCGGAAGATTGAAAATTACGGCAAGACTATATTTTAGAATTTAGTTATCTCCCAACTTCCAAATTATGTGACATTTATTTATTTAATCTCAACTACAACTTGGTCTTTCTTTTCTTCGGTGGAGCTGGATTCTTTTCTAGAAGATGTAATTAAAAGTATTATAATTATAATCAAGTGGTACCCGCGGAAGTTGGGTAGTACCTTCGTCTATGGAATCTGACTCAGTCCTAGCCTAGCCTGCATCGATTCTTTTTGTTTTTCAACTTTAAGCTCTCCGAAACCAATCACTTTCTCATCAATCTCATTGGTCCCTAATTTCAACTTTATGGCATGTTTACCAATCAGGAATTGGAATTCTCATCAGGAATTGAATTCCGCCCATAGAGAATTCATGCGTTTATTTCACATAAGGAATTGAAAAAGTAAGCGGGGCCCACACAAAATTAGGAATTGAATTCCTGATTTTGGAGGAATTCAATTACTGAATGGGAGGTGGTATTCTAATTCCTGGAGAATTCACCCATTAGGAATTCATCTTTTTTACCCATTATATCCTCACACAATTTTCAAAATTCCAAATACACCATCTACTTTAACCAAAAAATGAGGACATTTTAGTAATTAGTACCACTTATACCCCAATTCCTTATGGTTTAGTAAACAACTTCAATAGGAATTCGGAATCTAACTCCCCTCAATCCATATGGTTTAGTAAACAACTTCATTAGGAATCCGGAATCTAATTCTTCTCAATCCAACTCCTCCTCAATTCAATTCATCCTCAATTCAATTCCCCCTAATTCAATTCCGGATTAGTAAACATGCCATTAATTCCTTCTTCAACTGCCAAGGCCAATGCTCATGACTAGTTCGATTCTGTTACCTTGGCTCCTCGGAAGCTGAAGCTGAATAAAGAAAAAGAGGAAATGATAAGGGACCACAATATAATATGGGTATATTTTTGGTCACCACTTTAACTCAAGGTGTACTCTCACCACCATTCTCAACACTTTGACGGTAGGACTAACGGTGCAACAAGACACCTAATTGAGTGACCTCTGCCAGTGGCGGAGCTAGGAATTGAGGTTAGAGGGGGTCATCTTGCAAAATATAGAAATAAAGGGAATGAGAGCATAAACACTACAAGTTCTCGTAGAGCTTCTTGAAAATCATTGTCAGACCCCTAAACCAATATAACCTAAAGTAAAAAAGAAATAAGCTTTAAATTACAACTTTCACACATCAAGTTATGATTGTTGTATATATAAAACCCGTGTATCATTTTTCAATATTCAATTCAATTCATATACACAACATTAAATTATTTACACACAAAGAGAGAAAGAAAGAAAAGAAGAGTGAAATTGCTTGAGAGAGACAGAGAGAGAGAGAGAGAGAGAGAGAGAGAGAGTTGAGTAGGGGCCTGGGACCCCTCTGGTCCCTACGTGGCTCCGCCACTAACCTCTACAACTAATATTTGAGTTGAGTGACCAAAGTGTAACTTGGGGTATAGTTGAGGGACCATTGCTGCAAATAACCCTATATTATATTGTTGAAGAATATGAGTCCCACATCGGATTTTTGACTAAATAAAATACAACATATAATAAATGTTTCTACTACTAATATCACAGCGAGATCTTTTGTGACAAAATCACACACCTATTAGGCTTTGTTAATGGTTAAGTTGGGGACAATATCGGTGTTGCTAGTAGTGGACCACTGAACCTCTCTCTAAAATTTAAAATATATCTCTTTTTTCTTGTTTTTGGACAATTATATATCTCTTGGAATTAATTCAAGAGTTGTGTGTTGTTGTGTAGAAGTTCAATTCTAGTTATAAACGGCTAATGTAATGGGGCTATATTGTTGTATCGAAGCTTAGACAATAAGTTGTTAATATTGTTGAAGAATACACAGAGTCCCACATCGGATACTTCATAAAATAGAAAGCTCTATATAACAAATGGCTCCACTCCTAATAACATCGAGGCTTTTTGTATAAAACCCTACACCTGCTAAACATGTGGTTAAGTTGCGGACAATATTAATGTTGCTAGTAGTGGGACCAAGAGTCGGTCCATATGAAATCTTAACAAATATCAGATTCTCTAGTTCTTTATATTCACTGCATTACTTCGTTTTCTGAAACATGTGGGAGCCAATTTATTCAACACTCAAGGTAATCCAATTTCTACCCGAGAAACCCTACACACACACACAGGTCTGGCCACCACACACGGCTCCGGCCACCCGGTTCTCACCATAGAGAAAACTTCATACCTTCTTTTAGCTATTGTTTCACTTAGACACAATTGAACTAACTTAGGCATCGGAGGGCCTTTGGCCAACACCCCCTGGGTGTGGTCTATTTACTCTGGTCTTTTTTACAGGAATCGAGGAAAAGAGAGAATGAAGTTCAAAGGTTGAAGGATCTTCAAGCGGATATTCTCCCTCGAAAATATCACTACTCTGCACAGAGATTTGACCAATCACATCTTGGAGTATTCTCTCTCCTTTACTGAGAGTAGAGATTCCTTGTTGTACATTCATTTGCTTCCATGACTTTATTGAGAATCCTGATGAGCACCTTTAAGCTTTGCCCAATTCAGCATGACCGTATAGTGCCCTCAAAGATTAACAACATAGCCACAAAACATCTATGATGCCTCAGGTTTAAGGATTAATTTGCACCATTGCAATTTATGAGTTCCACCTTGACATGTGAGTAAAAACTTCCATGCTGTAACTCATATGTTGGATCGCGTTCAATGTATTTGTTCTTCTACAAGCACCTACACACATATCAATGTTTGTCCACACTTAATGACTTGAGACCTTGTCATTCCCTACATATAGAGACGATACTGTGTGTACTTATCTTTGCGGAATATTGACGCCCAATCAATATTCCTATGACCAGGAACATATTCAGGATTTAGGGATGATGAGAAGTCTCCATGTATGCAATCTCATTACATAGCTCTCATATCCACTTGTGTATTCATTGGACTATGGTTGTTCTACATATTAAAAGATAATATAGGATGATTTAATGTATAAAACAACCTTTCTTACCCATTGATAATATAATATGTCTTTTATCAAAGATGTCCTTAACTCTAACTATTACATAATTAGTTGGCTTTAAGGACATATTTCCAACACAAACTCCTTGAGCATTTTCAGCCCATAAAAGAAAAAGTCTGCATGATTCTATCAACGCGTAATGGACGCAGAGAGACAGAGAGGAAGAAGGGTGGAAAAAGGAGGATACATATTTTTAAGCAAACAAAACCACAAATATTTAAGTGCGTGGTTGATATGAAAAGGTTTGACTTGTGGAAGAGAAGTAAGGGCGGAACCACACTAAGGGCTACAGCACACTATAGCCCAGTGTGGTTTTTGAAGAAAAAAAAATATAAAATTTATATATTTAACTTATTTTCAATATTAGCCCAATTAGTGGCGATGTACAGATTACCTTATTTCCATTTTCAACATTTAAGTAAATGTCTTTGTCATTTTACTTTTATTTATTTTTATATTACTCCATTTACTTAAGTGCAAAATACGATTTAAGCTAAAAATGATGGCTCATTAAGTCAATATATACTTCATACTAAAATTCCATAAAATCAAGTTTTCTTATTTGATGTGTGAGGAATAAAAGCCGCCAAAAATTATCTTGAGAAAATGATTATTCCGAAAACCCATTTTTCATACTTAGTCAATATTTTTACATGAAACAAATTTTCATGTATGATATGAATGCATGAAGGAACTAAGGTCAATCTAGGTAAAAAACCTTAGATGTTCAATCCACTATGGTGTTAAACCCTATTTGATTTATGTTAAAACTTATTGAAAATTAATTTATGGAGTTATGAACTACCGTGGTTTATATGATTTAATGTTTACTTTTATTTCTAGAAAGACTATAGATATTGTAAGTACCAAAAAAAATAATCATTAAATTTTAAGCTAATAACTTTAGCTAGCCAACCTGTTGAAAAATTCCTGGTTCCGCCCTTGAAGAGAAGCCTTGTATTTCCGAAATTTTTTTTAAAAAAAGGTGTATATCCGTGTAAGACTTTTGAGGGAGAGCAAGTCTCCTCCAGAATATATGACATAGAACTTTAGAAGTAGACCGAGAGCAAAAGAAGCTCCAGTCTGTTTCATGTTCATTTTTTTTTTTTCCTGTGCATTCCATTGTTTAATCTCAATGCTTGATAGATTGTGCAACTAAAGTTTGTGAGTGTGCATAGGTTGAAATCAATATTCCAACAATTTTATGCTGCACAATCTGCTGGACGGCTAAAATTGAAGTTCCGCATCAAATTGGGAGAAAAACGACGTACATACATGATAGTAATGCATTTTCTGCCGTATAAGTAAAAAATTAAGGATAAAAATAATCTTGTCAGTTGTATATGTTTCCTACAAAGTTCCAATGTCTCTAGCAATTAGAGTGCACAAGCCCATCTAAACACGTACATTGAAGACAACACGTAGTAGGGTTTCAATGTGCAAAATGTTAGGGAGAGAAACCTATTTCTTCTACAAGAACAACTCACCTACCATCGCTCAATACACATATATTGATTTCTCTTGTGTTTGGTATCATGAGTCAAAAGTATGTAAATTACATTTATAGAACTTCCGCATTGTGCTTTTGTAAATTATGGAGTTTAGAACCAGGGCCGGCCCTGACATTTTGGTGGCCCATGGCCAAAAATTAAACGAGGCCCTTAGTATATAATTTTTTAAAAAAAATTTGCTCATTCCTTTTTCTTTTTATGAATATGAAGCAAAATCCCACTGCTTAAATAGAATAATTTCATTCAACCAACAAAAAAAAAAACCAAAAGTATATGATCCATAAACAACAAAAATCATATTTAGGGGCATAGAGCTTCTAAAATTTCAGCAAAACAAAACAAAAGTTTTTAAGTGGCTCTTCCATAGGGCTTAGTTCTCAAGTGGCTCAATTGTACACAAAAAGCTCCTTTGACTTCCACTTCATCATCTACAACCTCTTCAAAATTCTTGATCTTCTTGATCTTCATTGAAAAATTCTTGATCTTCTAGCATTTTGAGAAGCAAAATCATCAATAACCTCTTCAAAATCAATATTTTCCAACATATTCTTTTCAATACATAAGATTGCCAATCAATTTAACCTTTCTTGTGACATAGTTGATCGCAAATAAGATTTTATTAATTTTAATTTTGAAAAACTTCTTTCTGCAGATGCCACAGTTACTGGCAAAGTCAGTATAATTCTATAAGCAATTGAGACATTTGGAAAACAATCCACAACTTTTACAAAATCAAGAGCTCCTTTTTGAGTTTGAATCATTTTTTCTATTTTTCTCATTTTATTTCTTTTTTGACTTCCAGATTCATGTTTCCTAACCATTTTTGTTACTGCAACTCTGAAATCTAGAAAGTGACAGACAACAAATGAACAAAATAAACACACACCACACCAAACACAACCAGCAAAGCAACGAAACACAACCAAACCAACCAACCAGCAAATGAAAAAAAACTAAATTTAAGCAATAAAAAAAAATAATACAACCTGGTTTATGCTTAAGTTGTTTTAAACCTCTTCAATCTTGCAGAGCCTTCATTTCAATTGATCTATATTGCACATCTGAAAAATATAAAAACATACAATTCAATATCTAACAAAATAAATAAGGGAGCAGAGCAGAGCAGAGATGACATACTTACACTGAAACTGCATTTCAGGTGTCTAAATTTCTTCGATTGGGCTAATTTTTTGACATGTTATAGTAGAGATGAAGAGGAACAAGTTTGATAGAGGGAGAATTTCGATTTGAGCTTAGGAAGTTGATGCTTTGGATCTGTGAACAACAGGGCTGACGGACGGATTTGATAGCTGAGATGAGAGGTGTTTGGGAGAGAATTATTTGAGAAATCTTGAGTTTTAAAAGAAGCCGTTGGGCAGAAAAAAGAACAAAAGATAAAAGAAGGCATGCGTGGGATGGGAGACAGATGAGGATGAACAAAAGATAAAAAATAATGCACAAAAGGGGAGACAGATGAGGATGAGGATGGAGTGGGAAACAGATGAGGATGGAGTGGGAGACAGATGAGGATTGTTTATTCAATGGTCTCTCTTTTGGCTCAATTTGTATTCTTTATGTTTTTTTTTTAATTTTTAATTAATATAACACTTTATTACTACTTAATATATATAAAAATTTGGGGCCCCAAAAATTGGAGGCCCATGGCCGTCGCCCTCCTTGCCCACCCCTCTGGGCCGGCCCTGATTAGAACCTTCAATCATAGATTGGTCATATGACTTTACCCCATCTTAAGTTTACATTATGTCACATTTACTTTTCTATCTATGTAGCTGGTGAAATCTTGAATAGGCTTGTCCTTCTCACTGTTTTTATTATTATCCCATTCAAACTAATCTCTAGCAGGTCATATGTGGATTTCTCAAGTCAAATGGGGCAACGTAAGAAACACATACAATTAATTAATTGCCGGCCGAGCCGGGTCTATTCTTCTACTGAGCTGTGTGGATTGGCTGTGTCAAATTTTCTTGGATTTTAACGTACGTAGCTTTCAGGAAATTCAATATTTGGCTCCTTCGTGCTGGCAAGGCCAAATGTGTGGAGTTTTCAATGGAATGGAGAAGACAAAGTCAGAAAATCATAATATAAATAGGCTATGGCTTTGTGCTCCTTTACAATGCAAGAAAATATTAAAAGCTTTGAAGAACATCAAATTTTTTCTTTCTTCTTCATGATGGGGTCTTTTATGCTTTTGGAATTGGTGGGAACTTTGATGGAATCGCAGAAACTTTGCTTCAGAAATGTTAAGCTCATGTCTTGCATCTTCCTGCTCATAATTTCTCTTAGCTCTATCCTCTTTTTGAGTAATATGCTGTCCATTAAACCATCGATCACTGATTTTGCCCTCAAGGCAAACCTTCTAGCTATGAATATCGGCACCCCTGAATTCGGAAACCTTCTGAATACTTTGAAAGGCGACCTCCGATTATTTGTTGGACTAGAGTGGATTTTTGTTTTCGCATTCTGTTTTTTCTCTTTGTTCTTTGCAACAGCTTCAATCTTAGCATCGGCAGTAACATATTGCGGAAAAGACATGTCTATCAAGGAACTTCTATCAAGGGCCGTGAAATTGCTGAAAAGACCGTTTCTTACTTGGTTTTACATAACCCTTCTTCATCTGGGCTATTGTCTATTTCTCATAACCTTTCTGGGTCCTTTGGTGCTGATTTTCAATCTTTCGTTCACTATGCCTTCTTTATTATCTATAATCATATTCCTCCTAGCTCTAGTTTTCGAAGCTTATCTAGCTGTTGTTTGGAATTTAGCACTCGTTGTTTCGGTACTCGAAGAAAACTGTGGAATTGAGGCACTTGGGAAGGCTGGACAGCTCATCAAAGGATTGAAGATACGCGGATTTTTCCTAAATCTTTTGTTTGGAGCAGTCTCTCTTCCTGTGTTCTATGGTGTGCACAAGTTTGGCAAAACAGTCATGTCATCAAATGCTGCCATGATTCCATTGCTCCTCCTGAATTCGATATCCTGCCTGATCGGAATGTTTAAGCTCATGGCATACACAGTCCTCTATCACGATTGCAAGGCGACTCATGGAGAAGAACTTGAAATGAAAGGAGGCACTGAATATACTAAAGTGGCCTTTACCCCACTTATCAGTGCAGATTTACCATGATGAAGGATGTCTGTATTTCTAATAGTTTACTGTTTTTTGCGTGTGTTGTAAGGGCCGGCCCTGACATTTTGGTGGCCCATGGCCAAAAATTAAACGAGGCCCTTAGTATATAATTTTTTTAAAAAAATTTGCTCATTCCTTTTTCTTTTTATGAATATGAAGCAAAATCCCACTGCTTAAATAGAATAATTTCATTCAACCAACAAAAAAAAAAACCAAAAGTATATGATCCATAAACAACAAAAATCATATTTAGGGGCATAGAGCTTCTAAAATTTCAGCAAAACAAAACAAAAGTTTTTAAGTGGCTCTTCCATAGGGCTTAGTTCTCAAGTGGCTCAATTGTACACAAAAAGCTCCTTTGACTTCCACTTCATCATCTACAACCTCTTCAAAATTCTTGATCTTCTTGATCTTCATTGAAAAATTCTTGATCTTCTAGCATTTTGAGAAGCAAAATCATCAATAACCTCTTCAAAATCAATATTTTCCAACATATTCTTTTCAATACATAAGATTGCCAATCAATTTAACCTTTCTTGTGACATAGTTGATCGCAAATAAGATTTTATTAATTTTAATTTTGAAAAACTTCTTTCTGCAGATGCCACAGTTACTGGCAAAGTCAGTATAATTCTATAAGCAATTGAGACATTTGGAAAACAATCCACAACTTTTACAAAATCAAGAGCTCCTTTTTGAGTTTGAATCATTTTTTCTATTTTTCTCATTTTATTTCTTTTTTGACTTCCAGATTCATGTTTCCTAACCATTTTTGTTACTGCAACTCTGAAATCTAGAAAGTGACAGACAACAAATGAACAAAATAAACACACACCACACCAAACACAACCAGCAAAGCAACGAAACACAACCAAACCAACCAACCAGCAAATGAAAAAAAACTAAATTTAAGCAATAAAAAAAAATAATACAACCTGGTTTATGCTTAAGTTGTTTTAAACCTCTTCAATCTTGCAGAGCCTTCATTTCAATTGATCTATATTGCACATCTGAAAAATATAAAAACATACAATTCAATATCTAACAAAATAAATAAGGGAGCAGAGCAGAGCAGAGATGACATACTTACACTGAAACTGCATTTCAGGTGTCTAAATTTCTTCGATTGGGCTAATTTTTTGACATGTTATAGTAGAGATGAAGAGGAACAAGTTTGATAGAGGGAGAATTTCGATTTGAGCTTAGGAAGTTGATGCTTTGGATCTGTGAACAACAGGGCTGACGGACGGATTTGATAGCTGAGATGAGAGGTGTTTGGGAGAGAATTATTTGAGAAATCTTGAGTTTTAAAAGAAGCCGTTGGGCAGAAAAAAGAACAAAAGATAAAAGAAGGCATGCGTGGGATGGGAGACAGATGAGGATGAACAAAAGATAAAAAATAATGCACAAAAGGGGAGACAGATGAGGATGAGGATGGCGTGGGAAACAGATGAGGATGGAGTGGGAGACAGATGAGGATTGTTTATTCAATGATCTCTCTTTTGGCTCAATTTGTTTTCTTTATGTTTTTTTTTTAATTTTTAATTAATATAACACTTTATTACTACTTAATATATATAAAAATTTGGGGCCCCAAAAATTGGAGGCCCATGGCCGTCGCCCTCCTTGCCCACCCCTCTGGGCCGGCCAACCATAATTTCTGCAGCTCCAGCTAGTTTTTATGCATAAAGTTAATAAAAAAATGTTGAAACCGTCAAAATAGTGCCTTCTCTTGACATACAGGGTTTTAAATGAGAATCTGCCTTGGATAGAAGCATTAAATATAATCTCCAGATGAACCGTGATGTATCAACCATGTTTTCTATATGCGATAAACCAAGAACAACAAGGTAATTAGAACAAGAGAATCCGTTCCTTTGAAATCTGATGCAATACTTTTTTGTCTTCTGAAAACAAGAGCAGCAAAGGCTAAAACAATAGCTTCCAATTTTTTTAACTTCTAAGCTGGCCATGTATGGCCTAAAGCATGGACTAGGGGCAATTATGGCCTAAAGCAGCACCGCCGTAGGTTTCAACCTCGATCGCTCATGGACAATTAAGTCGAACAAAATGGATTCACTAGTTCTTCATATGAGCATTCTGTCTATTACAGAAAAGGGGAATAAGGTATTTGCAATATTTCTTCTTTCTGTTAAAAATGGAATTGTATTGTCCTATTTTCTTGGCATAGTAAGCAACATATTAATTGGATTTTTATGGCCAACAAACTATCCATATATTGAGAAAGAAATTTTGTCGAGTTGACTTTGTACAGGAGTCTTATTTGGAGCATAAGGTACGTGACGACCACAAGGTTTGACAATGTCTATGGCTTTGAATTTTTTGAGTTGAAACATGAAGGCACAGAGGCTCAATTTTTTTTTACCTTTTCTATGACTGTTCAGATAGTTACGGCGGGGAAGCTCACCTAGATGAGAGGAAAAGTACCACTTGTTATGATTTTTACCTTGGTTCAACTTTGTCTTGGACATCTAAGAACATACAACCCTAGCCTTGTCTTCATCACGGTTTGTATGTGGGAGTCTCTTTTGCTATCTTGGAGGACATATGACTGAGGAATCTGCTAGAGGCATCAAATCATCCACAAGAACAGCGACCACGGACGAAAAATCTGCAAGTTATTTCGCAAAGAAAACAGTAGAACGTGAGATAAGAATCAAACATATCAAGTGAAGCAAAACTAAAACAGTTGAACTCGTGTATTGTCATACCGTCATAGAGCAACTAGCTAACATCTCCACTAAGCCAGTTTAAGAGAAATGCCTTGGCATAAAAGCGTTTTGATTTGAAAGGCCGTTTTTGAAGATTAAAACAAATCAAAGCCTTTGATGATTGTGAATATATTATCATTCTTTGTTAACCTTCTTCATATATTATCATTCTTTGTCAACCTTCTCTGTTCCTTCCTTTCATTTTGTCTTTGAGAAGTATGATAGAAGTGAGTGTTGTTGAAGTAAGTCTCCTAATTAATCAAGGAGATTTATTTCCTTGATTAATTAAGGGATTTACTTTCCTATTTTATATAGTTGTCAAATCATTGTATAATTAGGAGATATTTTCCTAATCCTTTACTAGATCTAATTCCTTGTAAAACACTCATGTGAACTCTTATATATACCTCATTATGGAGAAGAATAAAATTAGAACCTAACATATTGAAACTCATATTCATATTTTAGCATGGTATCAGAACAATCGATCTTCGGTTGTCTCTAAATTTTCATATCAAAATTTCTCCTCCCCTCCTCTTCAAGTGGGGGAGGGGGAGTGAAAAAGGATCTGTTTCTCTTTATCATGGAGATTTTGCTTCTTTCTTAACTCCGACACACCCTTCTCTTCAGGGGGAGAAGAGGATTGAAGAGAAGTTTCTATGTTCTTAAGCCGTGTTCACAGGGTTTCTGTGTCCTTAGCCGTGTTCACAGGGTTTCTGTGTTCTCTAAATCCTCGTATCGAATTTTCTTGAAACACAAATCGTATTCCTCGTATCGTATTCCTCATATCCTCGTATCGTATCAAATTTTCTTGAACCACAAACCCAAAATCACATTCCTCATATCGTATTCCTCGTATTTGCAGTTTTAGATTCAGATCTTCATACCCGAATCCTCATATACTCTTATCCCGAAACTTTAAACACATCTTTTTTATCTTTTTCTTAAATCCTTCCGCTGCCATGGATATCGTTTCCAAAACCACCGAATCCACTTTCTCATATTCAAATCCAATTCCTACATCAAATTCATACATCAAATTCCTCAAATCAAATTCCTAAATCAAACGGTCCGTCGCCAGTGGAAAGTGATCGGCCCCCCTTAGTTCTTCGAACACGGAGAATCTGCTTCAAAACTACCAGTCGCCAGTGGAAAGCGACTGGTAGTCAGAGAAGTTGTTTCAAACTGACCGGTCGCCAAAATCTAGCGACCGGTCACCAGAGGAAAACGATCAGTTTTCTCCACACTGTCAAAATCAGGAGAAGGAAATTGAACCGTCTTACGAGATTTTGCCCGCTTCAGCTCCAGTACCACACCAATCACCTGCTGAGGAATTCATTTAGTGTGTTGGCTGACACACCCATTAAGATGAATCACAAGTTGTGTGAAGACATGGACCAAGAACCAACCAATAAGGAACAATATCAAAGGCCTTGTTGGAAGGTTGATATACCTGGCACACACAAGACCAGATAGTGCATATGCTGTGAGTGTGGTTAGTCAGTTTATGCATTCACCCAGTGTTTCTCATATGAATGCTGTTGATCGAATCTTAAGATACTTAAAATCAGCCCTTGGAAAGGTTTTAATGTTCTCAAAACATGAAGATCTTGAAGTTTTCGGATATACATATGCTGATTGTGAATTATTGTGAATTAGAAAACTATTGATTGAATTGGGTTTCAAGCCAAGAAAGCCAATGGAGTTACATTGTGATAACAAGTCAGCCATTGATATTGCCCATAATCCAGTTCAACATGATCGAACCAAACATGTTGAGGTGGATAGACATTTTATCAAAGGAAAAAAAATTGAGAAGAAGATCATCCGCCGACCATCCATAAAATCAGAAGATCAACTGGCAGATATCTTAACCAAAGCTGTTTGTGGCAGAGTATTTCATGACTCACTTACCAAGTTGGGCATTTGTGACGTATATGCACCAACTTGAGGAGGAGTGTTGAAGTGAGTCTCCTAATTAATCAAGGAGATTTATTTCCTTGATTAATTAAGGGATTTACTTTCCTATTTTATATAGTTGTCAAATCATTGTATAATTAGGAGATATTTTCCTAATCCTTTACTAGATCTAATTCCTTGTAAAACACTCATGTGAACTCTTATATATACCTCCTTATGGAGAAGAATAAAATAAGAACCTAACATATTGAAACCCATATTCATATTTTAGCAAGTGTTAGTTTCTAAACTTGACGCGAACGTATAATGGAAGAAAATATTGAAGGTTTGAATTTGAAGATTACAAATCTTCTATCGCTATTGTGCTATTGGATTTTGTGGGAATTATAAGTGATGTCCAGAAACTTTTTTCCAGAAATTTCAAACTCATGTCATCAATCACGCTACTTACAACTTTTCCTAATTCCATCCTCACGATCTTTTCTTAATTCTGTCCTCCAAGGAAAACTTCCTACAAGTTAATAGTCCCAATAGTCCCACTAGCGGAGAAAAGACTTATTAACCAAGGAACTTGATCTAGGCTTCTGTCTTCTGTCTTTTAAAAAAGGGGAGATTCCTCCAACCTTCTGCCATACTCTGCCATAAAATTACAGTTCAAGTGCCATCTAGAATGCTGAAGAAAATGCCAACTGCAACTGGAAAATAATCCAGATAAATGCTTGAAATTCTACAGACTTTAAATCCTGAAACAAACCGCAAAAATAATACGTAAAGAACAAATAATAACTCTGTGTTTATTAACAAGGTGTCTGCCGCGCAAATCTCACGGCCTGGAGTTCCGGGCCGAGGGGATATGCGTTAACACGCGGTTTCCTGCTTTTGGGTGCGGTGCGGTTGTGCGCGGCTGTGCCAGCACGGTCTACCGTGCGTCGATGTGTTGATGAGTGTTGGATGGATAAGTGGTGCGCCTGTTTGAACTCGTTCTCCTAATCAAACGATTGTAGCCGAGAGAGAAACTGATCTCGGCTGTTAGGTTCACGGCCTGAACTACAAGGCCGTTGAGTGATGGTGTTGGTGGTGGGTTTTGGGCAGTGCTCCGGCGCCCTGCTCAGGGAGCGACGGTCGTGTGATATATGGGGTGAGTGAACGAACAACAAGGATGGTGCTTCGGCGCCTTGAAAATCAAGGGTCGTATGATATATTGATGAATGGATTTTCCTTACAATCTAACACTACTCCTAGGAAAGCAAGTAAAGATATTGAAAGTGCATTACAGGAAAAATAAGTTGCTCCGTGGGAGGCTTTGTTTTGGTGTTTGAACCCTTTGAATGTAGCTCGAGTCTTGTATTTATAGGAAGAGTCTCTGGAGGAGTAATCGAGGCTAAAAATCTGCATGGTGGAGCCTGATTGGAGCAAGTGGGCAGTCCAATCGACATTTGGGATCGTGAAGTATGGTGGTGTGACCCCAGAAATCCCGGTGAATCTCGGCCGCCGCTCTTGATCGTGGGTTCTGAGCTTCTGGCCATTTATGGCCTGGATAGTTGGTGAACCAATATCTCAGGCTGTTAGAATTCTTGTGAGAATGTCCATGTCTAATCACTCTGACCCTCATCACCAAATCCTGACTACAGTCACTTCCCACCTTCCCTAATGCATTAAATGCTTCTTTGTGGCCAGTGGTTTTGCTGCATTAAACAGGCACTACTTCATTAAATGAAGTCTGGGACCCTGCTGTCACGTGATGATTTACTTTTAATGCCTTGGCTGTGATTTTGTTCGGCCTCGGCCTGCGCTTGAGGCCGAGATGATCATGCCTTAGCATTTCTTCTTTTGTCTTTAGGAAGGCGAAGTACCCTGGCGAAACGCTGCGTCTCAGTTTTTACGAACAAGTGTCAGGGCCGAGAGAAGGGGCTCCTTCGGCCAGCTTATGGCCGTGATTTATCAGGCACAAACACAAGGGGCCTTACTTAGAACTTTATAGCTCTGTGTTTATAGCTCTGTGTACGCATATATATGCCAAAAAAAAAAGCAGAAAAAGAAAAGGCAAAGAATGCATAATTGTCAAGGCAAAAAGATCTTAATAGCTCAGTGAATTATACCTCATCATAGTTGATGTTTAATTACAAAACCAAAAATAATCTAGAGTTAATCCACATATTCATGACCTAACTAAAGATTTCTTGGATTAAAAGAAGAATTGAATACCTACAAATGATGCTCCAAATCGCACCTAAAATATTAAAGAGATATTTAGTCATATACCCAATCTTAGCACTAAAACTATAAATAAACCCTACACCATTTAATTTCTATAAACAAACCCAAAAAAAACCCAAAAAATGATAGCTGACCCTATTGAATTTAATTTTGATTATTAAATTACTTTGATGCCCTATTGAGTGTTTGGGCTTTTTTATGAGGTTTTGGGGTTGGGTCTGTTTTAAGAAATCAATGGCAATTTTGTAATTTAAAAGAAGTTAAAAGCCATTTTGTTATGTTGTAAATGGGCTTTGGGTGTGTTTCTAAAGTCTATTTGATATAGGGTTTTTTTTAATATATAATTTGGGCTCTTATATTGGGTATAATAGTGAATCTCCCAAGATTAAATTGAAAAAAAAAATAGTAACAATACCTAGCATCACCCACATTCATCCCCAAATTACACCCAAACAAAAAATCTTAAAATCAATACCTAGAATCTCTGCCATGGAGGAAAACACACTAGCTCAGCATCTAAATAAACCGATCTTCCGCAAAGAAGAGAAATTCCCTACAAAGCATAGACACATCAGCATTAAAACATTCCTCCATAGATCATCTTCTTCATCACACCTGAATCCGACATTGCACCTAAGAGAAAACACCAACCAATCACAACACCAAGTTATATACCAAAATACGGACAACAAGAGTCGGGAGAGCATTGATGCAAGCACCAGAGCAAGAACTGTAGCAAAAGCTCTAAATACACTCCAATAATAGCGCAGCAAAGCTTGAACGTAGGTAGGAAATGTGAGAGTGGTATTCGCATAGACTTACCGTTTCAAACCAAGGGCGCATGTTGTAAATATCTCAAATATGGTCTTTGGTCTTTCAAGTACTTTTAAAAACAATTCTGGACCATACCAATCTTAGCCACTAAGGCTTGGTTCATATCAGTGGACTTAGTCAACCAAAGCCCCCTCTACTTTTAGGCCTACAAACAAGATCTAATTGACGCGCAAGATACACGTATGTTGTGTATTTTCTCACCACCCAACCCCACAAAAAGAAATTCCTATTCACGTTCTCCAGCTCCATCATTTCAAAATTGAAATGTTAAAAATATACGTTAAAATGGCAATCAATCAAGGCTTAAGAATGAATTAAAGATACATTCAAATTGGCCTTATGGACCAATTTAGACTCTTCCACTATCAACTCCTCAGCAGGATGTCAAAGTTATGAGAGAAGCTGTGGTTTATGACCTTACAAGTTTTTGTTAAACATGATTAATACAATTCTTCTAGAAGAAAAAAATAAAAATAAAAAGAAAAACATTATTAAGTTAAAAAAAAAAATAGCAAAGGATCACAATGATTAGAGAATTACCCTCCATTTGGATGAGGGAATATAACTCAGAATTTAGCTAAAAGCCGGTAATTTACGAGGAGAAATTAACAATTCCCTTGCTTGGCATCTTAAGCGCAGAATTTATTAAATGACGCGTGGAAAAAATCGTGAAAATTGGGGCATCAAATTTCCGAGTTAAATTTCCACTAAAATAAACGTCATTTCACAATTTCTATAGTGTTACAAAATTCGACACACATATAAATCCAAACACTAAAATCTTCAATTGCTAGAAATTAAAATAATGGAAATCTAAATTCCGTCATTTTAGAATCCTATGTAATTTTCAATTCCTTCATCCAAACGGAGGGGTTAGCAAAAATAGCTAAATACGCCATCCATTTTAATCCCGATAGTCTTAAATGCCAAGACAATTTAGGGGGATATGGTAGATATCCAATATCCACAAATACCAGCTATTGCCTGAGAGGAGGAGCCTAGACATTGGGGGTGTGTGTCGATTCGAAACCAATACAATTTATCCAATCTGCATCCGATCCAATATAAATTGGATTGTGATTTTCCAATCCAATTAGATCACAGGTTTAAATCTAATCCAATCCAATCGAATTGATATTGAATTGAATTGGATTAGATGATCTGTTTTGATAGTAAAGAAAGACAATTACGAAATATGAAACATCTAAGCCAATGCAGGATTACCACAACGGTTGTGGCCCTCCCCTTCCCACATGTTTGGCACCAAGGATTGAAACCCCATGGTTTCTTTCCTCCCAATGCAACCAAAAAAAAAATTGAAACATCTAACATTAGGTTTAATCAATGAAACATATTAATAAATGTAAAATGTAAAATATAAATGAAATGCTAGAGAAAATCGTTTTGATTCTATAATATATTAAACATAACTCCATCAAATGACTTCAAAGGTTCATAAAATTTTCAATTACAAATATACCTACATGAGCAAAATAAGCATAAAATTAACTAGATTTGATTGGATTCTCACAAGCAAATTTGTCATGCGATCTAATCATGTCGCTTTTGGAAATTAGTGATCCGTTCTGATTCGCTGAATCATCGAAACCAATTTAAATTAAATTAAATTAAATTAAATTAAATTGGAACGGTCGATTTGAACGAATTGGATTGGATCTTGCACATCCCTACTAGACATATAAGAACTGCAGAGGAAAATACGGATCGATTCGTGTCCATGATTTGGGTTGGCCTACTTTTTGACCGGAACCAACTCTGTCATTAAGCAAACGTCTAGTGCCGAGACTAACCACTTGACACTCCTACTGAAACACATGCGAGATCCGACAACATACGTGTGAACGAAAATGTGAACGAGGAGGGATTTTCTGAGAGGATGAGATGAAGATGGACTTACACAGTTTGGTTTGGACTTTGGACACTGTGCGAATGATACGTTAACCTGGCTTGTGAAAGAAGTGATGGAAAGGAACTCGTGGGGCTAGCCCTATCTATATTCTTATCAACCAAAAATATCTGAATCACTCTTACACCATTTTGGGGGAAATATAATTTTTAAGACTTAAATCAAGCTTTATATATATTTTTTAGAAAATTGAATGCAAAGTGTAAGTGTGTTAAATTTGAATTTGATAGTTATGTGTTTATGTGACAATTTAACATCTCATTTAGAGATGCTCTAAGGATTTTAATCATGTCGTATTTATGGCAAAAATGCCGCATTTACTTTTTTATCTATAGGCTTGTCCCTCTCACTATTTTCATTTTTATCCAATTCAAACTGCTCTAGCAGGTCTCGGATTTGATTGGGTGTGGCATTGTTTGGTTCCTTCATGCGTAAGGCAAAAATTTTCCTACTTTCTTTGTAAATGTATTAGGAATAGAATTGACCCAAGCCACAGTATAAGTAGGCTATGCCTTGTGTTCTTTTGCAATGCAAGAGAAGAAGCTTTGAAGAATACCAATCTTTTTCCTTTTTATTTTTTCATAATGGGGTCTTTTATGCTTTTGGAACTTGTGGGAACTCTATGGGAAGCCCAGAAACTTTTCTTCCGAAATGTGAAGCTCATGTTCTCCATCTTCCTACTCATAATTTCTCTTAGCTCTATTCTCTTCGTGAGTAATATGTTCGCCATCAAACAACTAATCACTGATTTTGCCCACGAGACAAGCTTCGTACCAGCTATGGATGGCGGTACCCCTGAATTCGCAAACCTTCCGAATACTTCAAAAGACCTCCTCCTGTTATTTTCTAGACTAGAATGGATTTTCATTTTCACATTCTGTTTTGCCTGGTTGTTCTTTGCAACAGCTTTAATCTCAGCATCAGCAGTAACATATTGTGGAAAAGACTTGTCTATCAAGGAACTTTTATCAAGGGCTGTGAAATCATTAAAAAGGCTATTTCTTACTTGGTTTTACATAACCCTGCTTCATCTGGGCTATTGTCTATTTTTTATAGCATTTCTAGTTCCTTCGTTGCTGATTTTCGATCTTACATTCACTACGGTTGCTTTCTCTATAACCGTATTCCTTCTAGCTCTAGTTTTCCAAGCTTATCTAGCTGTTGTTTGGAACTTAGCACTTGTTGTTTCAGTACTCGAAGAAATATGTGGGATCGAGGCGCTTGGGAAGGCTGAACAGCTTATCAAAGGATCAAAGCGACGCGGATTTTCCCTAAATATTTTGTTTGGAGCACTCTCTCTTTCAGTGTTCTGTGGTGTGCTTATGTCAGAAATTGCAGCCATGATTCCATTGCTCCTCTTGAATTCCATGTACTGCCTGATCGAGATGTTTAAGCTAATGACATACACAGTCCTCTATCATGAGTGCAAGGAGACTCATGGAGAAGAGCTTGAAATGCAAGAAGGCACTAAATATACTGAAGTGGCTTTAACCCCACTTATCAGTGCAGATGCACCATGATGAAGGATGCCTGTATTTCTAATATTTTAAAGTTCTTGCTTGTATTGTAATCATATTTTCTGCAGCTCTAGCTAATTTATATATATAAAGTTAATAATTTTATTGCCTGCTAAATTCTACTAATTTACATATACAACATCTGTTATTTAGGCCTGAAACACTTTCGGGTACAAGGATAGGAATAAGTCACCTTGGTGCTATATTGGCAAGTAAAAAATGAGTTGAAACCGTCAAAATAATGCCTTCTCATCAGGCTCTTGAATAGAAGTAGTCAGTCCAGTAATTGCAATCCTTAGCATGGTTAATGTTTTTTTCTTTATTAATTGTACCCTGCAACTCTGTGCTAACAGATGAACCATGATGTATCAACCGTGACGGTACAAACCATGCTTCGGCATAAAACCGTTTTGATTTGAGGGGCAATGTTCGAAAGATAAAAACAAATCAAAAGCTTTGATGATTGTGACATGTATTATTATTATTTTTCACATAGTTGTACATTGTTTTCACCATCCCCTTGTATTCAGCACCATTTTATTAATTTCCTTCTTCATTAGTCTCTCCTATATAAAGCTGCCAAACCATTCTGTTGTGCATCAAGTTCTGGAAATTAAATCTTCTCTGCTCCTTCCTTTTCAATGTGTCTTTGAGAGTGTGATAGAAGTGAGTGTTAGTTTTCAAACTTGACACAAACCTACAATGGTAGGAAATATTGGTTTGAAGAATATACATCTTCCATTCCTAATGGGGTTTCATATGCTTCTGGATTTTCTGAGAATGGTAAGGGACGTCTCGAAACTTTTTCCCAAAAATTTGAAGCTCATGTCTTCCGTCACGCTGCTTATAATTTTTCTTGATTCTATCCTCATGGCTTTTTTTAAAATCTGCATCAAAGTACTTTCCACCGAAGCAAAGAGTCTACAAGTTAATAATACCACCACTAGCGCCGAATTGACCAAGCTTCTGTTGACTATGACAGATAACCTCCGGTTATGTGTTGGACTAGGTTTTATTTTCTTTTGTGCGTTCTGTTTTACCTCGTTATTCTTCGTAACAGCTTCAATCATAGGATCAGCAGTAACATACTGCAGAAAAGACTTATCTACCAAGGAACTTCTATTATGGGCAGCGAAAGCGCTGAAGAGAACGGTTGTCAGTTGGTTATACATAAAGCTGCTTGATCTAGGCTATTGTCTTCTAGTAGCACTTCTGCTTCTTTTACTAGTGCTGATTTTCAATATTACATTCACCATACTGGCTTTCTCTATGATCTTATTTGTTGTAGCTCTATTTTTCCGAACTTATCTAGATGTTGTCTGGAGTTTAGCCCTCGTTGTTTCAGTACTGGAAGACATATGTGGCATTGAGGCTCTTGGAAAAGCTGCACGCCTTGTCAAGGGATCAAAGCTACGTGGGTTTTTTCTGAATCTTTTTGTAGCATTCTCTATGTCTATGTTCAATGGTTTGGTGACGATTGGGACTGTAGCCTTTCCAGAGAATGCAAGAATGGTTCCAACTATCTTCTCATATTCTATAACCTGCCTGATCACCATGTTTTTATACATGTCATACACAGTCCTCTACTATGAGTGCAAGAAGACTCATGGAGAAGAGGTTGAAAGGAAACCAAGCACGGAATATACTGAAGTGGCCTTTACTGAGTCCACTCCACTTCTCAGTGCAGATGCACCATGATGAAGGGATGTCTGTTTTTCAATATTTTACGGTCTTTTACTTGTATTGTACCCACATAATTCCCTTGAAGGAAGATATTTCCAATAATAATCAAATGGTGAAACGATTTCGAATTTGACTTATTTTTTTGTAATGATGATTTTTGAATGATGACTTAAAAGTTGAATGGTTCTAAATCATACGATAACATTATAGAGTGGGCCAAACTAGCAGTTAGCGTCATTGTCAACGCAAATGCACTCATCAAGGGAGAAGAATCAGGATCTGATTCTTCTCACTCCTAACCATTGACCTGCTTTCCCACATATTTGATTCTTCTCACTCCTAACCATTGACCTGCTGTGCATTTGCGTTGACAGTCATATTAACTTACTAACCGGCTAGCGCTTGAGGGCTCTCGTGCATATATATATATATATATATAGTGAGTAATTTCAGATGTATACCATATATCTATTGTTTAGGCCTGTAAAAGTTTTAGATGCAAAGAATAAGTCACCTAGGCTCCAATTGGCACTCACTGGTGACTAGAGTAAAGGCACGAGAATATATGTTGAGGCCTGACGAAGTACTCTCTGCAACTCTTTTATATGATGAACTATCATGTACCGTGCCGATACAAACATATAATTCAATTAACCTTGTAGATGGCTTGATGATCATACGAAATCACCTCTAGCCCTTGGGTCCATTTGATGTTTCATTGGGGAGTCAAATCAATTGAAGCCTTCATACTATTCGCATACATAGTTCACTTACCTTCACAAAGCATCATGGCTGTCTATAGACTATAAAGTATAACCCATAAGAAAACAAATCAACTATATAGCATGGAGAATACATAAAAGTTTCTTCTATTTTCTCTCGTGAAAGTGGAAGAGTGGAACTAGGGCACCGATGTTTTAAGCAATTTAGCTGTATATTTCCAAGTTTTGATAATGAAATTCATTTTTGAAATGAACAAATGTATACAAGGCTAGCATAGAAATAATAGAGTGAAAATACCTGTAGGATGTCTATATATGCCTAGAGGGGGGTGAATAGGCCAATTCAAGATTATAATCAATAAATAAAAAATAAACTTCGGCAGCAGGATTGATATGGCTTATCAATCCTGAAATGTGCTAGGCATAAAATAAAAGAATGCGCAGAGAATTATTTTACGTGGTAAAACCCCACCTCTGGGGAAAATCCATGGGACTTATCAGTCCAACACAAATCCACTATAGAACGATGATTACAAGAAGTACTCACACACTTATCCTAGACACATTCTAGATAATGTTTACCGACTTCTTCGTAACTCAACTTCTGTCACGGGATAATCTTCGACACTCCTTATGTTGAACGCAATACTGGTCACGATTGCTTCAAGCTCACCGGAGGATAAACGCCACAACAGTCTTGGTGCCCTCAACCATATGAGTCACCGACATGCATATGTATGCAATATGAATGATGAAAGTGTTTGATAAATCACCAAGTAAACATGGAACACTTGATGATCTATCTCAAATATATGCACTGCAGCTTTTTCTTTTTCCAATTCTATATGCTCAACACAAATATTAAAAGCCCTCATTATGAAAAGAGAGGCACCCCTCCTTTATGCAAAACCGTGTTCTCTCTAGTAAGAGAGAAGCACAAGAGTCCACCAAACCTGTTCACTCATCACAAACAAATGTAATTCAATATGGACTCTTCAATATGAGCACAAGGTAAAAGACGTCGAGAAATTATAGAATAGTACGGATGTACCACGTCATCATGTGATACTCCCATTCAAATATTGCCATGTGTCCATTTTAAAATAGAAATTAAACTTTTTTTACAGCTGGATTTATTTCTTAATTTTTATCTTATGAAATAAAATTAGAAAATTGAAAAACTTAAGAAAAAGAAAATAGAAAAA
The DNA here is from genome assembly GCF_965620075.1 of Prunus avium. Classification (NCBI taxonomy): domain Eukaryota; kingdom Viridiplantae; phylum Streptophyta; class Magnoliopsida; order Rosales; family Rosaceae; genus Prunus; species Prunus avium. The sequence goes on along the minus strand of NC_142284.1, from coordinate 7,985,054 downwards.
GAGAATTCCCAACAACAACCCCCCACCCCCCTGAACCCAACACCTCTAATCCCAAAAACATGCCATGACCGTCACCCATCTCCACACTACCTGCCATGACTGCCACCCATCTCCCTTCCTCTTCCTCTTCCTCTTCCTTTTTCCCTTTGCTTTTCCTTCTCAACCCTTATAGTAATTGTAGGTAATGGAGTTTAAAGAGAGGTAGAGAAAACTAATATCGATGATTATGATGATGATGATGATGATGATGATGATGATGATGAAATGGAATAGTGGAAGGGTTGTTTGTGTTAATGGTTGGGAAATGTTAGAGTGAATGCAAAACAGAGAGACCCTTTGGGAGAATTCTTGTATTGTATTGATTGAAGTAATTGTTACCAAGGAGTTACTGTATTGGATCTGGGTTTGGAAATAGTATGAAGATGGCAAAGGTTGTCATGATCAATTTCAGAGAAAGGGGAATTAAGGAAGATGAGGGTTTGGATGCCGGTGGCAATGGTGAAGAGGAAAAGAGACGGGGAGGAAGAGGAAGAGAGAGGGATGGCATCCATGGAACGCAGTGGGGTTTTAGGGGAGGGGCGGCAGTTGGGAATATTTTTTCTTTTCTTTTTCTGTTTTTCAAGAGTTTTAAATTTTATTTCATAATATAAGTCCAGCTGTAAACAAATATTTAATTTCTGTTTTAAAATAGACACATGACAATATTTGAATGGAAGTATCACATGCTGACATGGTATATCCGTACTATTCTATAATTTCTCAAAGACGTCAAATAACAAGGAGACCCCTAATCCTATTCCATTCGTCAGCTTAGGCAAGGATTGTTATTCAAGATAACAACCTTTATCAAAGTGACCAATTAGGTATTAATTAAAAGTTCTCCCCAAGTCAAAGATGATGAAAACAATAATATTTTAACTTAAATTAAAATAGAGTCCAACTAGGAAAGAATCTCAAGAGATAAAATCTAATCCTATTAAAAATATGATAAACATAAAAATACTTGAGTGAATAGGATTCCAACTAGGAATCCTATAATGAATGCATGATTATGTCATGATTTACCTGTTGTCAAGTTTCTCATATGGTCAAGTCGTGCCTCGGAAGTATGTGGTTGAATGAGTTGTGCCAAAACGTCCAGTAACAATTCTTCACACACTAGTTTTCAAACTATGCTAGAGGTCTAGGAAATGACAATACAAATTTCATACTAACATAGAGTAAGAGAAACAAAGAGGAGGAAGACAGGGAGACGAGGGGAGAGAGAGGGGAAGATGTTGGTTTGACAAAAACGCCCCTAAAACTGGGTCACGTGCATCACACGTGATGGAACTTATACTTTGAAGTGTTGTGGTTTAGATGTCATTCATGTTATAAATGTCACACTTTTGACCTCTCCGTCCATTAACTATCAACTTAACTGCTTTTTTTTTTTATGTGAAACTTGGTGGGCTCTTTTTTTACTGTGAGACGCTTTGACAAGATGTTTGAGTCGAGAGTATTTGAAGGTTGTTCAAATAAATTGTTTGTTCTTGAGAGAAATTGGCTCTTTGGCTTTGCATGTTTGGTAAAGAAATGCTCCGACTATGTACCAGTTTCTTCTCTGCATGTGAATTTGATAGACCCTTGATTTCTTCTTTAATCCTCATGATTGAGCTTTCTCTAATAAGTTGATGCGGCTGAGCCTCACGATTCAAATCGCATTTAATGCGGTTGTCTAGCCCTTTCTCTGTCATCTGACTTTTGAGATAATTAAGGCTTTTTAAATAAACATGCTTTTGGCCCTTGTTTATTTTACTCCGGTTAATTCATTTTCTGGAATCAATTATGAAGCGCCATGTGCTAGGTAGCATTTTGATTTCATCTTCAAGAACTTATTTCGTAAATTAACATTTGTTGTTAATTTATGAGATTGGAGTAAGAATAAACTGGATATTTTGGGGGATTCAATCATTATCTGTTTTTAACAACCATTTAATTTGGTTATAAACATCACTTAATTTTGCAATCTGTATGAGACATACTCATTAATCTTTGTCTTTTCTAGTTGACCAAGTGTTGGTCAATGTTTCTTGTTAAAAATAGGTTATGCCCGATGGGCTTTTGGGCCTTGGACATACCATTGTTGAGTTGTAGCCATCTAAGCTGGCTTTGACAGTTGGGCTTTTAGTCAACTGACCATGAAATTGGCTCATTGACTGTAGAAATTAGCTAATTTTGGTCCAAACAATTTGTGAGTTATTGTTGAGTTGAACTTCTAACCCGCTGGCAATCTCCAACAGGTTGTTTTTTTAGCTACTTCCCGTCAGTGCAATAAGGCAGTGCATGAGGTTGCGGCCTTTGTGTCTAGAGTAGGTGGTAACCACGTTTGGGACCAAGTGTGGCATAAGTGGATTTTTGATATTTTAGCTAGAGATGTAAACCTTGCTATTCATCTCTAATAAAACTCTCTTCGTTTGGGAAAAAAAAAAAAAAAAAACTTCTAACCCGCTGAACCTTAAAAACTTCTAACCCGCTGAACCTTGCACTCCAATTTAAAAGTTTTTCTTTTTCGCACCCCAAGTTTTTATTTTGAGGGATTTTCGCACCCTCAATTTAAAAGTTTCGCAAGGAGAAAGTTAAGGGGTAAAAGTGAAAATTACTCTTTAAAAAAATTAAATTGTGAATATAAATTTTCTTTTTTGGTCAAATTGTGAATATAAATTGCTAAACCGAAATCGGTAGAGAAGAAAAGAACACGTAAGAAAGAGCTGAAGATGTCGTCCACATCTCTGCTACCTATCAATGGAGGCCACCTTCTCTTCACTCAAGGCTCATCCTTTCCCAATTACCATCCTTCTGCAACTCTCTACAAGTAAGTCCCATCCTTTATCTTCCCAAACCATTTCCCTTTTCACTCCAATTCTCAGTTTTTCTTCACCTCTCTGCCCTCTGCCGAGTGATTTCTTGTAAAAGAAAATATGAAATTTTTTTGTTTTAAGGATTAAACGCACCAACCCATTTCTATATTTGCTCTAGTGTGTTGAATAATCTGCTCGTTTCTTAATTTCTATTCACTTTATGTTTGGCTGTTGAGAAAATGAAAAAAACAAAAGAGAAGAACTTTAATCTGTGTGGAGCTTGCAATCCTTAATCTCAAATACCCATTTTACCATTTACGGCTAGCACGTAGATTTATGTATTATTTGGTGATTTTTTTTGCCACTGGATAATGTTTCTTTTTCTTCTTCTTGTTTGCTGAAGAAATCGTTGGGAAAAGAACAAAAAGAAACTGAAAATGAAAAATTTAAACTTTCATCAGCCACGTATTCGGGCGTCAAAGAACTTAACCATATAAAGATAACGGGCAATCTGTCTTCCTTTTTCTTTTTCATGACATCAAACAATGGTAGTTTTTTTTTTTTTTTTTTTTTTTTTTTTTTTTCTCTGTTTAAGGATTTTTATTAGTCCCAGACTGTACTATCTTTTCCTGTGATTTAAGTTTATCACGTTTAGAAAAATTGGGTGGACTTGCAGGAGTGTGGTGTTTAGTGCAAATGCATTAATCCGAGTTTTTGAGTGGTTTTCTGAGTTTAATAGTTGTGCACTTTAGAGATGCATTAATCCAAGTGTTTTCCTGTGTTTACAGCCTTCTTGTTAACATCAATATGAGAAAGTGAGAGAGACGGAGAGGGAGTGATAAAGAGGGAGGGAGGACTCATGAAGTTGAAAGATTACACTTTGCAGGCCCTTTTGGTTCTTTTGGGGGAGTTTTTGAATCTTTTTTTAGCATTTTTAGTGGTGAAAGAGTGTCAAAGAAAAGTAAAGAAATTTCTATGCCTTATGCAGTTAATGACTTTTGACTTCACTTTATGTGGCTTGGGACGAGCACTATATTCTGTAGTGATACATGGATCTGCAGTGAAGAATATAAATATGAACACAAATTGGATAGAGTATAAGATGGTCTTCTCCATCACTGGATGCCCATCTGTCCTAGAACTCTCAGTTAGTGTAGTTATCGGTTCACTGATGGTTCTTATATGATTGAGGATTTTAAAGCTACATTTCTTAGCTTGTTTCTCACTTACAATATTTTAGAATTTTATTTTATTTTATTTTATTTTATTTTATACAGGTGGGGATGGAAAAGGCAACAAGGTGGAAATGTAGTTGCTTACAGAACCAATGGCCATGCTCTTCAAATTTTGGCCAATCCTAATGTATGCATCAACTCAAGGATTCCACATGTATAACACCAATATATTTGGTTTGAATATGGTCAAAGATTATTTAGGTATGTAGTTGGTGGTTTAATCAATGAGTGTTGAGATAGCAGGATGTCTAGATTCTAGATTAGATGCTTTATAGTTAATTGCTTGGTTACTTAATTATGCATGAAGCCATCAGTTTGTCAAACTTTCATATCAAGTAGTGCAGACAAAAGCCCCAGTAGGAAAATATTTGCTCAGAAGGTAATATTGATTGCATCTGGGTTGGGGTTTAAGACTTTAAGTGCAATTCCATCTTTCACAGTTGTACTGCTGCCTGATGCAGATACTTAAATTCCTCTTCTCCTTTGAGTGTTCTAATATGTTCAAAAAGTAATCTCTAGAAATTAAATTAAAGTGCAATCATCAAGATAACCAAAGTACCTTGTGTTGGCTGCATTTCACCAATTCTTCGTTCATTCATCAGGAATACACAATGTGCTTGCTATACCTCCTTAAAAGTTGAGCAGGTTCCAACAAGGATGTTCATTCTTGTTCAATACAATTGGTAATTCATCTCCTGAATATAAGTAATCAATTTCTGTTTAGTGGCTTCAAGCTGCAAATAAGGATGTTGAGTTGATACAAGTTAGTCTGTCTATGCATTACTATATAATAGCTTAGTATTTTCAGAATCTTAGCAAAATTCACATCCAAAGCCATTTAGAAGTCAATCAAGTTGCATCTTTCAATTTTCATTTGATGTGCAGTTGACAACCTTATCGTTTTCTTTTTTTGTCAATGGTTGACCTTACCACATCATCCAATTGAAGCTAAGTGGGGAAAAAATGGTTTTTAGTGTTAAATTTCTTCTTTCTATTGGTAATTAACGTGCACCCCAAGAAAAAGGAATTTTTTTTGTCTATTTCTTCTGATGCATGATTTGTGTCTTGTTTTGCTACAGGTCTCTTCAAGGAAAAGAGACTCAAGTAATCAAGTGATCATGGTTGATCCTTTGGAAGCCAAGCGGTTGGCTGCCAAGCAAATGGAAGAAATCAAAGCAAAAGAGAAGTACAAGGTTAAAGAATTGCATGCTTTGTTAAGATAACGAGTATGAAAATGACTTGTCTGACAAACTCCTGTGTCCTCAGTTATTAGTTGACAAATTTCTGCTTTTACTTTGATTGGAACTAATATTAAAACAGCTCTAAATTGAATTTCTTACCCATATTCTTCATGTATCTATGTAAATATTTCAGTCTTCCCTAGCCTAGGTAATTTTGATTTCTTTTAAAACAAGAGTTGGTTCCTTTTCGACCAAAAAAAAAAAAAAATTGGTTCCTTGATGAGGCCCCAATCCTTGTTTTCGTTCTTGTTTATTTTCCTTTTATATCACAAAATGCAAGATAACTGGGGTCAATTGATGTCACAATTCAATCTTACTTATTACCCATCATACATAGAAGTTATTCATTTTTTTTCTAAAAGTAATGTTGTGATTACAGAGAAAACGTCAAATAGAAGCAATTAATGGTGCATGGGCAATGATTGGTCTTACAGCAGGCTTGGTTGTTGAAGCTCAAACTGGAAAAAGCATTCTGGACCAGGTTAGGCTACTTTACTGGCTTTTCTGTGCACATCTACATTGTGATTTCACACGCACACACCAGTTCATTGGTTGATAACTTAGGCTCTGCCTGCTCACCGGACATCGTCTATTGTGTGATTTGATTGAAATCTTTTCTCTTCAGTTGGTTGGCTACTGGAATGCTATTGTCAACATCTTCATGCCACAGTGATCATTTGAGTTTATGGTTGAAGAATTGCGGATTCATTCTTGTATCATTTGATCTTTTAAATAAGGGTTGCATCTTGTAATATATTTATGTACCATATATGTTGTAGTTGCACCAAAGGCTCTGTGCTGCTAATCGATTTCTAATTCACTGCAGCATTCTTTTCACTTGAACTACATTGGTGTAGAAGAATTAAAGATTTTTATATTGAAATAGTGGAGATTGTTGTTATGATTGGTTTTGTGCACTTTATAGAATCAAAATGTGAAGATATAACATTGTAATAGTGATCGAGTCCATCTTTAAAGTAGAAGCTGGGAAGCATTGCTGGATGCTTCTCAATTCCCTTCTATGTGGAGCAGACCAGGGTTAGACTAGGATAAAGTCTATTGGACTTATTTTCTTTTCCTTCATTCTAAACTACTCTAATCTACGGGAGGACAATTCGAACAACTTTGGTTCAAGGGCAAACTGCACTGGCCAATTGGGTAAATATGTGTAGGTCAGAAGGAACATTCGAGAGGACACGTATTTTTTAGTGGAAATGCAAGTTTTTGATAAAGAAGAATAATTATAGGGGGCATAGGCGTTTTAGATTTTCATGTTCCAAATGTCCCACGTTAAAATAAGAGAATGATCCCAATGAGTCGGGTTTGAGTTCAGCATTATTGACATGTTTATTATCCCGACACGTTTATTATAGATCCAGTTGGCAACTTCAAATTACTTTTTAGCCATTAATAATTGAGAATAAATTTGGAAATTACTTTGAGTTTATGTGAATAAAAGAACAAAATAAAAAGGAGTGCATAATGGATAAGGCTGAGACAATTTGTAAGGTAAATGGTGAAGTCAACATACTAAATCATGATTTATGCCTATGGGCCTCACTAGGTGGCAGCTTTCATGTTTAAGGCAATTGTTCCTGGCCCTCCTGGATATAGAGTGCAAAACCCAAGTGTGTCCCCTTAAATTGCCCATAGTCAAAATAAGGTTTCCAAGAAAGTTATGGTTCAAGTTATAAATGCTGTGTCTGGTAAGAAAGAAGAAAGTATTTATGCTAGAGAAGATAAATTGCAAGTTGTAAAATGTCGTTTTATGCAATTTATAGTATGTCCAAAAAAATTGAAATGCCATGACCTAACACAAGGAATAGTGAAAATGTGTAAAAGTTTCTATATTATTTTCCCAAAAACAAAAAAGAACACTTACGTTAATTGCTCTTTTGGTACTCTTTCTTTGGGTGCATTGCAAGGCTTCATAAAACATCAACCACTTTTCACCCATCCAAAACTAATTGCTTTAACTGCAATCACGATTGGTTGAAAACTCAAAATTAGTAAATTAAAGGGGTAAAATCTCTTTTTCTTCCGTTTGTTTAGTGCAGTACTGTATTATCCATTGCAAACTTGAAGTAATTTTTCCCATTACAAACCTGAGATTGAGATCAGTGATCTCAGGTAGTCTCAGGTTCAAACTCTCATGATACTTTAATAGTGTGTGTAAGAAAATAAACGAGTCCCCAACATCGGTTGTGTAAAAAAAAAACTTTTCAAAGTAATTGACTTTTATTAGTGGCCTGCAGAGTACCTAACTTGCCAGAGACAACCAACAGGAAGATAAATACTATTTATTCTTGTAATAGTTGCAACAAAACCTACAGTTGGTCATTGTGTAGCCACATATTTCAAATCAAACCCTAAGAAATATAGACTGCCGACTTCGTGTCATATTTGGCAATTATGTCAAAGTTCACATTAATATTCTTGGTAAAAGAATAGAATATATAGTTGAATCCCGGGTTAATCGTTTTATTAGTTCATGAACTTAGACCTGATTTGCATTTGAGTATCTTAATTTTCAAAATGGTTCTCGTGGTCCTTCAACTTCAATTTCGTTAGGACAAATGGTCCTGTTGATTTTGTTAACTTTTTTGTTAAAATAAGGGGCAAAATGGTATTTTTGTATCAAAATTGATTAAAATATGAATAAAAAATTAAAATTAAACTCTCTCTCTCCCCCCTCTATCCCAATTTCTACTCTCCCCAAACTTAATTTTTCTTTTTTTTTTTGGTTGGTTTTTTATTTGATTTTCTTTTATTGTAATTTTAAAGATATGATTTTTTTATTCATTTTTTTGGTTTTAATATAAAAATATCATTTTGCCCTGCATTTAACAAAAAAAGTTAACAAAATTGACGGTAGGACCATTTGTCCTATGAAAGTGATGTTAAAGGACCACGGCAACCATTTTGGAAATTGAGGTACTCAAATGCAAATCGGATCTAAATTCAGGGACTAATAAATCGATTAACCCTTGAATCCCCGCTTTGCGCCTGACAGTACCTCGAGGGTTAGTCCCCGCAATCGCGCGGGGGATACCTTGGTTTTCACCCAAAAAAAAAAAAAACTCAACAAAGATAGGATTAGAATTTAAGCATAGTCTATGTAAATTGAGAAGAAAAGGTAAACTTGATGCAGAAATAGTCCAATCCATATGAACACTTTGGTTGGCTGCTTGGCATCTTCCCCTTTGATTGTTCCATATATTTGATGATTGGTTGGTGTAATTGACCAAGAGTTTCCCACAACTTTATACTAATGGATATTTAATCAAATGAAGGCAATAATAAATAAGATGAAATTTCTCATAAATTACCTTTATATATATATATATATATAATAGATTAATTCACTCAACCACAAGAGAAAGTGGATAATATGCTAAATTGAGATGATTGGTGCCCACTTGAAAAATTACAGAATGAAACAAAGTAGAAGTTGTTGCCTTGTTCAATCCTTAGGTCAAAAATAGAAGCAGTTTCCTAGGAAGGAGGCATAGAACAATAACCTCCCAATTGGATATGGATATGGATATAGATATAGACCTTTTCTTTGGTCAGGATTATGGATAGACCTATACAAGATAATTGATATGAAAATGAACAAGTCAGTGGAAGAGAAATAATGGACCCCTACAAATCTGCCAAATAACAACTCCAAATCTCCAACCAATAATTTGTTTGCAAGTTTAGAATGGAATTGCTTTTTAATCTCTCTATCTCATCTTTAAAGGAAATCTTGGTGGGATTCTATCTATCCATAAAAGTTTGATTAGTAAATTGACTACTATAGCCTAGCTAGCTACAACCAATTAGGTGAAACCAAGTCATCACCCAATCGCACAACAACTAATCACACACAACATGTCAGGGTTTCGTATTGTGATTGAACATTTATGTTGACCAAAATTTGTGTCCTTGTTTAATACGTGCAGTGCTCAAGGAGCTTTTTAGACTTGGCATTTTGCGTGCGTGTTAAAAAACTTCAAATTTCAGAGTTATGGAGTTCTATACTCAATTAAAGGATTGTCATTTTGAAGGATTGCATTCATCGATTTTGTTAAGTCACAATTAGATATATTAGCGGTTTTCAATTTGTCTAATTTTTTTACACGAGTGATCTATGAATGAAGATTTGAAATAAAAACGGTTTGGATCGTTGAAATAAAATTGGGAGATTCACTATTATACCCAATATAGGAGTCCAAATTATTAAAAAAATCCTATATAAAATGAACTTTAGAAACACACCCAAAACCTATTTACAATATAACAAAATAGCTTTTAACTTCTTTTAAATTACAGAACTGTCATTGATTTCTTAAAACAAACCCAACCCCAAAACCTTATAAAAAAAAACCCAAAACACTCAATACGGCATCAAAGTAATTTAATAATCAAAATTAAATTCAATAGAGTTAGCTATCCTTTTTTTGGTTTTTTTTAGTTTGTTTATAGAAATTAATTGGTATAGGATTTATTTATAATTTTAATATTAAAAATGAGTATATGACTAAATATCTTAATAAAATTTATAATTAAGTTTATTTGAGAAATCCCACGAAGCTTCTCAACTGCACGCAAACAAGTAGAAAGTAGAGTTGGCGGAGGCAGCTTTGACACCATCATTGTGCCACTGTTTAGAAGGTGGCCTTCCAATGAGAATACGCCATGCAAGACACAAGGAAAGATAATGACATGACATATTGGCTGGCTAGGTTGCCTCTTCACAATGGAATTTGTATAAAAGTCAAATTTAGATGCTTTTGTCTTGGATAGATCTCTGCAGGGTTTTGAAAAATGTTTGAGCTTGGGCAGACATGAAATTAAGTATTTGGTTAGTAATAATTCATTAGTTAACAAAAACTTTGAGAATTTGCTGTTACTTGTGCATTATGTCAGTCAGTGGACCATTTGAAAAAGGAAAATGCTAGGGAGATCAATTTGGGAGACCAACTCTCTAATAGAGCGTGGGACCCATTGCATTGGTGGGCTCCACCTCTATTAGAGAGTTGGTATCCCAAGTTGGTCTCCCAAGTTGGTATCCCTAGCATGACCCTTTGAAAAATCATTTGTACCACACCTTAGCTGTCTCCTTTTAAGTTGATGAATTTGGCAAAATCAGGTGGATCATGTCAGCACCATGAAAGTAACATGATGTCATTTCTCTACAATTATTGGCTATCTACCATGGCATCACACCACTGTTCCATAAACTCATTTTGTTCAAAATCTCTCATGTTCTCTCATCCTTCATTTATCACATATTTCAGGGGGAATGCTAGCAACCTTCTCTCTAACCTTCTCCTTTGGACCTTCTCCATTTTTTGCTTGACATGTGTCATTCTCTTTACACTTAAAACAATGTCATTAATATATTATACAAGCTAACTTTTGATTTCCAAATTTACCCTTATTAAATGTATTCAATTTATCCAAAAAAAATTCACAACTTTCTTACACCTCATTAATTTTTTTTACATCAATTATTTTTTATTTAAAGAAAATGTCTACTTTTAAAAATAAATTAAATTAAATTTTTTAAAAAAAAAGAAAAGGAAATGTCCATTTTTTTTAACACAAGGGGTTTAGATAGAAAAAAAAGGTCTAAATTTGACATTAAAAAAAAGGGACATCCTCTTTTTTAAAAAAGCATACATTTTCTTTATAAAAAAAAATAATTGAAGTTAAAAAAAAATTAATAAGATGATAAGAAAGTTGTGAATTTTTTTTGGATAAATTGAATACATTTAATAAGGGTAAACTTGGAAAGCAAAAGTTAGCTTGTATAATATCTTAATTACATTATTTTAAGTGTAAGGAGAATGACACATGTCAAGCAAAAAATGGAGAAGATCCAAAGAAGAAGGTTAGAGAGAAGGTTGCTAGCATTCCTGTAATTTGAAGTTGGAGAACTGTAGTTGCCGTCTAATGACCTGATCTAATATAATGATGGAGTACTTATCCACCTGCGCAACTGATTTTGACTGGTCTTTAAGGAATATTTATATAAACTTTTTGTCATTTCATGTGTCTTGTTGAGATATTAACTTTTATGTAAGCTCCAAATAAAAGCCTCAAGAGAAGGATTGGAACTTGGAACAAGGCAGATGATGGAGAGCTTATCTTTATTCATCTCCTTTGGTTTTAATGTTGAGGATAAGCATGTAATTTGGACAAAAGTGTGCGGCACGACTTGGAATGATGAAAAAAAGCACACCAAGATTGATGCACCTACAAAACACTGTGTTCATCAAGAAATTGTCTATGCTCATAAAGACAGTGTGCCACGTAGAGTTTTAAAATATTAATTCATGATCGGGTTCCCAGCGTATTCCACTATCTAAAGTTTTTGAATGGAGGTATTCGGAAGAAAGGATTTAAACTTGACAACAACTCTAAATTTGTTTAAAACGCGAAAAGACATTTAAAACGGATCTGAAATGATCGTATACAAACAAGCTATTCGTACCTCCATTTGTTTTTCTTCCTTTCTTTTTCATTTAGTCTTGACATGATCATAGATATTATACTATAATATCTCATCTACATTCCTAGATTTGAAATCACTCCATCTAAATAGCACGCTTCTCCCTTCGAAATTTCAGTGCCGTGCTTTTTTTCTTTATCTTGCTTTGGTTTAATACATATATATATATATATATATATTGAGAGGATCAGCATGAGCTTTTGAAGAAAAACCTAAATATATCAAGTCTGTGTCAGCCGCCTCGTCCAAGAAATCAAGGATATATATATATATATATATATGTTTCTCATTTCTTAGCCGAAAGAAAACCAGCACCAAGGGAAGTAGGAACAACACTCCAGTCCAAAAACGACAAAGATGGGAAATACCTAAATAATATTCCCATGTTTGAAACTATTCAATCAAATTGGTGAAAAGTTGTTGAATTATCTAATCGTTGATTTTGTATATTATCCCAGAGCCTCAACTTAAATGCCATTATTAAATAAGAAAGTTTGCTAAGCTAAAAACAAATCTCTTTGGTGGGCCTTTCGATCATGAATATCTCCACATTTTAAATGAAACAAATATTAATAAAACAAAAATGATTTAGATTTTTTATTTATTTATACAAGTGATATTCTATTTTAAACTAATCTAAATTATAGAGAGAGAGAGATTCAAACTCGGGTGCAGAGTGGGGAGCGCATTCACTGTAACCAACTTGACTAAACCCATGTTTACAAAATGATTTAGAGTTAACTTGTTAGAAAATTGTCCTCAAACAACACACCACCTTTATGAGCCAAATTGAAGTATAGTTGCCCTCCTCCCCCAGAATACGTGGTGCCTTCAGCCTTAAGACAATGATAATGCCAAACTAAAGCCACGACCTACTGGTTTTAGGTAATGAGGACCAATAGTGCTCTATTGAAAACAATATACAAAGGGTTTTATCGGGGTCTTCAATTTGCATTACTCTGAATCCAAATGGTCAAATCTATTCATTTAGATTTAACTTAATTTAAAAATAAAAAAAATCATAATTAGGAAGTTGAAAATACTAAATTAATTTACTAGTTAATTTATGATCAGTGAGAAAGATATATTAAAACACAAATTTCATAATCACTACTCAATTACAGAAATAATAATAAAGTAGAATCTAAATAATCTAATGCCAAAAGCAAAAAAGGGATTTGACTTAACTTTGTTTCCTTATATTGACCAAAACTTTGTTTCTATAAATTATGCATTTGAAAATTATTATTATCAATATAATATAGTTGATTTCTGATGAGCGACTAGTGAGAAATATATATTCAAATTCAAATTTTAAAGTCAATGATAAAATATCTCTAAAAAAAGTCAATGATAAAATATGGAAATAGCATTGAAATGGAAAAAAAAAAAAAAATCCTAATTAATCTGATGGGGTAAATAAAAGGAATTTGGCAATCGTTCTCTTATTTATCTATTCTATCATGTCTATTTTAATTTTTGGTATTATTTATTGTATTCATTTCAACATAATTAATCTCAAATCAATGTGGCCCTCATTCAGTCACATTATCTAAATTGGATGTGAATGTCAGTCTATTACATTAATGTTGGATGTTTTAAAAATTAAAAAAAAAAGATAGAAAGGCATTCAAAACTCTTTATTTAGCAGGCTTAAACAAATTGAAAACAAAATCCTAAAAAGAAAACAAATTAATGAAAATTAAAACTTTATAGCATGCCTAGTTATTAGTTAGGGCTCGCATTGCAGAGAAACACTTTTATAAAACAGGATAGTACCATTTTGCTATCTTCAGCCAATAATATTATGACACATGTGATAACACTTTTACATGACATAATATTATTGACTAGCGATAGTAAAATAGTGATATCCCCATTATAACTAAGTTGTTATGTTCATTGCACCACCAACATTCCATACGCTCGAGTGCATTGATTGTGATCAGGATTATCCGGTGATCCACTTAATCCACACCGTCCAAAACATTTCCTTTTACGTCCCCATACATAACGCATTCACTTTCGTTCTTATCCTTAAATATCACTAATTTACTTACTCTGTTCCTCTCTCTCTCTCTCTCTCTCTCTCTCTCTCCTCTCTCCTAGAGAAAACAAGAGCTCGTTTTAGAATTTATGGAATTAGAATCAACATCATCTTTCGTTTCCTTAACTCCAAGATTCATCTTCGTCTGCAACACCCACATATAAACTCAACACACCCAAATCAAAAATCACAACACCATTGTTAAATTCTTTTTCTAAAACAAAAAACAGAGGGAAAAAAAAAGAGAGCTTTCTTGGGCGCCATTGTTTCCGAGTATGCTATCGAGATCCTGCTTTGATTTATTGAATTTGGATCCAATCGAAGATTTCAGGACCGCCACTCGGATCCCAAAACTCATGACAGTCCCCCGAGTCATATCGGAGTTTGAAACCGACGACAACCACCAAAACGACGACGTCCCGGCCGATTCCCCTGTTCCGCACCAGCGGAGAATCATCGTCGCCAACCAGCTGCCCATTCGCGCCTCTCGCGACGCGAAAACCAGTAAGTGGTCTTTTGAATTGGACCATGACAGCCTGGTGCTGCAACTCAGAGACAGCTTCAAGCCCGACGTGGAAGTCTTGTACGTCGGCTGCTTGAAGGCCGAGATCGACCCATCGGAGCAAGACGAAGTGGCGAGCTTGCTTCTCCACGAGTTTCGGTGCGTCCCCACCTTCCTATCTATGGACGTGCAGAACAAGTTTTATCATGGGTTTTGTAAGCATTATCTCTGGCCTCTGTTTCACTACATGCTGCCCATGACGCCGAGCCACGGTGCACGGTTCGACCGTGCACTCTGGCAGGCGTTCGTGTCGGCAAACAAGGCTTTTGCCGATAGAATCATAGAGGTATTGAACCCAGATGAGGATTTCGTCTGGATCCACGATTATCATCTGATGGTGTTGCCTACTTTCTTGAGGAAGAGGTATTATCGTGTTAAGCTTGGTTTCTTTCTGCATAGTCCCTTTCCTTCTTCGGAGATTTACAGGACGATACCGGTACGCGAAGAGATTCTTCGGGCCTTGTTGAATTGTGATCTGATTGGTTTCCAAATATTTGATTATGCAAGGCATTTTCTGTCATGTTGTAGCAGAATGTTGGGTCTTCATTATGAGTTCAAAAGGGGCTACATGGGTTTGGAATATTATGGAAGAACTGTGAGTATTAAGATGCTGCCTGTTGGGATTCATATGGATCAGCTTCAATCCGTTTTGTCGCTTGAGGATACTGCTAGGAAGGTGAAGCAACTCAAGGAGGAATTTGAGGGGAAGACTGTGATTTTAGGGGTGGATGATTTGGACTTGTTTAAGGGAATTAGTTTGAAGTTTCTGGCAATGAGGCAGCTTCTGGAGGAGCATCAGAATTTGAGGGGGAAAGTGGTTTTTGTGCAGATAACAAACCCGGCACGAAGTCGAGGTAAGGATGTGCAGGATGTGCTGAATGAGACCAGTGCTATTGCAAAAGAAATCAATCAGAGGTATGGCGAACCGGGGTACCAGCCGATCATTGTCATCAATGGCCCACTTACGACGCAAGAGAAGGCTGCATACTACGCCATTTCGGAGTGCTGTTTGGTAAATGCTGTGAGGGATGGGATGAATTTGGTGCCTTACAAGTATACTGTTTGTAGGCAGGGCAGCCCTGTTTTGGACAGGGCACTGGGGATTAATGAGGCAGATAGGCCTAAAACGAGTGTCATCATCGTGTCTGAGTTCATTGGCTGTTCTCCATCTCTCAGTGGTGCAATCCGCGTCAATCCATGGAACATCGATGCCGTTTCTGACGCAATAAACTTGGCCACCACAATGCCAGAGGCAGAGAAACAGTTTCGCCACGACAAGCATTACAAGTATATTAGCTCTCATGATGTTGCGTATTGGGCGCGAAGCTTCGATCAAGACCTCGAGAGAGCTTGTAGAGAGCATTACCGTAGGCGGTGCTGGGGCATTGGTTTGGGATTGGGATTCAGAGTTGTTGCTTTGGGACCTAACTTCAGGAAGCTTTCTGTGGATCACATTGCCCATGCTTACAAAAATGCAAATAGCCGGTTGATTTTATTGGACTATGATGGCACTATGACGCCTCAGGCTTCGGTGGACAAAGCCCCCAGCAGTGAAGTTATTTCAGTTTTGAATTGCTTATGCAACGATCCGAAAAATGTGGTTTTCATTGTGAGTGGCAGAGAGAAGGATTCTCTCAGCAAGTGGTTTTCTCTTTGTGAGAAATTAGGGTTGTCAGCAGAACATGGCTACTTAACTAGGTGAAATTTGTTTCTTTGCTCATTACATATATGGCCACCTTTTGTGTTGTCTCTTAATTGATAATTTCTGTTTTTGCAGGTGGGCTAAGGATTCTCCTTGGGAGACTTGTTCCTTAGCAATGGAATTCGGTTGGAAAAACATTGTACTGCCTGTCATGGAGCCATACACAGAAGCAACTGATGGCTCTTTCATAGAGCAGAAAGAAAGTGCATTGGTCTGGCATCATCAAGATGCCGATCCTCATTTTGGCTCTTCCCAGGCCAAAGAGCTTCTTGATCATCTAGAGAGTGTGCTAATCAATGAACCTGTAGTGGTTAAAAGGGGCCAACACATTGTCGAAGTGAAACCGCAGGTATGCATCGTATTAAACATTTCGATACATCCAGCCATCAGTAGTTTAGGAATCAGGAGATGAAAAATTCATTTTGTTAGTCGAAAATATTGATGAACATTCTCGAAATTTATGCAGAAGAAAGGATCATTTCATTTCGTTTATATTCTGTGGGACTTATGAATTCATTGTAATTTGTAATGGATGGTCTGTGATTTCAGGGTGTGAGCAAAGGCATAGTTGTGCAGAATCTCATCTCGACGATGCAAAGTAGGGGGAAGCCACCGGATTTTCTATTGTGCATCGGGGATGACCGGTCGGATGAAGACATGTTTAAGAGTATTGTGCATTCATCTTCCAATCCCTCCATGCCAGCCATAGCAGAAGTTTTTGCCTGCACTGTTGGTCAAAAACCAAGCATGGCAAAATACTATCTTGATGACACAGTTGATGTGATCAAGTTAGTTCAGGGCCTTGCCGCAGCTTCATCAACTCAGCCAAAGTTTGCACAGGTTCAGAAATCATTTGAAGGGTTTATCTAAAAGTTACGGGTAGAAATTAGGTTGCTCATGTGCTGTGATTGCATCAGTACTTAGGTTTAAATGGGCCTCGACATTTTGTTATAATGGTATAGGGAGCTAACGATACAACCAACTTTGTACAAATGATACTTGTACAGATCTGTGTGAAAAGCCCAGTCTTTGCAACTTTTGAATATGATGGTTCTGTTCTTTTCCTTAACTTAAATTTATGTGAGTGTTGTTAAACGAACCCTAAAATTAACTGAATACATTATATGATCTTAGTACACTTTAATATTTAAATAAAAATATAAAATTAACTAAATACACCTTATTTAACTACCAAAAATACTTCCCATACACCATAGTACACTCTTTCACAATTCAATATATTAAAATTATATTTGTTTTAAATGTAATTTCAAATCCGTTTCCTATGCCAAGTTAGATGTTTGTGTGCTCCCCCTCGATTGTTATAGTTCACTATGCTAAAATGCTAAAATTTTGCTTTTGCAACGGATAAAATCCATTTCCTAATAGGCTCCCCTATCACTGTATAATGTATTGGTACACAGGACAAGCTCGTGGATGCTTGGGCTTTGAACCTTCTCTTCCGGTCTTAGCAGCTACATCACAAATAACATATAAGAAGTATGCTTTTTGTAACTCTAAACCTAATACAATTGCAAAAGTTTGAGTTTTTTGAACATGAACTGCTCAAGGATCTTTGAGTCTTTATTGGGCTATTTTGATGCTTTATGTTTCTAACAATGGTAGTAGTGGTGGAGGGAGAGGAAGAAGAAAGGGCCCTAAACCAAAGAAGAGCTTGGGTGGTTGATAGGGACGGCAGAAATCCCCGTCGGGTTGGGTCCCCGGCCCTAACGAGAGGAGATTTTGGGGCAAAACAAGGAACGGGTACGGGGATCACTGAATTTAAAAAATCCCTATCTGATATAGGGCACGAATCTATTGAGGTATAGATTATGTAAGTACGGGGTCGATCCCACGAAGCACTTGTCGGCTTCCTATAAGTTCTAATTTGAGTACGTAAAGAACACTAATTTAACACACCACAAATGCACAAATGCAAATTGGAAACTAAAAATGAGTAAAGAAATGTAAAAGAAATGAAACAACACAAGAAACCAAAGAAAAACAGAAACAACACTTTCTATCACCCTTTTATCACCTATTTATCACCTGTAAAACAGTGCCGTGAACAGTGAAAATGAACAGTGAAAATGAACAGTGCGACCGGTCATGAACAGTGACGACCGGTCGCCTGAACAGTAACGACCGGTCATTTTTGGGCAGATTCGTTTCTCTGTTTTTCCAGTTTCGACCTCTGTCCAGTGTTTTGCCTATAACTTTCCAACCGTTTATCTAAATTTCAAGTTCTTTATACGGTTGGATTCAGCACAGAAAATGGAAGAACACAGCGCGGACCAAAAGTAAAAAACAATTACAGAAACAAATAAAATTCAGTAAACAAGACACACAACGTATCAAACACACAACTCACACACACATTGGGGGGGGGGGGGGTTTGGTTTGGTTCAAGTGACTTATTTCTATTGCATGAAAGTAAATGGACTTTGAATTTAAATGAGAATGGCAGAGATGAGTTATCAAAATGTGAAAGTACCAAGTAACAAACACTAGGGTTTCGGAATCCACCCTAAACAATTCTACCCATGTTCATGGATACTCAAGTGATGAACTCTAAACGTGTTGATGAAGATGTTCGCAATCAAGACCATGGGTCGTGGCTCAAGACGCATTGATTCTCTCTAATATACGTAAAGTGCATGGTTCGTGCTACAATACTTTTGCCCTCCCCATAACCGAACCTAGATATGGTTCGTACTTCGATTCAATTACAAGGAAAACCCATTAAGTTCAAAGAGAATATGAACATCACAAGAATCCTAATAGCATGGTGTTTACATTAGGTATTCAAGAAACCAATTCACATGGATGATTCTTACTTCATCCATTTATTGCTTAGGATAACATGAAGATACACATAATCCCAACAATCTCAAGAAGCATGCTTTCAAAGATGGCCAACCAAGGAAAAACACACATCAAGGATAGATTAATTTGGTGAATTGGAATTCATCGACAATATCTAGAAATTCATACACTCAAGCATCAAAACAATAAGGTAATCATGTTTAGGGCTTCAACCTAAGCCCTAGCTATGGAGTTTAGTTGCTCATAATTATTTCAAACACAAATTCGAAATATAACTAGAAAGAAGTTACAGATTTTGTGAACATGGGAGCTCAACGTCTTCAATGGTGGAAATCTCTTCCACTTCTTGCTTTGTTGCCCTTGTCTTCCTCCTTGAGCTCCCTAGCTCCAAGCTTCATCTCCAGCTCCAAAAATCTCTGCAAAATTATGGAATGATTCTGATTGCAATCGATGATGCTCTTTGCACTCCTCTCTCCTCCTTTCCAGCTTTTCCAAAATATCTTTTAATATAAAACAATTACTTTTGTTAAAGCCTTAAGCCTTGTCTCCTTGCCATGATGGGCTCTTTTGTTATTGTCTTCACCAAGATGCTCTTTGTTTCAGATAATATCTCTCAACCAAAGTAATTTCTTGTTACCAAGTGTTATGGTAACAAGAAGAATCAAGATAACATTATGGAGGTAAAAAACTGGCCTACTTCGGATTTCCAGAGCTGCTGTAACATATAGGATCAGTTGGATAGGCTAAACTTGTCCAATGGAGCTCAAAGTTGGATATGTTGTAGTTAACATCCATTGGAACAAGTTTCATGAAGATCTTCACCTCATCCGAGCATTGGAGCATGCTGATCCAAGGCCAAGAATTTGACCTACGAAAATGAACAAAATCAGAATTTATAACCAATAATGCACTTTTAGCTCATTTTCATTCTAACCAAGGTAAAATCTAAGAAAACACAAAAAGGAAGTAAAAAGCTATAAAATGTCAAGAACTAACTCAAAATAATAGGTGAATAACATGAAAAATCATGTGTAAAAATGAACCGAACATATGGGGCGGAGATGATATTGACATCCCCATTCCCGAACCCGGCCCGGTATATAAACACTTAAATAATCAATATACTTAATACTTCCCACTCCAGCTATAAAAAAATAAAAATAAAAATAGAACACTTATTGTGTGGCATCTGCTCTCACCCTCTCTCATTTTTGTTCCCTTCTTACATCGATGTATCTTCTTTGCTTATTCTTCTTTTCCACATCCTCTTCTCTTCTTCTTCTTCTTTTCCTCCTCCCTTTCTTCCTGTACACGCATCTTTCTCTTAATATCATGTATCTTTTTTGTGCTTTGAATTTTTGTTGTTAGTAAATTTGATAAATAGAAACCCATTTCAACTATAAACATTGTTGATAAGTGGAAATGGGTGCAAAGTTATTGGTATGATTTGATAAATTCTGGATTTTTAGATGCCTTAGCTATTCAAGATCAGACGTGCAATTTTGTTTTGGTAACAAATAAGGCTAAGCTCGAGAGCTCTTCCATGCTTATTACGTCCACTGCTAGACTTGGGTTTGTGTAAGCGGTGGCCTGAAGGGTAGCCATTAAGCTTCCAACAAGTCTCCGTAGTGTGGTGGGGCTGATCGCAATACGAACACTGAAGCGGTGGCTTATTGGAATTGGAAGGCAACTGGTTGCTGCGTATCGTCATTGCTGTTTATAAAACAAATTTTTATTGTCTTTATGTTTCTTTTATTTCTCTCTACAATTTCCCTTAGTTATATAACAATTAGCTTATTGTTGTCATTGGAATTCAAATAGTTAGGTATTTATCTAATGCATTCTTCTCCAAGTGGTTTGACTAAGTGCCAATTTGCCATTGCTTATTTGGGGTGATAAGTGATTTTTTTTTTTAAATTTTGGGAAGCCCAACCTATATGGTAAACTATGAAAAAATCACTTATTATTAAAAATTGCTATGAAAGAAAGCTATAAAGGAAAGCAGCTAATGAGGTGCTTTTATTTTCTAATTATGCAGGAATCAGTTTCGAAGAGGCGCTGAGTTTAATGATTATGCGGGCAATCATTTTCTGATTATTCTGGAATTAGTACCAACAACACTTTTAACAAAAAGTTTACCAAACACCAAACTGTTTTCTGCACCAAAATGGATTAAGCTGCATCCTCAACTTGTGATACTCGCAAGTGCACGAGCCGTTTGGTAGTATAGCGTATGTAAGTGCGAGGTCGATCCCACGAGGATTGGTGATTGAATGATCCAATTCATTTTCCCTACACAAAACAGAAATGAAAAAAAAGCAAGGAAATAAATAAAACAAGGAAGAAAGAAATAACTAACTCAAGCAGATAAGTTCCCAAGTTCAATTAGATTATCGGATTGATTCTAGCTAAAGTATGATTAAGCCATGGTGTTTGGTCATAACCTTGTGTTCCTAATTCCCTAATTTAATCATTTGTTGTCTAACCTAAAATTAAGCATTAGGAACCCATTAAGCATAGAAGAACAATTTAAACAACCAAGCATGTATCTAATCCCTATTGTCGAATGTCCATACATACTCTTCCTATTCATAGTTCAATTCGAATTAAAGCATGGTGTATACTCTTAATTCAAACCAAGATAGCTAACATGCAAGCCTAAATGGTGATCAATCATTCAAACTAGCATATTAACTTATAAGCATAATGAATAAGAACATGAACCATAATTGAAACTTGGAAACTAATCAAACTTGAAACTAAAGAAAAGAATTTACATAATGAAAAGTAAAGTGGAACTAAGAAAAACTTAAGGAAAATTTCAGCACAAAAGATTTCATTACAACAATTGAAAACTAGAAAGAGAAACTAAGAGAATTTGAGGGAGAGAAGGGAAGGGAGCTCTAGAGAAGTGTTTGAGAGCTCCCCCCCTTGGGGTGTGTTTACAAGCTTAGAGAACATCCCTATTTATAGGCCTAAGGGAAGTGAAAATATGAATTCAATATGGCTAATGCATACAACACTTGTATTATAAAATCTTGAATTGGTTGATGCACTTGTATTAGAAAATTTGAATTGGTTGCTGCACTTCACCAATAAATCCCACCAGCATCCCTAGCTCATCTTCATGTCACCATGACCAAGCTTCCAACCAGCTACAATAGCTCATGCCTAGCTCACCATGACCAAGCTTCCAACCAGCTCATCCCCATGTCAGCATGACTAGCAACTTCAAGGGCTTACAAATTGGGCTAGGCTGAATCAAATGAAGACTTTAAGATGTCCATTGTGAAGTTCAGAATGTGTATGATCCAACCACACAAGTATTGGCCCAATCCAAGCTCGGAGGAGGAAGTTAAGGCCAAAACAAATTGCTAACTCGTTTTGCTCGCTGACAAAAATCCATCCTGAGCATGGTTCTGTGTTTGCTAGGTGACAGACTCCATATGTATCCAATGGGGCTGAATTTTGGATATGTTATAGTATACACCCATTGGAACAACTTTCATGAAGAATGCTGCCTCATCCGAGTTGTGTAGGTTGCTAAAACAAAGCTTGCAATATGACCTACGGAACTGGACTGGCAGGGGGCTGTAGCCAAAATGAGTTTGTCTTTAAGCACTTCTTCCCTTTATCCAAATCAGGCTTTAACATGCATGGATTGCATCATTTCCTATCCAAAGCCATCATTGTTACCTAAAGCTGAAAAATAAACACAAAAAGGATTAAAAGCACAAGTTTAACTCAAAAACATAACCAAATCATAAGCTAGAAGGGTACAAAATGATATACAATTATGAACCGATCACTTTCTCACAGCTGATTTCTCTCACAAAATCTGACATCGATTATTTTCATAGCACAACAATGCCAAACTAGCCCTAAGAGACTTCTATTTGGTGTAAACTTGGTTCCAAACAAAAAAAAAGGACTACAATATCTTGGGAGCCTGTTCTTGTTCCTCTAAAAGCCTATATTATTATTATTATTATTATTATTTAAGAAGGCAACAATATTTTATTGAGGAAAAACTAAATAACAAGTACAAAAAAGTGCTTAATGAGAGTTAAAATACACCTATGAATTCTTGGTCTTTCTCTATTGTCATGTTGTTTATTTTCTAACAATATTGCACTATTCTGTTTTTTTAATACTAGTTTTCTTAATTATTGTTTGTGCCTAATAAATCACGGCTATGAACTGACCGACCGAAGGGGCCCCTTTTTCTCGGCCCTAACACTTGCTCGTGAAACTAAAACGCGGCGTTTCGCCAAGATATTTGGCCTTCCTAAAAAGCAAAGGAAAAGTTGCGAAGGCATGATCATCTCAGCCTTGATTATAGGCCGAGGCCGAAGTCGAACAAAATCACGGCCAAAGGTACTAACGTCGGATCATCAAGTGGCAGCAGGGTCCCACGCTTCATTTAATGAAGCAATGCCTCTGTTTATTGCAGCAAACCCACTGGCCACGAATAAGCATTTAATGCACGAGGGAGGGTGGGAAGTGATTGAAGTCAGGATTTGGTGATAGGAATCAGAGTGATTAGACGCAGACATTCTCACAAGAATTCTTGCAGCTTGAGAGATTAGGTCACCAACTATCAGAACAATAAATGCGTCTCCACGGCCAGAAGCGCAGAACCCACGATTAGGGCGGCGGCCAAGATTCACCAGGATTTATGGGGTCACACCACCATGCTTCACGATCCCAAATGTCGATTGGACTACCCACTTGCTCTAATCAGGCTCCACCATGCAGATTTTCAGCCTCGATTACTCTTCCAAGAACTCTTCCTATAAATACAAGGCTCAAGCTACATTCAAGGGGTTCAAACACCCAACAAAAGCCTCCTACGGAGCAAATTATATTTTCCTGTAATGCACTTTCAATATCTTTACTTGCTTTCCTAGGAGTAGCGTTAGATTGTAAGGAAAATCCATTTAGCAATATATCATACGACCCTTGATTTTCAAGGTGCCGGAGCACCATCTCTGTTGCCCATTCATTCACCCCATATATCATACGACCGTCGCTCACTGAGCAGCGCGCCGGAGCACCGCCCAAAACCCACCATTTTCACCACCCCTAAACGGCCTTGTAGCTCAGGCCGTGAACCTAACAGCCGAGATCAGTTCCTCTCTTGGCTACGATCGTTTGATTAGAAGACGAGTTCAAACAGGCGAACCACTTGACCATTCTATCCACATCAACATCTCAACGCACGGTAGGCCGTGCTGGCACGCCAGCGCACAACCGCACCGCATCCAAAAGCAGGAAGCCACGTGTCAACGCACATCCCCTCGGCCCGAAACCCCAAGCCGTGAGATTTGCGCAGCCGACAATTATAGATGTTGGTTAGGTCAGTAGACGTAGTTTACCTGCCCCTTTGCGGAATTCAAATCGTTCTTCTCATAAATTAGAGTAGTTTAAGATAATTGTCAAAAAGAAAATAGTCATTTTCTTAACATCATTCCCTACACGAAAATAAAATTAAAATGTTTAAAAATACACGAGGACTATTTTGGAATATCAATGACAAATCTTATAAGAAAAATAGAAAATTAGTTAAATACCCATTCCTAGACATAATTCTATAAAAGAAACCCTATACCATTCAATGTATATAAACACACCCAAAATAAACCCAAAAATTGGCAGCTGCCGATTTCTTAAATTCTATAGCTATATTTGATTACTGTTTTGCCCTTTTGCTTTGTTTATTAATCAACTCAATCTTCATTAACCAACATCTCGAACTTTCTTCTTCTTCTTCTTCAATAATGGCGACGTTCATCGAGCTCTGCTTCTAGCTTTTCTCCTAGTTCAATTCTTCATTATATCTTCATCATCTCCACCACAGCCCTCGCAAACTCCATCACTGCAACCCGCCGTCAATTCACCTTCGCCCAAAACTCCATCGTTGCTTTCCCTTCCTCCATCTCCATCGGACGCTTCAGTTAATGCACCACATCCTTCTTCACCTTCGGAGCCACTGCAATCATCTTCGTCTCAATCTCCGTTAGCCGATAACGCTTCCAGTTCTTGCTCCAGCACCGTCGAATCTAAGCGACGTCAACCACAACAACCTCAGACGGAGACGGAGCTAAGAACTCATCTGGAGGAATGAGCACGGCAAAGAAGGCAGAGATCGTTGGATAACATTCGTCGATCTTAGTACAGATACGCCGCCAGGAGAGAGATTCTTTGAAGAACTACTCATTGTCTCTCATACGCAAAAGCTCTTAGAGGTTATTGTGAAAATTTTAATTTCTTGTATTTTTTGTTGTTGTTAATTTCTGTGTTTGCTTAGTGTATGATTGAATTGAGGTTTTGGTGATGGTAATATGGTGATTCAATTTGATTCTCCATTCTTTGGCACACCAGCGGTGCTAGAGGTGGTGGTAGTTAGAATTCTGGGATGAATTCTTGGCCTAAAATACTTAATTAGTCAATATGAGTCATTGATGTATTGCTTTTTCTATTTTAGAATGATATAATAATTGGAATTAGTGATTTAGAATTCATTATGCTTGTTTTTCTCATTGTTGTTGACTTGTTTGGCTCTGTCTATGTATGCTATCTAATGTTTGTGAGCAAATTGCCATCTAATTTCAGTTTTGTGTAACCTAATTTTGTAGGCTTATGGGGCAAATTTCAGCATCTCTTGATGCATCACATGCCATTTCTTGTCATAAAAAGAATTGTAATATTTGTTTAAGGCAATGCTCATTTTGCAGCTACCTGATTGCTTCAATGGGTCTGCAAGTCATCTGGAGTTTAGGGGGGTGTATTCAATTAGGATTATAAAGCATTTAAAAAGATTTTAAAAATCCGGGTGTATTCAATTTGGATTTATATAAACTTTTAAAAAGTCTATAACAATTTGGGTGTATTCAATCTAGACTTGTTTGAACTTTTAAAATGTCCATTTAAATGTGGGTGTATTCAATTAGGACTTGGAAAAAGTCCATTTAAATTTACCTGTATTCAAAAGGAGATAGATTTGGAAGGATTTAATTAAGTGTTGGAGTTTGGAGAATTTGTAGGGTTTAGGTATAAATAATAAAGGCCAACATAAGTCCAACCTCCACCCCAAAGATTTCAGACGACGTATTCTTTTTTTCTCTCTGCAGAAGACGAACCACTCTCCAAAGGTACGCTCTCTCAACATTCTTGTTGGTTTTCCTTCTTCCACGTTTTTTCTTGTTTGTTACTATTCATTGATGATTATTGTTTGTTACTGTTCGTATAAAATTGTGATCTCAAAATAATTTGTTGCGGGAAAGAATGGTTCCCCAAGGTGAGGCATGGCAAAGGTAGAGCTGTCCTGATTACGGAGGCAGCATAATTGCCTCTAATTCTTATGTTGCATGCAAATTTCTCTTACCAAATATATGACGAAATAAATATATGGTATATCAACAATAATTCACCTGATAAGCTGTTCAGGTTTTTCCTTTATCAGGTTTTTTCTTTTCTTGTTTTGTCGAGAGACTTATTAGGTTTGGTGAATGGGGGTGAATGACGACGATGGAGAGCTTGATTTTTTGTTGGCTTGATTTTTATGTGTTGGTATATCATAATCGTCTGTTGTTATCCTTGTTTGTATAACTAACAATAATTTGCATGTTTATATATATATATATATAATAATAATAATTTAGAAATGGGAGATTGCGAACAAGTAACTGGAAAAGGGAAAGCCAAGAAAGATTATAGTGCTTGGAGTGTGGAAGAGAGCAAAATGTTGTTGCAGCTCATGGTTGATGCTGCATCTCGTGGATGGCGTGATGCCAATGGCGTGCTAAGCAAGGCAACTGTAGAAACCAAAATACTTCCCATCCTTAATGAAAAACTTAGGTGTCATAAAACTTATTGTCATTACCAAAGTCGGTTGAAATACTTTAAGAGAGAATATCAAAAATATTCACAGCTTATGCGTCATAACTCTGGGTTTGGGTGGGACTCAACCACAAAGAAATTCACTGCTCCTGAAGAAATTTGGGAAGACTACTTTAAGGTTAGGTTCTTAACTTCTCTCTCAATATGCGTTATGTGGTAACCTAAGTACATATTTCATTACTAATAATTATTATTTAATTGTTGTTTTTGTAGTCCCATCCAACCCACAGGCATATTCAAACAAAAACTTGTGAGGACTATGAGGATTTGCAAATTGTTATTGGGAATGCAACTGCAGTTGGAAAAAACTCATTAGGATTGGGTGATGGTACTGATGCAAGAACTTTTGGGGTGGAAGATAGACAAGTTGGAATAGAAGACTTTGTTTATGATAATGACACTCAGGCCTTTGTACCAAATCATAATGAAGCATCACACCAAGATCCACCACTCGGACATTCTTCTTCATCCTTACCTTTTCAGGCCAATATTTGGACAGGTCCCTCAGAAAGCTCAAGCCAGAGGAAACGAACTAGACCAGAGCATGAAGGGAATGGTAGCCAATATGAGACATGTATGGACAGAATTAGTTTTAGCATTGCTGAAATTGCTACCGACTTCAAGGGAGTCCATAGCCTATTGGAAAAAAGGGAAAAAGACAGGGAGAGGCAGAGTTATATATGGGATGCCATTAAGGAGACCCCAAATGTGGATGAACATGCTCGTTATAAAGCCCTTTCTTTGTTGAATACTACTACAAAGAAGGAAGCATTTTTGTTGATGTCCCCTAAAGAGCGCTCAAGTTGGATATCCTACAATTTGGAATGATTGGTTTTTGGGAATGAGTGGGTTTTGGGGATGAGTGGTTTTTTGCTTGATAATGCATTAGGATTTATCAAACAGTATGTTTAAATACTCTATTTTTATTTATTTTGCGTATGACATATTGACTTTTTATTAAATTGATGATGAACTAGTTTTTATTATATTGATGATGAAATAGCTTTGTTGGGTTGTAATATGTGCTTGGTTATTGTTTTTATTCCAGGTTCTAAATTAGGCTACTTGTTATTGGGTGTTGATGATAGGTTTCCTATTGTTATTTGGAAGAGCATGACGGTTGCATGATAGCTTTTCCTATTGTCTGTCATTACTCTTGGTCTTTTGAGTCGTTGTCTTGAGTTGGGCATGAACCCAAAAGAAATTCTAAATTATAAGATCAGATTTCAATTTTTTTTTTCAGGTAGTCGAATATCAACTTATATAATGGAGGAAGAACAAATTGAAAGGCAAGAAATTGAGAGGGAAGAAGAACTTTATGAAATCATTAGGTATTTATTAATGGCAATCCAAGCAGTAGCTCATGCGTTGAATGAGTTTATGATTATCATGCATAGTGAAAATGTTGAACGTCCATTAACTCGGCGAACAGTTACTAGGAAAGGCTTTGAGTGAGGATCCTGAGCATTTCCGACAAATGTATAGAATGTATCCAAATGTGTTTCACAAGTTGTGCAGTATTATTAGAGAAAAAACACTGCTACAAGATACAAGGTTCATTTGTGTAGAAGAAATGCTTGCGATATTTTTGCGTGTTGTGGGTCAAAATAACAGATTTTCTATAATACGTGACACATTTGGTCGATCCCACTTCAGTGCTAGTAGAAGTTTTAACAAAGTTTTAAAGGCTTTGAACACATTAGCACCAGAGATGTTAGTCAAACCTGGATCTGCAGTGCCAGCCAAAATAAGGGAAAGTACAAGGTTTTACCCTTACTTTAAGGTAAGTGTTGTCTTGTGCATCTTGTTTACTTTTATATAATATTTTTAAAATCAAGATATAAACTTTGAATTTATTTCAGGATTGCATCGGAGCGATCGATGGCACACATATTCCAGCAATGGTAACAGGAGTTGACGTAAGCAGCTATCGTAATCGTCACGGAACAATATCACAAAATGTATTAGCAGCTTGTAACTTTGATTTAGAATTCATATATGTGCTTAGTGGGTGGGAGGGCTCAGCTCATGATTCAAGAGTACTAAATGATGCTTTAACAAGGAGGAATGGACTTAAAGTGCCACAAGGTATATATATATTTTTTTTCTTTTTTCATTAACTGTTTACATTAGATCATACATTGGATACTAAAATATGTGTATTCAATTATCAGGTAAATATTTCTTAGTGGATTGTGGATTTCCAAATCGACGCCAATTTTTGGCTCCATTTCGAGGTGTTCGATATCATCTCCAAGAGTTTGCAGGTCAAGGTCGTGACCCTGCAAATGAAGTTGAGTTGTTCAATCTTCGTCATGCGTCCTTGAGGAATGTCATTGAGAGGATATTTGGTATATTTAAATCACGATTTACAATTTTCAAGTCTGCACCTCCATTCCCATATAGGACACAAACAGAGTTAGTGTTAGCTTGTGCTGGACTGCACAACTTTCTTCGAAAGGAATGTCGATCAGACGAGTTTCCTATTGAATTGGAGAACGAATCTTCATCTTCATCATTACCAGTTAATGAAGGAGATCCTGAACTAGTTTTCCAAACACAAGAACAACAACGAGCACATGCTAATGAATGGAGGGTTGGTATAGCTTTGAACATGTGGAGAGATATTGGCCACAATGACACCAATGAGAATTAACGATAACGAATGAATGTTGCATATTTTTCTTTCAGCGTTGCTTTCAAACTTGTTATAAATTTGTCACTATACTTTCATGAACGCCAGTTACTTTGAATTTCTTATAATATTTGCTTTTTGTGTACCTTTTGGACTGTGTGTCATAAATGCAAAATGCAATATGAGTATTTCAGAATTTGAGGATCTGAGATCAAGGTGTTAGCAAACATTGCCATTTGTGTGTGACTAATTAAATAATGTTACATTCAGTGATTGTACTTTGTATGTTTATACACAGGTGTTTGAATTCTTATTCTTATCTACAAGTTAAGTCGCCGAGAAAAATATCATACTTTGAATTCAAACCCTCCACTGACAAATCACAAAGGCTTGTGGTGTGGGTTGCCTGTGTTGACCAGTCATATAAATCTCACAGTAAAGAAAAATATATTGTCTATAAGAACTCAACAAGTAGCAAAGTATTAACAATCTCAGAATCAGAAGCCAAGCAAACACAGTCAGTGATTCTGAATTCTAATGGAGCAAAGCAGAGGCCTGAGATTGATACTTCTCCCACTGCCACTTCAAGGCCATATAAACCCCATGCTAGAACTGGGCAACCTTCTTCACTCCAAAGGCTTCTCCATAACCATCGTCCAGACCAAGTTCAACTCTCACAACCCTTCAAGCCACCCACACTTCACCTTCCACTCAATCCCTGTCGACTTATCTGAATATGAGGCCTCTGTAACAAAAGTGATAATGTCCATGCAAATTGATCTGAATCTATAACAAAAGTTCATATAAAAGTATGGAAGTCTATAATAAAAATTTATGCAAGTTTATTAAAAATTCCAGTAAAACCTATAGGAGTTATAAAATTCTAGGAAATCTGTCACTTAAAAAAAGTCTTTCAAAATCTTATACAAACCTAATTGAATACACCCCCCTTAGTGCTGGCATTGCTAGATGCATATTCCTTGGTGAAAAAGAAGGTCCTCCACAAAACCCTATATTGGTTAACCTCTTTGTAGTTTGTGGAAAAGGCAGAGAGTGTATGTTTTTTTCCTTCAAGTTTTCCACTATGAGTTAACAATGATTTTGCATACAAGAACTGAAACTATATATCTGTATTGTTGGTGTGGCATCTTGCCACTACATCTTCATTTTCTTTTCTAATACAAATTGAACAAAAGAAAAGAAATTTGATAATTACTATTCTTGGATTTAGATTCTTAATGATCTAGGTTCTTTGTGATTTTAATTCACAAAACACTGTGTAGGGGTCTTTTTCTTCTGGCAGCAGCAAATGGGCTGGGCCGCCATAAGAAGCAAACTGGTGAAATTATCCCCCTGTGTCTGAGTTCGAAGATCAAGCCCCAAGAATGTCTCGAAAGGGAAAGATGGGGTATTAAAGTAGGAGAGAAAGGGTTTTGCAGAGAGGTTTGGTTGAGAATGAGGGAAAGAGAGAAGAAGATGGCTTGAGTGCTTTTTCCGGCAGCTTGACAGAGATTCTGTCAAGTGTCAGAATAGCTTGCCAAGAGGGAAAACTAAGGAAAAGGGATGGGCTAAGCACGAAATTGCTGGGTTTTTGGAGTAAGAGAGGAAGCTTGCTCTCTGGATGTGGTTGTTATGATGGGTAGGAAATGCCTCTTTTTATAGGCTCTGGAAGCTACCATTTTTCAAGAAACCCTAATGGTTCCTATCCAATTTAGCCAAATCTCTCCCTTCCTTTCTTCTTTCCTCCCTTGACTTTTCCCATCTTGGTGAAATTTCCTCAGTTTATTTGCACAAAATCAGGAATTTTTGGGAGCTCAAGGCCCTTTCCCGCAGCTACCTCAGAACTCAGCAATCTCATTCCTTTCCTTTCTTCCTTTTTTTTTTTTATGGCCAGGTCTGATAAGGGAAAGAGAATGGGTATGCATGCTGGTTCAAACGGTGATCTGCGCTCCAATATCCCTTGGTCCTTTGGAAGTTTTTACTTGAAACTTGTCCTCCCATGTGTTGGAACTTTCCCAGCAACTCTACATAGTGGACCTCCAGACTTCCCTTCGTGGCTTCGTTCTTCAGCCAGGTGCTAGAGCTTTGCAGCTCTTCTATTGTAATTGTATGGGCCAAGTTGGTTTATTGAGTAAGTGGGCTATCTCTATCAAGCATTGGGCTTTTTTTGGTTGAGTCAATAGGCCATTTTGGTTGGGCTATTTTGGTTAGGATATTTTGGTTGGGATATTTTCTCTTTTGTGCT
The DNA here is from genome assembly GCF_965620075.1 of Prunus avium. Taxonomy (NCBI): domain Eukaryota; kingdom Viridiplantae; phylum Streptophyta; class Magnoliopsida; order Rosales; family Rosaceae; genus Prunus; species Prunus avium. Next base: position 7,953,317 of record NC_142284.1, on the reverse strand, counting down.
CACCCACATGTTTGGGCCTAAGAAATGGGCCTGAGTTCCGAGGCTCCCAAGCAACCCCGGGACTTCCATTTCTTGGCCCATCAATGGGCCTCATGTCAACTTATTACCATCCATACCACAACCCACTCAAGCAAGCCCCAGACATCTTGCGTGGCTTGGGCCCGCTTAAGCTTGTAGCGTGGCGTGTTGCTTATTTGCTTGACGTGGCATGTGTGCAAGCGCATATGACGAACTTTCGCATGCCCAAATCGAGTTTCTTCTCGGTAAGGTCTCGCATTGGGACGAGAATTTATTTGGGCCGAACCGTGGATTTTTTGGGCCTCAACACACTGTTTAGTGTTGACTTGGTTTTGAAGTTTGGTACTGTTTGGATTCTTTATTGTACGTATTATGCAAATGAAATGATGTAGTTGTTAACTTCCAGTAAGTAGTATGAACAATTGTTATACTGTTCATACCTTGCAACTAAGTTGATTTTTGTGACATAATATTAACAGTGTACTTCTATGACATAGCATTAACAGTGTACTTCTATGACATTGTATTAAGAGATTTTCAGTAACAAAGTGTGGTTTATATTTTGCTCTATATATGTGTACTTGAAGTTTATGATATGCATAATGTGATTTTTATTAGGAAGATAGTTCTATGACATAGTATTAACAGTGTACATTTTTTTTCTTCTTGTAGAGGTATTTCCTTTTGCCTTTGCGATTGGTTCTGGTGAAACTATGGACAATTAGATGTGGTTTCTGCAAAGGATATCGGATGTCTTGCTAGGCTTTTTTGGGGGTTCTTTTTTAGTTTTTTGTATGAATGGTATTAACAATGTACTTCTATGATATGGTACTAACAATGTACTTCGGGCTTGCTGGGCATGTTTTGGGGTTTTTTTGTAGTTTTTTTTTGTATTGGGCTTGTTTTAAGTTAATCAATGGCAGTCATGTAATTTATAGGAACTTCAACACTCATTTCTTATGTAGTAAATGATTTTTGGGTATGTTTCTAAAGTGCATTCCATGTGAGGTTTTTTTATAATTTCTACCCATATTTTGGGTATAATACTAAAGCTCCCTAAAAAAAACAAGAAACTTTTACACAAAACTGATTTTTAACACTAAGAAAATTATTAAATGTGATAATAACATCGCCACATAATGCTACTAATTTACGTCTTATAACATTAGTGAGTCACATAGTGGATTGTAGTCTTCAAATTGAGTAGCACTAGATAAGTAATTACAATTGTCGCAGCCATGTGTCAAATAGAACGAAGAATATACTTTTGTTTATTCATAAAATAAAACAAAATAATTATCTAAATCCAAACCACTGAGGGCTAGATTGGCATTGCCACCACCACCGCCAATAGTAAATAGTGTTTGCCACGGCATGAAGTCATTCAAGTGGACCCACATTCGTCAATGGGGAATAAATAATTAGAATATGAGCAATTTGAGTTTCACATTTGTTGACAATTGTTGACTTGCTTATGTTCTGTTTGGTTTCTTCAATCTGAACACAGACTTTCATTCTCTTGACTCGCGGAGTGCGCCTTAATAGATTCTCTCAAACCAAACATTCACCACATGGGTCACTCAGCAAACCACTCACACACTCTCTCGTGTGCTCAGCTCACCTCTGTTTCTCTCTCTCGTGTGCTCAGCTAACCTCAGATTTGCAAACTTGGTCACAGAAAAAGAAAAATCCCATAAAGGGTATTGTAGCGGTGCTGTTTTTGCTATGCTTAGGGGTTTCAGGTGAAGGGTTGGGTTCAGCTTTCTCCTTCTTCTTGGCATGGAATTGAGGAAGGAAAAGCTTGTCAGGTAAATTACCCACAATATATTTTTTTGTTAAAATTGTTTATCTATTTAGTTTTTCTCTCTGTTTGGTTGCTCAGAAAGTGTAGGATTTTTGTTTTTGTTTTTTTATTTTGTCTTTGAGATGAAAGAGATGAAGAAATAGATAGGACTGAGCTGGGTAAATATGACAGAAAATACCTGCTAAAGTTGTCTGGGTATCCCATTTTTCATTTCCCTCTTTTTCCAGTGTTTGTTTGGGTACTGAGAAAATATGATAAAAAAATTCTGGAATTCTTTACTATATGGGACCCGTGAAAACTATGGCTTTGCTAAACTATAAATCCAACTAAACTTATTTTGCTTATTTTTAGTCTGATAGGGCCAGTGGAAACCAAGCTCTTCTCAGTTAAGCATATAGTTTAATATGCTTGATTTAGGTAGGTCTTACCTATCTATAAACGTATACAACTTTCAACATCAGTTGTTGGTATCATTTTCTGGGAATTGTTTTTCCCTATAATTTTCTGTTTGTTTGTTCTGGAAATATGGACAAATTAATGTTTTCACTGATTGGGAACAGAGGGACGAATTCCATCTGATTGGAGCCTGCGGCCTAGCACGGCTAATTTGTATGATTTGATCAGGCCGTGCCTTACTGGAAACCTTAACAGCATAGAACAGGAATTCCAATTTGTTATATGTTTCACTTTGTTTTTTTCATTTTTTTTACAAAGCGTCCTTTGTTTACATCAATTTTGTTGAAACTTTCATCACATTTCTTCAGCACGTAGGAACTGTAATTAACTTTAAAGACTACCTTACTCCTGGAAATATTTTCTATTAACTCAATCTGAGCATCAACATTCTCTAAGACTCTGCTCACCTTAATGTGGTTTAGGTTTTATTCAGAGGAAAAACGGCATGAAAAACGGCATAAAGAATCTTTATGGGGAAGAAGAACTGAACCATCTCAGCTTGAAAAGTCATCATCTCAATATAAAGTTTCATCATCTTCATTGCTTAAATCTGATACTGGCCTAGTTGGGGCCAGAAATAGATTTGTTGAAACTTTCAGCGTTGGGCATTCAAAGGTGTTTCCCGAAGACCATGAGCCTTGGCGCAAGAGGATACTTGACCCGGGTAGTGAGATCGTGTTGCAATGGAATCGGGTTTTCATTATGTCGTGCTTGGTGGCACTTTTTGTTGATCCATTGTATTTTTACTTGCCCATGCTTGGAGAGAATACAAACACATTTTGTGTGAAGACAGATTCGAGGTTGCGAATTGTTGTCACTTGTTTCCGGACCATTGCAGATATCTTTTACTTGTTGCATGTGGTCATAAAGTTTAGGACAGCTTATGTTGCGCCAAGTTCTCGCGTCTTCGGGAGGGGTGAACTTGTCATGGACCCAAAGAAGATTGCTCAGAGGTATATTAGATCTGACTTCTTCATTGATCTCATAGCCACATTGCCCCTTCCTCAGGTATTTTTCTGGAATATAATTCTATGCAATTTTAGACATTGTAGATTTTCTTATTTAGTTGCCGTTTCTGTTTAGATTATGCTGCATCAGGCAATAAGTGAAAGAAAATTGTGGAAACCTTCCAATGACAATGGCTCCTTAAGACCATATGAAGTTTGGGTTTCATTTTTACTTCTTTTTAAGATTCTATTTTTTCAAGAGAGAGAATATGTAAAAGAGCCAGACTAGCTGAGTACTACTCTATATATTACTGAAGTGATGATGAGCAGCAATAAGCCAATCGGATATCCAAGTAATATCAATCTGAAGAAGAGTTTGTAAAGATGAAGTGTGTGAAATTTTCAGATTAGTAAACAGGTAACTCACATAGTTATTGGCACACCCAAATATAGCAAAATAGTTTAGCCTGCATAAATATGATAGTATAGAAGAAATATGATTTTGGTTAGGGATTGCTTTTTGGTGCATTTAAGTTAAAGGGAATGTGATTCAGTCAATGATATTGGGTTATTTTTGCTTTGATAGATGAATTATGTTTACATTGTCAGTGATGCTTTGATCTTTTTAAGATTTGAGGAATTTCATGTGCTTCTAGGTAAATTCAACATTCTCCTTCCCAGTAAACTTTAGGCTTCTAATGTCCCTATCTACCTTATGAGTGAATATGTTTATTACCGCTCTTAGAGTAGAAGTGACAATTTGGGTTTCTGTGTTGCATTTGTGTCAGGTTGAGGAACATGAATTAGAATAATTGGTTTGACATGAAAACGATACAATTATTAATGATATGGAATATTCTCAACATGAACATGACATGATTATTACACGTATAACATCAGCAACATGCATAACCCCTTTGTTAATCAGGTTTAATTGAGCCATATTTTGGTGGACATGATGAACCTGTTCATTAATGCGTTAATAACCCACCACTATTGAAATCTTACCTATATCCTTCATTAACACTAGACTTAAAATATTATATTTAACATTAAAAAAGAAATGTTTATTATTAAAAATCTTAATGTTGAATTGAATTCGTAAATAGGTTTTGACCATGGGTGATAGGTTTCACACAATTATTAGACGTGTCAACAGGACCCTATTATTCAACTTGTCAATTCTTGATATTTTCGGGTTAGGCAGGTTGGCTTGAAACACAACTGCTTATTATATGTGTTAAACGGTTTGACAGTATTTCAATTTGAAGATGATTGTACCCAACCCAAAGCCGTCTAATTCGTGTCTTTATCCTGATGTGTCAAAGATTGCCACCCACCCCTTTGTCTGAGGTGAGCTTTTGCAAGCTTCATGGATGATACCAGGCTAATCATTGGAAAGGTAGATTGTGAAATCTGGTTGAAATGTTTAGGTATTGGATACTGTGCATTCTACCCTGATAAATACGGGATGTTAAAAAGTAATGTCTAATAAAGTATTATTCTTCAAAGATGGAGATGGTGAATTACTTTGTTTAAGAGAAGACATTTAGTAGCCTCCTTATGTGTCCATAATGGAAGAAATGCTAGATTCAGTAACATGAGATGACACTACAATCTACTCATTCCCTTTTCTTTGTCCTGAAGTGTTAAGTTCATAAGTTATTGTTGTAATATTTTCCTGGGTGAGAAAGGTGAAGTATATCTGATTGAAACATCATGTGCAGATAGTCATCTGGTTTATTATACCAGCAACGAGAAGGACCCAAACAGATCATAACAACAATGCACTTGCCCTAATTGTTTTGCTCCAATATGTCCCTAGATTATATCTTATTTTTCCGTTAAGTTTGCAAATAATCAAAGCAACTGGAGTGGTCACAAAGACTGCCTGGGCAGGGGCTGCATATAATCTTCTCTTGTACATGCTGGCCAGCCATGTATGTATCTGCACTTACTTTTGTCTTCCCCTTGAATCTCTCTCTCTCTCTCCTCTCTCTCTGAGTTCGCGAACAGGATGCTAATCTATGCCATTTTACTGTTGTTGCAGGTATTAGGAGCAGCATGGTATTTGCTATCAATTGACAGATATACCTCATGCTGGAAGTCATTTTGTAAAAAGGAAGTAAACTCCACAGAATGCTTGCTTCCTTATCTAGATTGTGACAATTTTAACAGCACAGGTTACCAGACATGGGCTAAAAGTACAAAAGTGTTTGAGAATTGTAATCCTGCAAATGACAATTTCAAATATGGCATATTTGAAAGTGCAGTGGCAAAAAAAGCTGTTTCCGCTAACTTCATCACAAAGTACTTCTATTGTTTATGGTGGGGCTTACAGCAACTAAGGTATGATGTTTTTTCTTTGTAAGGTAGAAAGGTCTGATTTCATGAAGATTTAGATGCCTTATTATTTCACACTCTAAAACCATCAAAGCGCTGTTTCTATACCCTCTGTCTAACAATATGTTTAATTTAATAGTAAATAGTTTATGCATTGATGGTATTCGAATAAAAAAACAGAAATTAAACCTTGCCACTAATAAAAATTGCAATAAACATGAGTATAAAGTCTTTTAGGAGAGGCATAGTCAAAGACGGATTAATTCATGGCGGAGAAAAAGGGAAAAGTTATTGATAACAATGACCCATGGATCAAAAAAGGTTGATGGCTTCAGGCTCATAAGTTATTGATAACAACACTCCACTCTTGGAATTTTTTCGGACTATTCAAGCCTTGTATGTTTTGGCGGATGAACTGCTTAAAAGGGTTTCCATGGTAAATCGAACCAGCAGTTTCCCGGTTAACCCAATTCAATCAGCGAGTTTAGTGTGGTTTTCAGAACTATGATCTCATCCGTCTTCCAACTGTCACATGAGCATAGGCAGCAGCATGCATCTCTTCTGTGATTCTTGCTTAAAAGGTTTTAGTTAATGAATTGAGTTACTATGGTTGTGGTGGTAAATTGAACCGGTGGCCAGCTGGTTCCTGGTTAACCCAGTTCAATCAGCCAGTATAGTGTGGCTTTCAGAACTATGTTCTCGTCAGTCTACCAACTGTCACATTAACATAGGTAGCAGCTTGCATATCTTCTTTGATTTCTGGCTAAGGGACCATTGATAAGTGCACATCCTGGTTAAATTACTGTGCAGTCTTAGGTTTCATATGGAGCATCATTGCATAACTGAATCAAACTGGAAAGCATATGGGGTTGTTTAGTCAAACGATAAATGGCTGCAAATAAGAATTGACCTTAAGATGTGGAAGAATTTTAAGTTTCACTGAATTCGGTTGAAGTATGAAAAGATCTCAATGAAAATGTGTATTCTCTCTCTTACCCTATTTCTGTCCCAAAAGTAATTTCTACATATATCCATGTTTATTATGGTATAACTAATAGACAATCATAAGATGTTCTTTCCAAATATGGCATAACTAATAGGCAATCATAAGATGGGCTTTCCATGCTGGAGACATACACAACATGCTTTCACCAGGAATGTTTTTGTTTAGCTTGTATACTATGTTGCAGTCTAGTGAGAATCATATGCCTGGCAAGCATTGGGAAAAAGAAAACCAAAATAAATATTATCAGTTTGATACTCTGTATTAATCGGTAAACAAGTGCTTCAGCTTTCTGGAATAGGCCTGCACCTTATGTATAGGGGTCAATGCTGATCTTACTTTGAAATATACAGCTTACTCATTGGTTCCTTGGTTGTATGCTCATTGATTGACATGGTTGCTGCATGGTATTGGTAATATGCAGGGTTTAGGGTGTGGTTACCATTGGTGGTTCGAACATATCTTATATGCCAATGGACTAACAGAAAACTTTCTATAAGAAATGGCAGTCTCTTCATTTTCTTATTTCAGAATAAGTGCAACTTTATGATATTAACATTTTTTAATCCGTTAATAAATGAACAAAAATGTTTGATTTATCTTTTTGCATTCTTGTTGTCTCAGTTCATATGGGCAGAATTTGTCAACAAGCACTTTTATTGGAGAGACATCATTTGCCATTCTCATTGCCATTGTAGGTCTTGTACTATTTGCCCACTTAATAGGGAATATGCAGGTATTGGGAAAAGGCTTCTTACTTTGTTTCTTGCTTTTATTATTTCTTTTCTGCTGCTTGAAGTCTGTTGAGTGTTCCTTTTTTACTTTTTTAGTCGTTAAATACATCTCTCAAATGATGTTTGAGGAAACTTATTAATTATTATTTTCCGGCTAGAAAGTTGAGTTTATACAGTATTACATACAATGATAACTTTCTCTGTTACTGATTGTTTCTGACAGGACATGCCTAGACTAGTAACTACATTTAGTTATATTTCTGATTCAACTACATTAGATTAATAATAATGACTGTTGATGCATGTTGAATTGATAATTTATACTTTGAGCTTGTCTTTAAATTGTAGACCTATCTCCAATCTATCACTGTGAGGCTTGAGGAGTGGAGGCTTAAGAGAAGAGACACTGAGGAATGGATGAAGCATCGTCAACTCCCTGAAGATTTGAGACGGCGTGTTCGACGCTTTGTTCAATACAAGTGGCTGGCAACTCGAGGAGTTGATGAAGAAGCCATTCTTCATGGCTTACCTGCTGATCTCCGTCGTGATATTCAACGCCACCTGTGCTTAGATCTTGTTCGAAGAGTATGATCCTCCCCAAGTATTTTTATTTTAGGGCTTAAAAACAACCTCACTCAATATCCTTTGTCATATTCTATCCAAAATAATGGGATCAGAGGATTCTCTGGGCGGTCTAGATGGGGCATGGCGCCATAGAGATCCTTTGGACTGCTATTTCTGGGTACCTCGTATATGCATGTGCAGCATGTATTAGAAGGCAAACCTTATAGTTTGAGCACAACACTGCTTCAAATGGTGTCTGAAGGCTCCAGTTCCAATTTTATGTTGGATTATGGCCAAAGTTGATAGCTTACCAAGTTAAACAGGCATCACAGATTTAGTATACTGCCTATCAAAATGTCTCGAAATGCATGGGTTCTCTACACTTCTCAAGATTGATTTGTTCACTAGTAAATTTGATTCGCTTGGGAACTTGGCCTAATTTATTGTGAGCTATAACAACACTGCACAACATGGGGGCGTAACCCCCTTACAATGTAATAAATTTGGTCAAATAACCGATATAAAACCTCAATGATTCCTATGCTTTGAAATGAAATGGTAATTACTTATGTGATATTATACTAACCTTTATTTTCTCATTTCTCAGGTCCCTTTCTTCTCACAGATGGATGATCAGCTTCTTGATGCAATATGTGAGCGTCTAGTGTCGTCCCTAAGCACAGCGGGCACTTATATAGTCCGAGAGGGTGATCCTGTGACAGAAATGCTCTTCATTATTAGAGGTGCTCTGGATAGTTCTACTACCAATGGTGGCCGGACTGGTTTCTTCAACTCAATAACTTTAAGACCTGGAGATTTTTGTGGTGAGGAGCTGCTTGCATGGGCTTTGCTCCCAAAATCCACGGTTAATTTGCCTTCTTCAACACGAACAGTTAAAGCACTTACTGAAGTTGAAGCTTTTGCATTGCGGGCTGAAGATCTCAAATTTGTGGCCAACCAATTCAGACGCCTGCACAGCAAGAAGCTGCAGCACACCTTTCGGTTTTACTCACACCATTGGAGAACATGGGCAGCCTGCTTCATACAGGCTGCTTGGCGACGCTACAAGAGAAGGATGACAGCAAAAGATCTGTGCTTGAGGGAATCCTTTGCTTTGGATGAGAAAGTAGCCTATGAGACTGGGGAAGGGGAAGAAGAACATCTTTCTGTTGGTTCAAATCCTTCCCAGGCAAAAATGAATCTCGGGGTCACGTTACTGGCTTCAAGGTTTGCTGCAAACACTAGAAGAGGAGCTCAAAAGATCAAAGACGAGATGCCAAAACTACGAAAACCTGAAGAACCTGACTTTTCCACTGAGCATGAATATGAGTAGTAGCCTAAATTAGGCTATGGGTGTAAAGATAGCTATAGCTTTTCCTGACAAGGGTGACACTCATTCATTTACAACAGAATCCTTTCAGTTGGGGGACTGGGTATTTCATGTTCCACATGGATTCCGGCTGATTGCAATGCTTGATATCATTCTCATCCTATTTATATCCTCAGAATCGATGTTGTGGGAAGAGATTGTTTTTGGAGCTTGGGATGTTGGAGAAGTTGGATTTTACTGGAACATGTATAAGATTGTATATTACTCTTGTGCCACTTAGTTGTTAGCTTAATCACAGCAAGGCTTGCCCAAATCAATTAGCCAAACTAAAAAGGGTTGTCTTATCCAATTCCAAATAGAAGACTTCATGGCAGGGAAATTCTGAAAACTAGTCTTTAATTTTTACCTCATTGAACACTTAGCCATTTTTTAGAATTTACAGACATTAGAATCCGTGCCCCTCTGAGTAATGCTTTAGGCTCCTCAAATAGCCCATATAGTTAGTTAATGTAATAGAATTGAAGACCTTCTAGAAATGATTGCTGGGGAATTATAATTCTACATAAAAAGGGACAAGAAGACCTTCTAGAGCAATACAGAACCACTACATGGATGAAAATGATTTTAGAGAATAAACTTAACAAGATATTCATCAACTCATTCCATGTAGGCATATTGATCAACTAAAACACAAAAGTCAAATGAATTAAACTAAAAGCATTATGATTTTCCCACTCCTTTTTTATCCACTTACACTCCATTTTTCTAAACAAAAAGGAGTGTAGGTGGATAAAAGGGAAGTGAGAAAATCATTTACCTATATTTAGCTTAGGCACTAAAGTAGGCATTGGGTTTAACACTCTCTTCAGTGTTGGAAAGGGTATCACTATAGCCAAACATTACTTTTACAGTTTTACGACATGAGGTTATTTCGGTTTTTACTATATTTTGTGTTTAGTTTGTGATTAAGGGCTTGTTTGGGAGTGTGATAGGTACCAAAAACCAGAAAGAGATTGTTGGTGCTAAAAACTAGACAGGTAGTGGTAAGACTTATTGTATTTTCTAATTGACACAAATTTATATGCAAACAACCAATTAAAAATACCCGCAAGTGCACGAATCTATTGAGGTATAGATTATGTAAGTACGGGGTCGATCCCACAAGGAACTATCGGCTTCCTATGAGTTCTAATTTGAGCACGTAAAGAACAATAATTTAACACACCACACATGCACAAATTCAGAATGGAAACTAAAAATGAGCAAAGAAAAGTAAGAGAAATGAAACAACACAAGAAACCAAAGAAAAATACAAACAGCACTTTCTATCACCCTTTTATCACCATTTGGACAGATTCGTTTCTCTGTTTTTCAGCTTCGACCTCTGTTTAGTGTTTGGCCTATAACTTTCCAACAATTTGTCCAAATTTCACGTTCTTTATATGGTTGGATTCAGCACACAAAAAGGAAGAATACAGCCCGGATCAAAATCCAAAACCAAGTACAAAAACAGACAAAACGCGATGACAAAAACACACCACGTTTCAAACAATGTAAATTTAAATTTAAACACACAAATACAATTTTTTGGGGGGGGGGGGGTGGGTGGTGGGTGTTCGGTTCATTTTTACACATGATTTTTCATGTTATTCACCCACTATTTTGAGTTAGTTCTTGACATTTTATAGCTTTTTACTTCCTTTTTGTGTTTTCTTAGATTTTGCCTTGGTTGGGATGAAAATGAGCTAAAAGTGCATTATTAGTTATAAATTCTGTTTTTGTTCATTTTCGTAGGTCAACTTCTTGGCCTGGGATCAACATGCTCTGGTGCTCGGATGAGGTCATGATCTTCATGAGACTTGTTCCAATGGATGTTAACTACAACATATCCAAATTTGAGCTCCATTGGACAAGTATTGCCTATCCAACCAATCCATCATGTTACCACAGTTCTGGAAATCCGGATTTGGCCAGCTTTTACCTCCCTTGTGTCATCTTAACTTCTTGTTACCATAACTCTTGGTAACAAGGAATTACATTTGTAAAATAGATATTTTCTGAGCTTTTGACATCTTTGTGAAGTCAAAGCTCCATCATGGCAAGGGGACAATGGGCTAAGGCTTTATCAAAGGTGGTAGTTTTATATTAAAAGGTAAAAGCTGGAAAGGAGGAGAGAGGGAGGAGAAGTCAAAATTGCAATCTGATATTGGGAGCCTTTTGATCGTGGGAAATCAGGCTATTCCACATTCTACACAACTTGAGAGCAGCTTTTGGGGAGCTAAGAGCAAGGAAGGAGAAGGAGGTGCAGCCAAGGAAGAAAGGAGAAGACTTCCACCATTGAAGACTTCAAGCTTTCATCATTTCCAAATCTGTAAACTCCTTCTAGTTATATTTCGAGTTTGTATTTGGAATAAGTATGAGCAACTAAACTCCATAGCTAGGGCTTAGGTTGAAGCCCTAAACATGATTACCTTATTGTTTTGATGCTTGAGTGTATGAATTTCTAGATGTTGTTGATGAACCCCATTCACTAATTGAATTTTATGATATGTGTTTGCTTCCTTTGCTTAATCACCTTAGGTTGTATGCATGTAGCTAAAGTTGAGAAGTTGTGTAAGATAACCAAGAACACAATTTCTAATTAGCAACAAATGATTGAACTTGTTTAAGTGAGCATCATGTGAATTGGTTTCTTGACAACAATTGATGAATTCCAATTCACCAAATTAATCTATCCTTGATGTGTGTTTTCCTTGATTGATTACCTTTGAAAGCATGCTTCTTGAGGTTGTTGGGATTATGTGTATCTTCATGTTTTCCTAAGCAATAGATGGATGGAGTAAGAACCATCCATGTGAATTGGTTTCTTGAATACCTAATGTAAACACCATGCTATTAGGGTTCTTGTGATGTTCATATTCTCTTTGAACTTAATGGGTTTTCCTTGCAATCGAATCAAAGTACGAACCATACCTAGGTTCGGTTATGAGGAGGGCACAAGTATTGTAGCACGAACCATGCACTTTACGTATATTAGAGAGAATCAATGCATCTTGAGCCACGACCCATGGTCTTGATTGCGAACATCTTCATCAATACATTTAGAGTTCATCACTTGAGTATCCATGAACATGGGTAGAATTGTTTAGGGTGGATTCCGAAACCCTAGTGTTTGTTACATTTTAATTTCACATTTTGATAATTCATCTCTGCCATTCACATTTAAATTCAAAGTCCATTTACTTTCATGCAATAGAAATAGGTCACTTGAACCAAATCAAAAAACCCCCCCAATGTGTGTGTGAGTTGCGTGTTTGACACGTTTTGTGTCTTTGTCACTGAATTTTGTTTGTTTCCGTAATTGTTTTGGACTTTTGGTCCGCGTTGTGTTCTTGAATTTTCTGTGCTGATTCCAACCGTATAAAGAACGTGAATTTTGGATAAACTGTTGGAAAGTTATAGGTCAAAAACTGGACAGAGGTCGAAACTGAAAAACTGAGAAACGAATCTGTCCAAATGGTGATAAACGGGTGATAGAAAGTGCTGTTTGTGTTTTTCTTTGTTTTCTTGTGTTGTTTCATTTCTTTTATCTTCCTTACTTCATTTTTAGTTTCCAATTTGTATTGTGTTTGTGTGTTGTGTAAAATTAGTGTTCTTTACGTACTCAAATTAGAACTTATAGGAAACCGACAAGTTCTTCGTGGGATCGACCCCGTACTTACATAATCTATACTTCATTAGATTCGTGCACTTGCGGGTATTTTTAATTGGTTGTTTGCACATTAATTTGTGTCCTTTTAGGAATGCAACAGTGGGTGGGGTTTGGTTTGGTTCAAGTGACCTAATTCTAATGCATGAAAGTAAATGAACCTTAAATTTAAATGTGAATGGCAGAGATGAATTATCAAGGTGTGAAAATACAATGTAACAAACACTAGGGTTTTGGAATCCACCCTAAACAATTATACCCATATTCATGGATACTCAAGTGATAAACTCTAAATGTGTTGATGAAGATGTTCGCAATCAAGACCGGGACTAGTGGCTCAAGACGCATTGATTCTCTCTAATATACGTAAAGTGCAGGGCTAGTGCTACAATACTTGTGCCTTCCCTATAACCAAATCTAGGTGTGCTTAGTACTTTGATTCAATTACAAGAAAAACCAATTAAGTTCAAAGAGAATATGAACATCACAAGAACCCTAATAGCATGATGTTTACATTAGGTATTCAAGAAATCAATTCACATGGATGATTCTTACTTCATCCATTTATTGCTTAGGAAAACATGAAGATACACATAATCCCAACAATCTCAAGAAGCATGCTTTCAACGATGGCCAACCAAGGAAAAACACACATCAAGGATAGATTAATTTGGTGAATTGGAATTCATCAACAATATCTAGAAATTCATACACTCAAGCATCAAAACAATAAGGTTTTCATGTTTAGGGCTTCAACCTAAGCCCTAGCTATGGAGTTTAGTTCCTCATACTTATTTCAAACACAAATTCAAAATAAAACTATAAAGAGTTTACAGATTTTGTAAGTGATAGAAGCTCAAGGTCTTCAATGGTGGAAGTCTTCTTTTTCCTTCTTCCTTGGCTTCACCTTCTCTCCTTCCTTTCGTAGCTCTTCAGCTCCAAAACCTGCTCAATAGCTCTCCCTCAATGAATTCCACGTTCAAAGGCTGATGCACATTCCCTTTGCTCCCCTCCCTTTCCTCCTTTTCAGCTTTTACTTTTAATATTCTATTGCCAAAATCTTCACCCATTGTCTCCTTGTCTCCTTGCAAATGATGAAGTTTTGTTTTAAAAGTATATTCCAAGGCTCCATTTGACTCAGGAAATCCCACTTCAAATGTAATTCATTGTTACCAAATGGTATGGTAACAAGTAGAAATAAGATGCTATCAAATGGGGGTGAAAGCTGGCCCAAAACAGAATTTCATAGCTGTGGTAACATGCTGGATCAGCTGGATAGGCTATACTTGTCCAATGGAACCCAATTTTGAATATGTTGTATTCAACATCCATTGGAACAAGTTTCATGAAGATCTTCACCTCATCCGAGTACCAGAGCATGCTGATCCAAGGCCAAGAAGTTGACCTACGAAAATGAACAAAAACAAAATTTATAACCAATAATGCACTTTTAGCTCATTTTCATTATAACCAAGGTAAAATATAAGAAAACACATAAATGAAGTAAAAAGTTATAAAATGTCAAGAATTAACTCAAAATAATGAGTCAATAACATGATAAATCATGTGTAAAAATGAACCGAACAAGACCAACTTACAGAAGATATGGATGATCGAGGGATCGGATCTACCTTCAGTAAGTGCTTTCCCTTAAGCAGGCGAACCTAGATCTATGCTAAAGAGAGAAGAAAGCAATAGGTGAGACCTAAGGCACCGGTGTGGTACCTGCCGAAGGTCCTCTGATGCTAAAGTTAGCTTAAGGAGAGAAGAGTTAGCTTATTGTTGATGCAAAGGCATGTATGTCAAGTAGAGCTCACTTACTCTAAACCTTGGGGCAAAGGTTTCTTTTATAGGGAGTTTTGGGTGTCCTCTTAATGTGAGATGTCAATGTGGGATTCGTGGGAGTACCCTCAGAGGCTGCCACGTGTCCCATGGGGAACTCGAGAAATTCCTACGAGATACCTTTTGGGAGGCTGAAACAGCAAGGAGTGTCGAACGCAATGACAACTCCATTGTGGGCCGGTCAGTCAGCAATTGGCATTTGGTGCTAGGGGTGCCTACCGATTGTGAGACTGGACCTGTCAGCATAGGCTATAGGGCTGTAGGGGTCTTTTTGTTCCAACAGCCTGACGAATGGGCTTGGGCTGCCGTAAAAGGAAGACAAAACAAAATTCCCCAATGCCTGAGTTCAAGAACCAGACTCCCAAAAGAGTTTTGAAAGACTTGCTGAAACCTTAAAAAAAATACTTTTGGGTTCTTTTCACCAACAATCAGAGGAACGTAACAAATTGATTAGTGACTTGGCTTGAGTAGCTTGTGGCATGGGAGCTAAGCCTTCACAAGTTTAGCAATTTGAGAGAGAGATAAAAGCATGAATTTCTTTAAGAAGGAAAAGGTTCAAAGTGGGAAAAGGAAAATTAGGAGGGTTTCTATCTCAGAAAGAGAAAGAACAAACGATGGAAATAAAAGATTGGTGTCTGAAGTAAATTCCAGTTTGCTTGACAAAGCTTGGTCGTGCTCCGGAATGGTGTGTTTTTCTGGATAGAGGAAGCTCTCTTTTATAGGCATTTAGAACCCTAATTTCATCGATCCTCCATTCCACTTTTCCTTTGCTTTTTTCCATTTTCTCCTATTTGGTGAAATTTCTCCAACCAGAGTGTATGGGTAACAGGCTCTTTGGGGTTCCAAGGTTTTTTTGAGCAGCTGGACCTCCCCATGGGGGTGAGGCGCCACCTGCTTTCCTTCTTGGTTTTCAAAATGGAGCTTACAGAGGAAAAGAGAATGGGTAGATTCATTTGTCCAAGGGGTATTCTTGTCACCTATATCGATTTCCTTTGGTCCCTGCTATGGCTCCTTGTTGATCGTCTTGGAGTTCTGACGAGGGTGGAACACGATGCTAGATTTTTACAAAGCGCTAGGCTGGGCTTTGCGTACAGTATTGGGTTATTGGCATGCTACTTCCAGCATCCGATGGGTTTTCATCAAGCTGCTGGAAATAGCCCATTTGTTTTATTTTGGGCATTTTACTGATGTGGGTTTGTCTAAGTGTTGCAGCAGACTAGATATTCTCCTAAGGCATTAATTTTCTCCCTCTCTCATGCCAACCCATGTGTTTGGGCCTGAGGAACGGGCTTGAGTTTTAATGCTCCCAAGTGGCTTAAAACTTCCGTTCTTCGAACCCTCAATGGGCCTTGTGATTGCTTGTTCCCGTCCATACCACAACCTTCTCAGCAAGCCCCAGGTAATTACGTGGCTTGGGCCCACCTAAGCTTGTAGCACGGCTTGGTATTAGAATAGCAGTCCTTTGCATAGCAACGTGTGTTTATTTATCCTGCTTGCGCTTGAGTTTTATTGTGCCACCATAAGCTATGATCGAGCCAAGTAGCATTAGATAGGTTGGTGAGTGTGAACTTATAAAGCCGGTGCATTTTTTGCCCTTTTGCGCATGCTTGCTTGGCGTGACACATGGCTCACGGCTCGCGCAAATGCGTCTGGCACGTTTCCTTATGTCCTAATTGGGCTCCTCTCACAATCAAATCTTTGTCTTGGGCTAGGAATAAACTCGGGCCCGACCCCCTGGATTTTTTGGGTCTCAACAAGGGCCATGTTGGGGGTGGAATCGGTCGTGGGTGCCGAGGGCTCCTACCGATTCTTGAGCTGGGCTTGCCGGCATGGGCCACACGGGGCCCTACTTGTTGTCAAACCCTTTCCAAGTGTCATGACATGACAAGCCAGTCAGATATGGTACAAACATAGATAAACTAAAATAAACGATTCTTCATTCATAAGTCCAAAATGGCCAAAGGCCTCAAACTAAATACACTCAGAGTGTGAGCTCAACAATGATATTACCTAAAGATACTGAAAGGAAATCTAAAGAGAACGTTACACGTGTCTATGAATTGCTATCAATAGGCCCATTAGTCAAGGATTCTAACATAATGATTTTGGATAAGCGAGGAGAATCACTTCTCTATATAATCACTTTAGGTGGTTTAAAGTGATTTTATGGAGAAGGATAAGTAATTTTGACCCTCATATAATCACTCCCAAACAAACCCTAAGTTAATTTGTAACTCTATTATCTCTAAGAGAGAGCAACTCTCATGTAACATGTTGTATATCTCTTTTTCTTTATATCTTTCTTATCACATACGAACTACACAATGATATCGAACATGTTACATGTAAGTTATTTACTAGGAGTGTTTGTATAAATTATATAGACTGGAAAACTAAAAAGACAAACAACATTTGTTTTTATACAAACTATATTATACTTTAATTTAATCTAAACTACGGGGATGATGATTCAAACTCAGGTGTAGAGTGGGAAAAAGACTTTCATGAAACGGGATAACACTATTTGTTATCTCTGACCAATAACGCTATGACACAAGTGACAACACCTCCACGTGGCATGACATTATTGGCTAGGGATAGCAAAATAGTGTTACCCTATTTCCAACTAAGTGCCCATATCTATGTCAAATAACATTTTTGACTTGTTTGGCTCATTTTCCACTTTGATTCATGTCGCCTCAATTTTGGAAATTTTGATCACGAATCTTTGTAAGTTAGCAGGTCTAACATCGTTGAAAAAAATTAACGAGCTTCTTATGTTTTGGGTTGACTGCAAATATATGGAAAGGCAAAAGTGTCATCTCATCATCTCATGTGATGGTTGTGCATATTGCAACGTCGGATTTCATCTATTAGTTTAATTTGGACTTGAGTGCAAACTAAATCAAGTTACGAGACAAAAATTGAAATGATAGGACTAAAGTGCAAAATTAGTACAAAGTATAGAGTACAGCTGTGAAATGACTCTCTCTCTCCCTCTCTCTCGCTCTCAAAGTAAGTCAAAGCCATCACACTCAAATTTATTTATTTTATTTTCATGCCATGGAAAATGCGTTAGGTACTCTACATACAAATTGGTTTGAGGAACTTGTTTACTTCATGAGGCATTAGATTAAGATTAGATGAGAAAAATGTGGAAATCAGTGGGAAGCATTGTGTTGGTCCTGTTGCTGCCTTTGTTTCTGTTTTTGATCTTTTCAATCTTCAATGTCTGTGATCTGAATGACCCACTATCTAGATTTGGAAGCAGTTTCACATTCAATTCCAGTCTCACATATAATGCCCACCACCACCTGCTTCACCCCTTTTACGTTTTTCCCACCAGGTGCTCTACGACCCTGTAAACTCTCTCCTTTTCTTTTTTTTTTTGGAAAATTTGAAATTATTTCTTGGGATTATTTGGCTTTCTTTTGTTTAGTTCATGTTGGTTTCCTTTGTTGTGTTTTTTTTCTTTTTCTGGTCATGTTATTTGATGATGCTTTACTTGTCCATTACATTGATTCTTACAAAGATGACCAAGCTTTTGCTTTCTGTTAGACTCATTGGTAACTATAAAATATGTCCATCAAATATAAAGATGATTAAGCTAGACCTTTTACAATTATGTTGTTCCAGAAATTTTTATTAACACGAGAATACAGTTCTGAAAAATTATGCAGGAAGTTAGATAGAATATTTGCCGAAACCACGTTGTCTGCGCCCCCAAGTATAAGTATGAGGAAGGACAGTATTCTTGAGGGGCCTGTGTTAGAGGAATACACATTTGCTGCAAATTCTGCTCCTTTCAATAGCTGCCATGCATCTACCATTGTTGAGGTTGTGCAGGACAAAATAATTAGAAAATAAAAATGAAAGATTTGTAGTTCGTTATGATTAGTAGCCATTATTTTCCCCTGGAGAGGTTAACCAGACCAGTGCTTGTTTGTTGTTCGTATAGGTTGATAAAGATCACTTTTTGGTTGCCTATTTTGGAGGTACATCGGAGGGAGCACCAGATGTGAAAATTTGGTTGCAGACATACAAGGTAGACAATACATACAATCCACAAGGGTTGCTCACTTTATGAACAACAAAGGTGTACCCTTATTTTTCTGTTGTCTGGTTAATGTCATCTTTTCTTTTGATATAAATTACAAAATGCACTGGAACGGAAGTTATCATTATCCCATTTTAGTCTAGTTGACTGACAGATTCATTCTTAAATTTCTTGGTAAAGTCCTCATCAGACTTTTATATGAATTCCTAACACTAAGAGTACAATTTTTCTGAGCAGAATGGCTATTGGCAGTCACCTGTCATTGCTGATGAACAACCTGATGTTCCAATGTGGAACCCTGTGCTATTCAAACTTCCATCAGATGAGCTGCTGCTGTTCTATAAAATAGGACAAGAGGTTCAAAAGTAAATTTATTCTACAACTATCTATAAGCTTTTGCAGTCAAGTTTTATTAAAATCTTCAGTTTTGACTTTATATCTCTTTCTGAGTATGTCCCTAACTGTTTTGTATGTCTTTCTGAGAATGTTGTTTGGCTTATACCACACAAACAAACAGAAAAGGAAAATGAATGGGATTGTTCTACATGATTTGAAATCGCTGTCCATGTCGTGGCATTATATTTATTACTAGATGAAAATTGTTCATGTAGCTCCCAACTAGCTTAACTGGTCAAGTCTCTTGGTTTAGCACTAGAGACCAAGGATCAAATCGTTAATCCACTTAGGTTGGTAGCATTTATAGTTAGTGAAACGCTGCTGCCAGTACCCCCTTTTATAATCTAGACCTTAGACCAGAAGATTTCTTTTTTTATTTTTCGAAAAAGGATTAGGGGTAATATAGTAAGTTACGGGTAATTAACATTAATCTTACAGTGTGGGTGGCATAAAAGAAATGCATTTAGCTCTGTAGGCAATGCTGCTGCTGTTGATGGGTGGTTCATGCTAAATACTGTTAAAGAGCTAGAGGTTAAGTTATTAGTCTCATAAAGAATGTGCCTTTCGCTGTTATTATGTTTTGTCAAATTTGACTTTAAGTACTGACTGAGAACTGTCCTCTACTTTTTGATGGCCCAAGAACCAAAGCTGTTAACATGCTCTGATCACAGGGTTATGATTCATCCATCCACCAGGTTTTGTTTTCTGTCAACTTAGAACTCAGGAGTACAGAGTGGCAATCATATAGAAACAGGTCTTGTTCAACTAAGGCATAGTTTTTCAAATTTTTGGAATCTTCAATTTAGATCATCAAGTCCACTATTCTTTTTTTATTTGGTTGGGAGAGAGGGTGTCTCGGGGGAGTGAAGCACAAAGGAATCTGTCTGACAATGCAAAGATTTAGTACAGACCTTATGCATGCATTTCAGGCTTCCCATCTGTTTCAAAATGCCATTATTGATATAGATAAAAGGTTCTGACTTATCACCAAACTGAGCCGCAGAATTTGAACCTTCTTTGTTCTCACAAAACTGACCCAGTATAATTCATCCATTCATTACTAATAAAATCTTTTCTTTTTTTATCTAATAGATGTTTTGTTTCCCTATGATTTTAGTTCAATATTAATGAACCCCTTTCGAATGTTTTAACGTAAGCTGCAACTCAGTTTCATATGGTCTCTTTATGATACCCTGTCAAACTTAACTATTAGAATGAATTTAGTTTCGGCTTTGTATGCTTGGTGCATATTCTTGGATAAGTACTTTTTGTTATTACTATGGTTAGTTAAAACTTTTGTATTCACAAGTAATCATCTGTTCTATGTTTTATACTTATGCTCCTTAACATTTTTTCCGTGAAATGCAAACTCAATCGGACTAATGATGTTTTATAAGCTTATTATGTTCCTTTCATTTGTTAGGTTCTTCTAACTTTCAGTTTGATGAATATCAGATGGAGTGGTTGCATGAAGCGATCACATGATAAAGGTGTTACTTGGACAGAAAGAGAACAACTTCCTCCGGGTATATTAGGACCAATAAAGAATAAGGTAGTACTTGAACTCATATGATAACTTTTGGTACATGTCATCACCGTTGATATTAAAAGGCTGCTTATGCTATGTGTTCTGCTTTACTATTCTGCAGCCTATCTTGCTGGAAAGTGGACTTTTGCTCTGTGGATCCTCTGTTGAAAGCTGGAACTCTTGGGGGGCTTGGGTGGAGGTTGTCACAGAAACTCAATTATGTAGGGTGGTTAACCTTTCGGTATGTTTCGGATGGCTGCCTAACATAAATGATTTCAACAGGTCGCAACAGATTCTGTCAGGTCCTGGAAAAAGTATGGCCCTATTTACATTGAAAATGAAACTCTTAGTGTGATTCAGCCAGTTCCTTACCAGACTGCAGAAGGGACCTTGCGTCTTTTAATGCGATCCTTTGATCACATTGGCAGAGTTTGTATTTCAGAATCCTATGATGGTGGCCAGAACTGGAATCATGCAATCCCTACAGAACTCCCCAATCCAAACTCAGGTTTATGGCTGAACTACAGTTCTCTTGTTGTCGAAGGCAGTATATGCATCCAAGTGTGATAATATGTTTACCTGGATTTTCAAAAATCAAGTCCATCTTGTTCAAAATGGTTTCTGAACTTAGTTTTGCTTCAGCATCAGGTCTTTTTCTGTAATTTTTGGTGTTTGCTGTTTATTTGAAGTTATGGATGAACAAGGTTAAATGAATGCATGTAACATGTATATGTTAATTAAAGGCCTTTTTTCGTCTTTGCATTCGCATATTTAATCTTGGTTTACTCCAATTTTCTTATTAGGTATTGACGGGGTAAAGCTAAGAGATGGCTCTACTGTACTTGCTTATAATACAGTCTCAAGGGGTGTACTTAAAGTTGCACTCTCCAATGATGATGGGGACTCATGGCATGATGCTGTGACATTGGAGGAGAATTTGGGAATGGAGTTCTCATATCCCGCTGTTATCGAGGCTAGTGATGGATCTGTTCACATCACTTACACTTACAATAGGACACAAATTAAGGTACCTCTTTGAATTTTGATATTCAATTTGCATTTTAATAAATGAGATCCATGGTTGATAAAATATTCTTATATGATATTTTAACCATTCAATAAATATATGGTTTACTGTCTTCTTTTAGTGGGTGTTATTCTGAGATTCATGTAGATAATTTCTCAATAGGACGTGTAATTTCTTATGTCATTTATTTTGCAGCATGTTGTCCTCAAACCAAATTGATGCAGTGACTCATGAACAAAGAAAACAAGAAGACATGGATCATTCTTTCTGCATTGCAGGCCACTTAGTGTCATTACCTGTACAATACCATCACTTGTACTAAGCCCTTCATGAACTTCGATTCTTTGAAGTATAATACCTATTTTGTGCAGCAATGAAGTATGGACTGTATCAAATATCAATCTTTCGCCTTCCCTTCTCTTCTTTCAATTTGGATTTTACTTGTTGAAGTTTGTTTGTGTTAAGGTACTTTCCTTGCTCTGGAAGTTAGTTAATTTAATTGTTCCGGTCTGCCCTTCTATTCTTTCAATTTGGATTATACTTGAAGTTTGTCTGTGTTTAGGTACTTTCCTTGATCTGGAAATTAGTTAATTTAGTTTGTTCCATCCGGCTTGTAGAATGCCATCGGTAAGTTTTACTCAGAATCCTTAAGCTGTCATATTTAGTTCCTGCCGATAGGGTTGTTTCTATTGTTTGTGACGCTACTACAATTGTTATTATCATGTACAATGTTTAATCTATTATTTAGTTGTACAGAACTGCCTTTCAAATTTGGTAGCTTGCCAAAACACTTGAGGATGTGATACTAATTTCGAGCACTCACAGGATCGAACGGGTTTGTTTACTTTGTTAAGTATGCATAACTATAAGGGTCTCTTGCAATTTTCTTCTTGGATAAAAATTCTCTTATCTGCAGTAACTGTTATCTTGAGTAACTTAGTACTAATACAAAAGGTAAAATCTGTACAATGTTTTATGTCCTTAGTTAACAAAATAATTTTCTAATGCTATCTGCATTCCTGCTATCTATCATAAATTTCCACAAACAAAAATAAATAAATTCAAATCTCAATTTTCTTTTTTCTTTTTTCTATTTTTATATGTTAAGTTACCAGTAGAAGCAGGGATGTATACTTATCCACTGATCGAGAAGATTATTTAGAACAAGAAAACGTACTTGAAATTTGAGTTCTTTGAACTTTTGTTTTTCTTCCAATTGTTTTGAGTTATTTGTGAAGGGTAGCAAAATCAAGTTTTTCCCTTATTGACAGGTCAAACCTTTTTTTTTTTTTTTTGGAATACAAGCGATATTAGAGGATGGGGAATCAAACCTAAAACCTCGGGTGCAGGAAAATATGCCTTTGACCACTTGACTTCTTACTAGTGGTCAAACTTTTGAGTTTTGAGCATTGTCTCATTCCTAACAATTGGTATCAAAGTTAGCACCATGTTCAAGGTTCGAGTCTTGTGATAGGCAGCATTGGTGGAGCCTTGTGGGTTGGAATTGGACTGGGCCTTGTGGGTCGGCGTGGGGATTGGATGGGCTGAGACTTTTTAAATTTGGGTGCTTTAGTTGAAATCAGTTGCCTTAAAAGTAGTTTCCTCTTTCAAAAAAAATATTGGAAGAGGATTGGCAATCTTTGGTGCAAGAACCAACTGGTTTGGAGAGTATATTTACTCGCCACTCTTAATCAGTGGTGAGCATTACCACCATATTAATGGTCATTGAATGAGTTGAATTTTTGAGATTCGTGTAATATATAGATTTTATCACACTCATTCAACGACAATTAGTATGACGGTAATGTTCACCATCATTTAAGAATAATGAGCAAAAATGTTCACACTGATCCTTGCTAGTGTTATGCAGTCAGACTAATGGTATTATCTTGCTGACTAAAATGCCGGCCAAAAAACAAAAAGAAGTTTAGTAGTTTAGTGATTAAACTTCTTTGGTCACTGTCATATCTCCATGTGCCCCAGCTTGCATTTCATGGGTCACATTGAATGCCGTAGCTCCTCTCCCTTTATTCATTTCACACTCCTCTTGTCAACCTTTCTCCACTATGCTTGTGTTTACTTGCACCAAAGCACTCAAATTCATTTTACCAAACACACAAAAAACCCAAGTGTACAACCAAACAAGAAAGGAAGGTAGAAGGTGGAATACTTTAGTCTTCAGTCTTTTTGCCATTTTTCTAGAAGATGTTCTAAGGCCATGTCTATTCTGAAACCCAAACTTTTAGGATCAAATTCAAACTTTTGGATCCAATTGTGGTGGTGGGTAAGAGCCATTAACTTCTTTGCTCCAATGTGTTGGACTTTTTTTTCTTTTTTTTTTCTTGAGTCTCTCTCTCTTAAAATGCGTCTCACAATTCACTTGGCTACTGACGTCAGTTACTAGGTTTGTCTGCACAGGCCTCACAATTTGGGACCCTAAACTCAATTGCCCGTCTAGGCGGAAATGCTATAATGAGGGGGTTCAATGTAGGATCCATCCCACCATCCAACAAGAGAGAGAAAGTGTTGGAAATAAACTTTTTAAATGAATGAATGGTGGGATAGAACTCCACATTGAACCCCCTCACCAAAATCCCCCTCATTATAGAAGCTCCTTTCGTCTTGGCTCAAAAGAAAATTTAGAGATGGGGTTTTTTTAATTCCACCATGCCCCCAAACCCTTAGAATATAAGAGGGAAGCAGGACCGAGAAATTAAAGAGAATTACTTGTCCAAGAGCAATACAATGTATGTGAGCATAACTGCATCATGCTCTTCCAAATTCTATATTCAGATTTACACCGAATTCTCACCTGTAATTTAATTTCTGCTCCCCCAACAACAAATAACATCTAATAAAATCCCCAAAAGAAAAAAAAAAAAAAATCATATTCCCATGAAACATCAACTGAAGCTCGGCGCCAATTCCGGGAGTTCGCACGTTTATTTATAGAAAACTCACCTTCACTTTTTGCATTAAATGTGAAACCCTTTTTCTTTCTGTCATCTGAAAGAAACTTTTCCGACCCATTTATTGTGGAACATAAAGAGAGTTGAATTCCATGCCCTAAAGAGAAGAAAAGAGAGGAGAAGAAAAGAAAGAAGAAGAAAAAAGGAGAAAAGAATCCAAAAACCCACAAACATGGCCTAGAAAAAGTCAAGGGCATAGTATCAGAGAGCATAAATGCATAGCCAATTTTGTAGGGTTATCATGGTGAAAGAAAAAAGTTTCTTTTGATCTTTGCCCTCTCTGAATTTCTCTAAAGTTGCTGTTAAAAAGATGTAAATCCTGGACACAAAAGTGCCATGCTTGCTTTCTCTTCTTTATTGGAATGTAATGTAAGTTTCTAAATCAGTCAGCTTTTTGTTCACTGTTTACAAAGCGCATGTTTGAGCTTCAATAAAAGCAGACCACCACCATCACCTTTCTATCTCTATCTAATACACAGAAAATCTAAGTGCTGGATTTCTTGGTCACTTTGCAACTCTATATTCTTGGGTTTTATAACTTTTGGAATGGGTTCTCTGTTTTTGCAGCTTTTAGTAGGCGTTATACATGTGGGGCTTTTTTAACTTTCTCTTTAGTTGTTTTGTCTTTACATTGTGCTTGTTTTTACCCATGTAGTAGCTCCCTCAGAATCAGAATCTTTCAGCCTTTTTTTTTTTTTCAAATCCCAAAGTTTTTACCCTAACATAAATCCCATATAATAAATCTTAAATCTAAAAGGCTTAACCCCGCAGAGCATCTCCAATGTTCAAGTGCAAATTACAAATGTGAAAACCACAAGAGTGCTAGGCTTTAATACCATGCCAAATAAAGTATATGTAAATTTTCAGATATATATTCTTCTTCAATATGGGGGTATTTATAAGGGTTAATTTTAGTTTGGTACTGTGGAAGCAAATATTCACGGATCCTAGGTCAAATAATTAATCCAATCACTATGGGAATTATTTGATTCTTACTTAATTGGGGATTTGATTAATCAAATCCCTAATCAAATCAATATCTCCAAAGTGGAGAAGAATAATTCATTTCCATGTGTGAAATTATTTTTCCAAAACCCTAGCCTCCGATTCTCCTATAAATACATGGCTACGCACAAGGTTTGAGGTCATTCTAAACCGATGTCTGAAACTCTTCAGAAATCCCCACTCACAAACCCTAGCCGCCACACACACACACACACACTCTCTCTCTCTCTCTCTCTCTCTCACACACACACACACAAGGCTCCGGCCCCTCGATTCTCCCTGAGAGAAATATTTTTCCTACACACAGTTGACCTAATTTAGGCATCAGAAGACCTTTGGCCAACACCCCTCGGGTGTGGTCTTTTCACTCCCTGTTGTTTTGTAGGGAGAAAGAGAAGCAAAGAGGAAGAAGGGATCTTCAAATGAATATTCTTTAGGGACGAAAATCACTCCCACCTATACCCTACAGTTGTACCCTTGTTTGGGCCTGGTTGAAATTTGACCGGGTTAGGCCCGATATCCGACAATTAAATTAACATTGAGCCCAATCAGTGGGCCTAATCAATAAGGTTAGTTGGAAGCCCAAAATCATAAAGGTGGCCGAATATTTACATGTGGCTGCATACATCAATCTGGCCGAGCACATCAATACAGTCGAGAGCATACAAGTGGTTGAGAGCCTATATGTAGCCGAAATTGTAGATACGTCCGAATGGCTAAAAGCGACCGAATACGTGAAATCAACCAATACTTAAATAAGGAGAGAGATAACCTGTAGGAGGACTTTCTCATAGGTTACAATTCAAATATAGAAGGAATTATGCCAACTTGATGGTCAACAGAAGTTATTGTGGGAGAGCTCAAGATGGAAGGAAGATCAAATCAAAAATTATTATTCACATTAAATCACATGCATGTGACATGGAATTGAAGATATTCTAGAGCAATTATGATTGATTTGAAGGCCAATTGACAACCGACCAAATTGAGACGCACCGAAGCCCCTATAAATACCAAGCTTATGAAAGAGAGAAAGGACCCCCGACACAATACACAACTTGTCATTTTACATTCTCTTCAATTTCTATCCTAGGAGTAGCATAATGTAGCCACAGCCTAGTTCTTATTTTTTCCGTTCTAGTTTCCGTCAATTTCAATTATGCCTTTATGTTCTTGTTCTTGTTTTTCAATTCTATTTCAATTACAATAATTTCAATTCATGTTATCTTTACTGTTCTTCATAATCTAGTTTACTTTCCGCCCTTTACTTTACGCACTCGCATTTCAATTATTTAATTTATGCAATTTACATTATCGCAATCGTCTTTACATTCTTTATTTTACGCACTCGTCTTTAAATTATTTATTTTACGCACTTTACTGTCCGCACTTATCTTTCAATTATATTTAAATTCAAGTACCTTTTACTTTACGCACGTGATCTTCGTTTCATTACATTTCACCTTCAATCTTCATCTCCACTCATTCCACATCATTTGGTTGCTCACATAAAGCCTTGACTCCGAGGTAGTGAAAGAACCTAGGTCGTGAGGAGGTTCCTTACTCGGCCGAACAATTGTTTGATTAAAGTCAGATTTCGGACGCATCATCTACTCACATTCCATTCAAGCCTAATTAGTGGCTTATTGGTGGCACCCCCCGCACTCAATTAAAGAAGGACCAAAAACTCCTTCAATCGGCCTACCCGGCCGAAAAGAGGGAAACAACCCTTAAGGCTTGTTAATCAATGCACTTTCAATTTTAACAATGCAGTACCTTGGATTAGTCAATTTGTTACAATGTGGCTCTGTCGTTAGCTAGGTTGATCATCAAAAAATCAATTAAGTGGAGGGTTGGGTGGTGGTGGAGTGGGTTATGTGCTGTGTTTGCGAGAAAGGATTTTTATAAAAAAAAATATTTATTTATTTATTTAATATTTAATATTTAATTCCAACTAAGCAAAAAAAAAGTAGGCTCCACAAATGACACATCATTATTTAACATATTTTCTGGGGTCAACCTAACGACACAACTACACTGCAACAAATTGATTTGGAGAAAGTGCATGGACTATCATGCCTTAAGGGTACAACTGTAGAGTACCAAACTGAAATTAAGTAAACCCTAAAAGAGTTAGGGTAGGAAGAAATCCTAATTACAGAATGACTCCACAAAAGGTAAGAAGTTACATAAAAGAAAAGGAAACTAAAATTCCTAAAATAAAATAATTTTCACCAACTCCAACTTGAGTGAGAGGAAAGATATAATGTGACAAAGGCGTCATACTACCCTGTATTTAGGGTTGTTTAAATTTATTTTTATAATGTAAACAAATAAATCTATTAAAAAGTAAGACATAACAGATAAATTCAATTACTCGCGTCAAGTAGATAGAGAGGGCACACAAAGGGACATTAATTTTGGGGACAGCAGATGCCAACCCATTTCAATTTGGATAGGAGTCATTAATTCCTATTCTTGAACGAGTTTAGGTATAATGGTTGTAAAGTTCAAATCTGATGTAACAACTCCCATAAATAGCACGTCCATTTGCTTTTGCATAACTATGATCTAGAAGTTTTACTCCAATGTGAAGACACTTTTTACAATCTGCATCAAAAAGATCTCAAGTGTATTCAAGCATATTATAGATGATAGTCTTGTTTATCACTATTAAAGAACCTTGAGCATATAACGGTCCAAGAACAGTATTAGCAATTAATCCATTGAACAAGACATCAACTCTATCTTGAACCAACACGGGATTGTCAACCAATTTCCAATTCATCCTGTAAATTTCGTTAATCGTGTCAATTTTACCAAGGAAATTTGAATCTGAATATTTTAAGAGGCAACCTACCATCCAAATGAAAGCTTTTGTCCTGAGTGGGCAATGCTTAGACAATTCAAGTCTTGCTGCATTGAGACATCTTTCACATAATGCATACCTTAAATACACATTTTTCATGATCATTTTGTCCCCATTAACAATTTAGAATTACAATATAGCATTAAATGCATTCTTTTTTTATTTGATTTCATATGGGTATAATTGAAAAATTAAACAAACTTTGTTTTACATTCCTATACAAACCAAACATGTGAAAAGAAATAAAGTGATATTTCTTAGTTACTTTCCAAGGATTACCAAACATGCGAAATGAATCTCCATTTCCCATCCCCTGGGAAATAACATGGGAAGTGATTTCCCTTCAAATCCGTTCCGTGAACCAAATGGGGCCTCAATGTACTAGAGAAGAAAAGGAGGGTAATGATGAATAGGAATTTTTTTATGTACAAATTTTAGGTTTTTAGGTGAGATAAACAATATTATGGTTAATTTCAATTTAGTACCTTGAATTCTCACTCTTAGAGCACCTCCAGCCTTTACCCAAGACTGGGCAAAAGGCCCCCCAAGGCAGCCCAAGACAGCTCCAGTGGAAGAAAAATGGCCCGGGCAAATGGTGGGTCCCATCGAACTGGGCAAGCCCACGGGCAGATCTTGCCTGGGCTGCAGCCCGAAGGCGCTGACGTCAGGGCTAATGTTACGCTGACGTCAGCGAGTAAAAAAAAATCCAAAAAATCCAAAAAAATTTCAATTTTTTTTTTTTAATTACCAAAAAATTATAGATATTTTCCCTATAAATACATAACAATTTTATTCACTTTCTAAATTGTTTATATTTTGTTGCATAATATTTTTTTTTTTCTTGCCCTTGCCCTAGCCTTCCAAGGGTGGAACCAACTAAGGCAAGGCTGGCACTATTCATGTGAATAGTGGCAGCCCTTGCCTTGCCTTAGCCTTGCCTTAGCCTACATGGGTGGAGGTGCTCTTAAGGCATGTTTTCCCTTGCACTTTCAATTTCAACAATAAAGTACCCTATATTTGAAAATTTTTTGCAATGTGACTCTACCATTAGGATGGCTATTTAAAAATCTATTAAGTGACGACGTGGCTGTTTTTATAAAAAAGAACTTATGAAAAATAAAAAATAAAAGATGGCAAGCAAAAGAATGTGATGCCCTGCCTAAACATTGGAGCTCTACTTAACATTTTAACATTTTGAGTGGAGATGCTTAAATGAGTTATATCTATAAATAATTAAAATCTCATCACTCACATATAAATTAAATCTCTAAACCTAAAGGAAAAAGGAGGACCTATATAATTCAATAAAGATTCATAAAGTATGTGTTTGGGGGTGGTCAAATTTTCCCAAATCCGCCAAGGTGAGATCCGCTGAGATAAGGCCCACTGAGGTCAGATTCGCCAAGGTGAAATCCGCCAAGGAAGAATCTCCAATCTTCCAAAAGGCTGGTCTCCAATCTGCCAATTTGGAGACCTCCAAACCGCCAAGGAGGAATCTCCAAATCCATCAGAGGGTTGGTCTCGAATCCCCCAAAGAGGAATCTCCAAATGCTCCGAAGGGTTGGTCTCGAATCCCCCAAAGAGGAATCTCCAAAACCTCCAAAGAGTTGGTCTCCAATCCCCCAAGTCAGAGACCTCCAATCCGCCAAGGAGGAATCTCCAAATCCTCCAGATCTCCAATCCACCAAGGAGAGGTCCACCTAGACCAAATCTGCCAAGGTGAAATCTACCAAGGTGAGATCTGCCAAGGTGAAATCCGCCGAGGTGAGATCCGTCACAGTAAGATCCGCTAAGGAGGAATCTCCAATTCTCCGAAGAGTTGGTCTCCAATCCGCCAACAAGAGGTCCACCTAGACCAAATCCACCAAGGAGGGACCTCTCATTGGCCAAGCATGTGGCCTCCCGTCAGCCAAAGGATGTGGCCTCCCATCGGCCAAGCCTAGAACTCCAAAGGATTAGAATTCCAGAGACTTAAAGGTTACAAGGTTCCGCCAGATGTCAAGCCAAAGTTTCGTAGGTGTTGCGCTCCGCAAATCTCACGGCCTGGTGTTCCGGGCCGAGGGGATCGGCGTCGACACGTGGCGTCCATCTCTTGGCGCGGTGCGGTTGTGCACGGGCGTGCCAGCACGGTCTACCGTGCGTTTTGAGGGTGATATGATTGGATGAGTGGTTGGATTGTGCGCCTGTTTGAGTTTGACTTCTAATCAAACGATTGTGGACGAGAGATGAATTGATCTCGGCCATCAGGTTCACGGCTTGAGCTATAAGGCCGTTAGTGGTCGTGTTTCTGGTGGATGTTTAGGTGGTGCTCTGGCACGTTGCTGGATAACAACGGTCGTATGATATATGGGATGAATGAAAGAGTAATAAAGATGGTGCTCCGACGCCTTGAAAATCAAGGGCCGTATGATATATTGATGAATGAATTTTCCTACAAGCTGTCACTACTCCTAAGAAAGCAAGTAAAGATATTGAAAGTGCATTACAAGGAAATGAATGACAAAAGATAAATGACAGGAAATTATAATTTTCTTCGTGGGAGGCTTGTGTTTGGTGTTGAACCCTTCAAACGTAGTTGGAGCCTGGTATTTATAGGAGGAGTCCGGGAGAGATAATCAAGACT
This sequence comes from Prunus avium, assembly GCF_965620075.1. Classification (NCBI taxonomy): domain Eukaryota; kingdom Viridiplantae; phylum Streptophyta; class Magnoliopsida; order Rosales; family Rosaceae; genus Prunus; species Prunus avium. Next base: position 7,922,093 of record NC_142284.1, on the reverse strand, counting down.
GAAAATTTGCATGATGAGCTAGTGGGTAGTCACGTCGGCATTTGGGAACGTGAAGCATGGTGGTGTGACCCCTTAAATCCCGGCCGCCGCCCTGATCGTGGGTTCTGCGTCTTGGGCCTTGGAGGAGCATTTAATGCTTGGGTCTGATGGTTGGTGACTTAATCTTTCAAGTTGTAAGATTTTCGCACCTAATCCCTGATTTTACTTGCCATATTCTGACTTCAATCACTTCCTCTCTCCCCCTGCACATTACATGCTCTTACGTGACGTGGGTCTTCTGCTATAGTCAGAGGTGTCACTTCGTTGAAAAGAACGTGGGACCCTGATGCCACGTGGCGATTTAACTTTCCGTTCTGGTCGTGCATTTCGTCCTCGGCCGGGAATTATCGAGGCCGTGATGGCTTTGCCTTTACAGCCCACCTTTGTCTTTTCGAAAGAAAATGAACAACAACTTGCCATGTTCGGCCTGAGGGAAAGCGCTAGGGCTAAGAAGAAGTCTCTTCGGTCATCTTCATGGCCGAGATTTATTTGGCACAAACAGTAGGTCCAAGCCCAACCCATGGAATCAAACCCAAGATTTCCAAAGGATTTTTATGCACGTGGCAGAAGTCATATAAGGGAAGAAATCAAGGAAATTGATGACAATACGTAATATTCCAAATAAAGAATGAATCAAACAATTAGAGGATTTCCCAATCCAATCCCACATATTTAGGCGAAGGGAGAAGGGATGCCTTATTTAAAACTCATCAGATGAAAGGAGAAGGGACACACATCATCAGACATACAAACCTATTTTTTTCGTCTCACACTTTTCTTTTCCTAGACTTAGGATTTTACTTTTCAAGCACGTAGACTAGACGAGTTCTTCGTTTTCCAAGTGTAAGTTTAATTTCTTGCAATTTAGATTATCTTGTTTTTAAATTCATGTTTAGTTAAATTGTTTTGTTATCGAATTCCCTTTAAGTTTAATCTTAGTTCTTTATCGTTCTTGTTATTTTCATTTCGTTCTTAAATTTAATTTACCTTTGTTTATCATTTAATTTACATTTGTTTATCACTTTGGTATAATTTATTGCAACTTTAATTCTTTTCATTTAGTTTAATCACATCTTTAATTTATTTGCATCATTCTCACTAAAAAAACCTAAAAATCACAAAAAGAATCCATGCAAAGCCTAATCATCCTCGAATTCGAGGAAGTGAAAGAACCTAGGCGAAGAATAGGTTCCTTGCTTGGTCGATCAATCGTTTGCTCTGAAGTCAGAAGTGCAACACATCCTTCCAACCCTTTCTATCCAAGCCATTTAGTGGCTTGGTGGTGGCGGCACGGCTACGCATTTTGAAGAATGACCAAAAGTTCCTTCTATCGGCCACCTCAGCCGAAAAGAGGGAAAGAGTATGGGGAAAAAAAAAAAAAAAAGGGAAAATAATATTTCTTTATAGGTATAGTATAATTAAACAAATTTGTAGTATGAAAATCAGGTTATTAGTTAGTAACTTAACATGCCTATATATATAGCGACTTGATGTTAATTTTGCATTTATAGTAGTTTCAAATGGATTTTTTTTTTCCTTTCAAGAATGACTACTATTTAAGTATTATATTTTCTTTTGATACGTTGGAGGAAATCGAGCCCCTAAACCTATAATAACCGTAACTCTTTTCTCCATCCTTGAGACTTAGATTTTCATAGGAAAGTTTGAGTTCCCTTTCCATTTAATCTCCATCCAAATATCCAAAATATCACTTTTCAAGTGTGCTTGCATGTAACCGCATGTTACATATTATCACCACATCATCGGTATTATTCTCTCTACGGCCGGCAGGTAACCGCATGTTGATTTGATTTGGGTTCTTTTAGGACCACTCAAGAAGATATATAAATATTTAAGTGTGACATAGAGAAAGTGGCTTTTTTTCATATATAAACTAAGATATTAGCCAACTCCAAAGCTTCTTTATTTAGATCCTTCAGAACAAAGATAGGTTTGTCTCCCACCTACACCTGCATTCCCAAGTTTTGTTACTTCAGAGGCTTTCCTTCACATGCTTGTACATAGGAAAGCCAGTGGTTTCCTTTATTTTAATAGAAGCCTCCCTTTTTTTTGCTATTTTTAAAGAAGAACCTAATGAACGGGTGCCTAATTTGATTTCAAATTACAGATACCTTCTGGCTTTTTGTTCTGTAGATTATATTTGCAGATTTTTTGTTCCAGCTGACCCAATTATTGACTACCCAGAATGTTTCTTCATTGCCACCAAGACAAAATTCTTCATTTTGTTTACAAATAAATTTGACAAGTCGTGTTTTACCATGTTCGTGTTGTGTCATATGAAATTATCTTAAATTTAAATTTAAATATGACTCATCAACTTACCGTGTTCAAATTATTAAACTCAAACTCATTTGGGTATCTTCAACCACCCTAGTTACCCTCACAAAAGATATACAAATACTGAAAAGTTAGAGAATGTATACGAGAGAATCAAATTTACAAAGGTTAAATCCCATATATTTATAAACTAGGGTGAATTTTATTTTATTTTTTTTTTGGTTGTTGAGAAAAACGATACATTCAAATGACAAGAAAACATTATAAAGATCCTCAATTAGCGCATTCTTGAATGATATTGGGAGGACCCCTATACCATAAACGCGTGCTTTCAATCGACAAAGCAAAACAAGCTAATCTATGGGCCACTAAAGCAGAAAGCATAATCTTACAGTCTTCAATCAAAAATCAAAGATCAAAAATAAAAAATCCACTAAAGCACAAGTTTAGAAAGTGACAATTCATATACGTTGGCCCCTCAATATTATATATATATATATATATATATATATATATATATATATATATATATATTGTTACCAATAATGAATATCTATCTGTTAAGCAATGCTTTCGAAGTTTCAATGGCCTTCATAAGGTCCCTCATTATTGAATATGTCGAGTAATAATATATTTGATTTATAGATCGTTGAGGATAAAGGATTGAATGATAATCCGAGATCATTTATGAATGTAGTTGAAAGTGGGTTCATTTCTAATTATGTTCAACTAATTTCTTATGAGTTACCCATGAATTGATGAGTGGTAAAAAATTGGGTGGTGGCGGCTTCATATTTTTAGTTCTATATCCTTGTGTATTATACAATTCATTTAAGAAATATCCATTTTCAAGATATTAATAGTGACCAAAAACCTAAAAAATAATTTTAGTGTGGTGATCATATCGTCACATAATCCAAATGTTATGATATATGTGGAAGAAAAAGTTGATATTTCATGAACCTATGGTATAATATGAAACATTTTTGGGATGACACTATTTTAATATAAGTGGACGACAAAGTTGTTATTTCATCGTTTTAGAGTGTATTAATAATAAATAAATAAACGTATTATAGCATTAGTGGATTGATAACACCACAAGATAGTGTGACGGTGACATTGAAAAATTTCTCAATATAGTATTAATAAACAAATTCATATATTATAATATGAGTAAATTCATAATATGACGTGACAGCGAGTTGATGTGATTTATATGTTCATTGATAGAGAAATAGAGAAAGTGGTGAGGTCTATCACCTTAGATTATTGTTGTTGTTAATATAACTTAATAATAGTGCAACATGTATTCATGAAGATTTCCTGTCACTAATTATATTTAAATTAAAGAATGTAGGCCCCTTTAAGAGACGGGCATCTAGGAGATTTGTCTTAACTTTTAAAAGCACATTTTTAAAACCTAACTTTATAGTTATGTTAAAATGAAACCCATAACAAAATTAATACATTAATGTAAGGATTAAGCTTAAGTGTCTCACGTAGGCATGTCTTCCTTTTGCGATGTACCCAAAAGGATCAGTCATTCTTAGAAAGCTTTTGTTAATTTCTTCCCATAAAGTTGAATGCTTATGTGTAAAGTAGAAGCGATTAGTGCTTGACAAATTAAACCAAATTTCCACACAATTAGTGGAGGAAAAAGTAGCTTTTTTCAGCCTCTTCTAGAGGTGGGATTTTCTATTGTTAGTAACTCATAAGTAGATGATATGTTCTATCAACAAAGCTTTTGAGTTGGAGATTCGGCATCTTTTCATAGCCATCAGGGAAAAAAGAAAAGTTCTTTAGTTAAAATGAACAAGTCTTTGATGGGCGGTGCCTCCTATCATCAAGGCTTTACTCTTAATAGACAGAGTATGATCATAAATATTTCAAAAATCTTGTTGTGGAAGATAACCAAATTTCACAATGATTATATATACAAAGCATCTAGATAGAGAAAAAAAAAAACCCAAGAGACTATATAGCCGAGTAATAGGTGTGTGAATATTCATCAACATTCATCAGCATGTAAGTTTAATTTATAAATAGAAAGGAATATTCTTCTACAAGATATTTAGTATGTTAAATTTTAGATTGAAATTGATATGACAAATTTATTTTAACTCAATGTTTTATTTAATCCTCAACCGATCGAACAATCTATGTTCATGCAAATTAATGCAAATTAATGTTCATGCAAATTAATAAAATTCAGCTAAAAGGAGATGCAATAAAAATCAATAAGTAGGCTATTCTATTTTTGCTTTTAGATACACCTTTGAAAGGCATGTACGAGTTAGGCTAGTTGGTCATCCGCCCACTTGCACCTAATTCGTTTCTCCTCCTCGTAAACTAGAGTAGTTTAGAATAGCACCTTTTTGTAATTTTGAAAGAAAAAAACAAATTGCGTCCGATCAGCTTTTGACATCACAACTTTAACTGTTGTTTTAGTTTCTTTTTGAAAAATAAGATGATAGTACAATGGTAAAAGGGGGAACCAATGGTCATCTTTTGCTTGATTGGTGCTTCTCCTACGGATCGAATTGATTTCTCATGAAAAAGCAAGGCCACTTTTTCTTTATTCTAAACCAAAAGGAGGAATGAAAAAGGAGGGGGGGCTTCAAAGTCTTACTTGCTTTGAGTGCAAGAAGCTACCAAAAACTTTTTAAAGGGGACGACTCTCAATTCACAATTCTTCCCAGCTGTGAATGATTTTTCTTTTTTGAAAGCTGTGAATGATTTGTAGCTATGTTTTGCTTAAAGTTTGACCTTGGTGACATGATTCTCACATATATGTTCATATTTGTATAAAGAAAAACAAAAGCAAAGAAGCTCGGTGGGGTTTTCCTTGCACTAGTGAAAAGAGGTATGGGGCCCTTTTGTCTCATAATATTCCATCAATTAGCCTCTGAGATAAACTTTCATCAACCAATTATCATTACTTACACGATTGCCATTTTTGAATTTGTGACAAATGGGTCAAATAATATTTTCACATGTACAGTTTCACGCGTTATGTGTTGTGAGACTGTGTGTACTGGTGATATCTTGGAGAAACCTTGGAACTGAGGTTATTGGTGGATCCACCAGTCCTTACTTGGAGGGAAGAAAGAAAACAAAAGAAAAGCTTTCTTTTGCATTATATATGTTTCCTCTATTATTGGTCGGGGTGGGGGTGGGGAGGGATTGAAAAGGCATGGGGTTGTTCATAGTGGGAAAAAAACACTTTTCCCCTATGAAGGAACCGACTGCAAAGCAACACCTTTTGGTAATGATGCTGAGGCAAAATTATCTAGAAAGGTGGGGAAAGCAAGTTTAAAATTCAAACCGATGAGAGAAGAAGTAGGGCAATAGAAAGTGATCATCTAAATCCAGCTTTGCTATGTTCAAAAAGTGGTAAAAAGCTTTTAGAGTGTGACGAGGTTCATCTAATGCCTTTATAAAGTGGAAGATATTATTATGCTATCATGCTAGCTAGGGACAAAAGCTAGGATGCATTTTGCAAGACATATATGACTATTCTTTAATATTTTAAAAAAAAACCTAAACTCATTTGAAACTAATTTCGCGGTCATCAAGCTTAAACTAACCACTCCACAACTACAACAACAATTCGGTTCTTGTCCTTCCTTCTTACTAATATTCTCTCCTCCTCGTATTCATGAGATTCTATCCACTTAATTTATTTTTTCTACTTGTACTTTACTACTTGCTAGAGATTTTTCTGATTTTTATTTATTTTTAAATAATAAAGGATTAGGTGAGATTAACTCCTCAATGAAAGTAACAGAATGCAAGCATCCACCTCAATCCCGAAGAAGAGGGGACCTAAATTTCCGAGATTCCCCGTCCTTTCCCTATTCATAAAAGAAGGAGAAAAAAGAATCAATTAAAAAAAAAATGTGAGCTGGGCTGTTTCTGATTTTAATTCAATGCATTAACTTTGTAGTGTGAACTCCATTGTCAATGGCAATATATCTGCAATCATCCTTTATTGATCAGAAAATTCATTGTAGTGTAGTGAATGAATAAACTAAGAATATGCATGCAACTTGAAATGGGAGGCAATCCCATAGTGGATCATTGATGGCATGTTCCACTTCAAAGACAACAAACAATATAAAAAAAAATTATATATATAGAACTTTATACAAGGAAAATTATATTATCCATGGCTGAAGATGATACAGTCAATACTCCAACACCAGCTAGATATATACAAGTTGATATAGTGAAGTGCATCAGTCAGATGGACTCTTGGATATTGTTTAGTATTGAAGATTGACTTTCCTTTTCTAAACCTTTCCCTAACAACTGCTTTGCATGTATGGAATTAATGTATTGGTAAAATCTATTCACACTTTATCAGAGACTTGATTTCGCATCCTGCTGAAGAGAATTTATAAATGAGAACAAATTACTTGCCATTGACCCACAGGTGTCCAGTAAAAGAATATGAAGAGAAAAAAAACTCCTATTTTCTTTTTTTTAATACAAGCGATTGGAAAGGGAGTTTTACACAAATATTCATCGGGTCCAGTAAAAGAATAAGACAACAAACCCTACTATATTCCAAAAACACAACTTTGATTCATGTCTCATTTCAGTACCTACACTTTTATTTCTCCCAATTTAGTTCTGAAATTAATTTCTTTTTTGGTGATGAGATGTTCATAGTCAAACCGTCTGTCATATATTGAATTTCTTGCATTTAGAGAGATAGTGGCATATGTATTTCTTTTGACCTTGGAAATTTTGATGGTGAAGCTTTGTCGCTCATGTAATTGTAGTCTTGTTTTGACTTATGAGGTGGTAGAGAAGATAACCCGTCTCTCTATAACACGATTACGCGGCATTTTTTTGTTTTCAGTCTGAATATGTAATGTAAACGAAATATTGTAGCAATTGGTAATTTTGTCATGTTTCAGACGAGCTTTGAATTTTAGAGTAATATTAGAAACACTAACTTATTACACAATGACAGAGTCAAAATGAATGAATTTTTTTTTGGTTACACAGAATGAATGAACTTTCAATAACATAAAATTGTAAGTACTGATTCATAATTCATTCCAAATAACCATGTGTGTGTAGGCCGACAACTCGGAGAATATGAGGAGTATGTGTCAGTGTTTCATTCGTTGCTTGTTTCGGGAGTCTATTGCATTATTAGGCTTTGTTTATTCATAGTAAACGAAAGCTTGTCACATCAAGTGGTGACCAAATTTTGATTTAATAAGTTGATGTCTCTAAAAAGAATTAGGTAACTAAAAAGAATTCATTTACAAGACGATATTCTAATAGGAAATTAGAAAAAAGGCCAATACAGCAACATAATTTATATACAAATTCTTAGAGAGCCTAATTGAAGAAAAAAAAAACACCCATCAACTAGCCACTTGTCATTTTCTAATTGGTTCTTAATGTGCTACAATTTTTCACTTGAATATATGGCATCGAGTTTTTCTAAAGTATTGGACTTGGAAGGTTTTTTTATTATATAAAATGTCATGTTATAATAGGCCTATATATGAAAAGCACATATTCTAAACTACTCTAATGTACGGAGAGAATGATCCAATTTGAGTGTAAAGGAACGAGCACTATACTTTGACCAACTGACATCAGTGGCGGATCCAGGATTGTTACCTCAAGGGGTCATAGTGTTAAAGTTCCGATTTTGTTTTAAGATGAAAACAATGCTAAAAAATTTATAAAAAACACACCAAATCTATTCCAATTAACAAAATATCATTCAATAAATCAAGCCCATATATGTATTATGTAAACCATAAATTTCATCAAAATAATAACACCAACCCTATTCTGATTAGCAAAAACATCATTCTCTAAGGAAAAAAAAAACACCCAAATAATAAGATACCTGGAATATTACAACAACAAAAAAGAGCGCATGGGGTGTTGAACCCTCGACCTTAAGCTTTATTTCAAGTCAAAGAACGCTATGGTAAGTGATATCTTTTTTCATGAAGGTGCCAAGTTTTCACTGTATTTTATATTGAATGGTGGCAAACTGTTTGATAAATGCCTCAAAGAAGGCTAAGGCATGACAAAGGGGCAAAGAAATGGTTGGGACTTAGGTTGCATTAGGCCAAACTTTACAAGTTGTTGGTAGGCTCCATTAGTTATTGCATGCTAGGCCAGAGTTTACAGGTTCTTGCTTCCAGGAAGAAAATTCCTGGATTTGCCAATTGAGGGATCCCTCAAATTATTTGAGGAATATCCTTGTAGGGCCCACTTTGTATTGTATTTCACTAATCCAAACCATATATTTTGTAGATATTCATTCAAAGATCATTTCTACAAAAAAATCACTTGAATATGATATCATTAGACCACTAAATTGAATTATTGAAAGTTTAGCACTTTATTGAAGCACCGTGTTCATTGATTTTGTAGGACACAATTAGATGTCAAAACGGTTTCCGATTTGTCTAATTTTTTGCAAGAATGATCTATAAATATAGACTTAAAAAAATAAATGATTTAGATCGTTGAAAAAAAAAATTCATATGCAACCCTAACAGGAGTCCCTTAAATAAAATTATTTAAAACATTTGTCAATAAATATATATATATAGTCCCGGGGTAGGTGGAAATTTCAAATTATCATCCTTTGCTCAAGATTGAGACGGGATTGCAAAATGATATTTCATTTTTATCCACGTTTGAGTTACTGTGGGTAATTATGTAAGGATTTTATATTTTACTAGGGGCACAAACGAGACTACCCAAAACAAATAAAAGAGACAAAGTCAAGAAGAGACTGCAAAGCTACGTCATACGTGTATGGTAATAAATGCAGAAAGTTGAAAGTCTATTCTCTCTCTCTCTCTCTCTCTCTCTCTCTCTCTCTCAAACTTTTCCTTTTTTATCGTTCACCGGAAAAGGAAAGGACTAGAGTTCCACGCCACGCGTCAGCTATTTTCTCCAATTTCTCACTTTCCCCTACACGACAAATTCCATTCCCAATGATAAAATTCATATATATTAATGGCATGTTTACTAATCCGGAATTGAATTAGGGGGAATTGAATTGAGGAGAATTAGATTCCAGATTCCTAATGAAGTTGTTTACTAAATCATATGGATTGAGGGGAGTTAGATTCCGAATTCATATTGAAGTTGTTTACTAAACCATATGGAATTGGGGTAGAAGTGGTACTAATTACTAAAATGTCCACATTTTTTGGTTAAAGTAGATGGCATATTTGGAATTTTGAAAATTGTGTGAGGATATAATGGGTAAAAAAGATGAATTCCTAATTGGTGAATTCTCCAGGAATTAGAATACCACCTCCAATTCCGGAATTGAATTCCTCCAAAATCAGGAATTCAATTCCTAATTTTTTGTGGGTCCCGCTTACTTTTCAATTCCTTGATGTGAAGTAAACACAGGAATTCTCCATAGGCGGAATTCAATTCCGGATGAAAATTCCAATTCCGGATTAGTAAACATGCCATAAAAGAGTAATGCTATTTGGACACACAACATTAACACACTTAGTGACATACGCTGATGTGTCAATGTATCATTTGTGTCAATGTTGTGTGTCCAAATAGCATTACTCATATTAAAAATCCATTTTAGCACGATATATTATACAAAAATTCTGATACAAATTTATTTGGAAAGAATAAAACTAGTTACTTGTCATTTTCTAATTGATTTTTAGTGTTAAAATTTTATAAGAACCAATTAAAAAATGACTGTTTTTCTTTCCAAATAGGCTCTATAAAGGGTTTTGTATAATATATCATTTTATAATGGGCCTATTTGTGGAAACTCTAAAAAAAAAACTATGGATTTATGAAAATTTCATATATAATATCAAATTTAGTACTATTACCAATGTGAGCCTTTATATTTAGCAACGGTGCATTTACCTGCATTTCGCAAGATATAAACCATTCTAATAATCTAACAACTCAAGATATGACACGTCAACTTTAAATTTTGACACCCATCCATATAAATTAACTCCAACTTAAACCTATACAACCCCCTTCCCTCCTCACAGCCTACCTCCTCTCCTATTTTCCCTCTCTCTCTCTCCCCACAATTCAAAACAATTACGAAGTAGAATTGGTTTTCAGGAAGGTTTTGTTTGATACCAAAAGAAAATTATGAGTTTGGAGGGAGTTTGGATCCATTTATTTATTTTGCTTATAAAAAAGCAAAGGAAACTGTGAAAGAGACAAGAGGGAGTGTGTTTGTAAAAAGTAAAAAGGTTATAAATAAAAAAGGTGTAGTAGTTATGGTTTCGAAAAACGCGTAAAAGGCAAGAGAGAAAAAAGTAAGCGGAGGAGGGCGTGCGTTACCAAAAGGGAATATGATGATGATTTTTGTTTCTGCAAGACACACTTTTCTTTCTCCTTCGCAAAAAGTATAAAGTTGTTGCTAAAAATAAAAGTATAAAGTTACGAACCCCAAAAAGTTGTATTAAGTTAAGCTAAATGTTCCCCATTTTCACTTGCTTTTTTTTTTTTTTTTGTCCGAACCATGAGGTGGTCCTGGATGGGCCCCAACTATGGATGGCACCTTTAAGCCTTAATCACAACCCAGACTAATCCCCACTCACACCGGGTCGGCCCGTAAGGGGTAAAGTGTTGGCCAAAATAGTGACTCCGTACGAGAGCAGGGATCGAACTCCTGACCTCTCTTAAGGAATGAAAGTGCCGAACCACTCACACCAACCACCTTGGTTACTTGCATTTTTTTTAATTGCATCATTACTTATTACTTTTTACGTACATTTTTCTTAGAATAGTACTTTTACAATATGTTTAAATTAGAATAAACATAAAATAATTTTTTAGAAATAGAAAATATTCAGAATATGCCCATAAGAGTATTTTTAATTAAAGAAAATAAAATATGAACAAAACAAAACTCGATTGGCACACACATGAACAAGTGCCGAGAGGCTAGTATGATATAAGTTTTCAAGCTAATAGTGTGACAAAATTACATATAAAGTCTTCAGCTCTATATAATCAACTTAAATTAGTTAAACTCATCATGCAATGCATTTCCTTCTAATTTTTTGTGATAAAGTAATAGATAATTGACTAGATAAACATCCTCCAAAGTTTCAAGAAATTTTTTCAAGTTTTTCTTACAATTTATGTGGTTTTTATTTAATTTTTATTGATATCGATAATTGCTCGATATTTCCATCGAAATTTCTGTGTTTTCGGACCACCGATATTTTCAAAACTATTGATATTTTAGACCTTGGTTATGAGGAAGGAGAGAGGTAATTCCTAAGCTTGAAAAAGTTGAATTCCAAACTTTAGTTAGAAAAATACAAGAATAGTAAAGTTCTGTGGTGGGAGACTGCATTGATCATTTCTCACCCATAGACTTTGACTTGCAAATAGTGGCTAAGACAATGGTTTGAATTTGAATAGTTTTTGGGTTGCTAAAGATGTAGGGGGGGGTTTGGTTTTAATTGCTTGCTGTCCCGTGACACAACTTTCCCTATTAACTTAGATGCTAGAAGTTCATTTAGTTGATGAATGAAAATGAAAAGTTGACAAATCTAACACCCCGCCACCTGTCCCAAAGCTAGGTCGATCCATGTAAAACATTGCACCAAATTTAATGTTAGATTTTTATTGGGCGGTTGTGGCTGGTGAATTAAGATGTGGGTAGGATTGTACCAATTTTCAATTGCATTTAATCAACATTAGCTTTTCGAAGCAAGCCTTGGCCCTACACTTTTCATGCTTATCTCCTTTTTTATATACAAATAATAGGAATACAGTAACAAGATATTTTATAACGGGTCAATAAACTCACACAAGAAGTTAATACACTCATAACAAAGTGACACTACAACTAAGTATTGAACTTATAATAAATATATATCGTCATCGTTATTCATGTGAGTCGAACCTAAAATCTCCTCCATTCAACTAGAGATATAAATATCACTCGACCAAAAGCTATAGTTGATTCATGCTTATCTCCTTGATGTGGTAGTTGAGGGATCTAAAAGGACCAAAACCCTAATCAGTAATCTCAAACCAGGTGTGCACGATTAAGCTTTTCAGCTCCAAAAAAATAAGATTTGTCGTAAACCCAAGAATTAATTAGACTAAAGAGACTTGATTGTGGTTTAGCTTGAGGCACACTAGGTTGAAAACTTTGCCAATCACATCATTGCGTAGGAAAATCATGAATCAACCCATGTTTTGGTTTACTTTTTCTGTCAGTAACCAATCGCATTTGTTGGTCTGCAATTTACAATCCATTTGTAAGGAGATAATCATTGTACGTTAAATTAAAGTCATTGACTATTATCACAATACTTGTTTATTTATATACCCCGTCCCGTGATAACCCAACTTTGAGGTAAATGAATATTTAACTTGCTTAGCAATGCAAGGGTGGTTAGACTTTTATCATTATATTTTGTTTTTTCATTAAATCCAAGTGTTAAATTGAATGTTGATATTTGCATTTTGATTTGGTTCTTTTTTATTTACAAATACGTTAATATATACATATAGATATAAATGTAATTATGATTTTACTCGTTTGAATGTTGTTGAGTTGATCTTTCGGAGAAGAACTATATATATATAGAAATTTTCAAATACACACAACCTATTTGACTGAACATCCACAAAGCACTCGTTTGAACTTACCACACAATATGATTCACGATCCAAATTGTTTAGTTTTAGGCACGCCTCAAAGATTATGAATAATGGTTTTTTAGGTATATTATCAAATTATCAATCTCAGCCTACATCTTGTATCAACCATTTATCTTGATGAGCACTTGTGTGATCAGCATGAGCTTATGATGTTCTCCCTCCAAACATATAATCTTATTGCAGATGTTCTTGCTAATTATAAGCAACCTGAACTTCGTATCATGGAAAGAACTGCTAAGTTTCTTCATGAGGTTTGGTGTAAAGTTTTATTTGATATATACAATAGAGTTATTTACACAAACACCTCTTTAGGTTTTCGACTTTTTCATAAAATTCCATGAGATTTCAAAAATTACACAAACACCCCATGAGTTTTTAAATTCCTTTCACAAAACTCATTTTTGTTGATTTTTTTAAATCAAAAATTGATGATTTATATATATATATATATATATATATATATATATATATATATAATTCTGCGAATGACAAAGTTAGCCTTTGAGATTAGATTGCACATACATTCATTGAGGTTGATTTTGTTATTTGCACACGTTTAAAAAAAATCAAGAAGTTTTGGACGAACAATCAACAAAAAGAGATTTTGTGAAAACAATATGAAACTTCAGTGGGTGTTCATGTAATTTCTAAAACTTCAAGGGAGTTCATGAAAAAGCCAAAAATCAGAGGGGGTGTTAGTTAGTGCAAATAAATTTTAATATTTGTTATCAATATCAATACTATAAATTGCAATTTTGATAGGTCCCATAATAACGTATTAAATGTAGTACACATATTTTTCTAAAATAGCCCTCTACGCGAGTAGTAAGTGCTTATTTCGTCATGAAATTGGCTGAAAATCTAGACATAACCTTAAATTATAATGAGTATCATACTACACGAGTCAAATCGACATAACTAAAATCATATAGACCGAAGTACAAAATTCTGTATAAAAAAAAAGGTGACTTTTTACTAAAGATTATTTATATGGACTAGATTATTACATGACTTTAAAAAAAAAAAAAAAATTTGACAGAATATTGGTTAAAAGTGGTACACTACACATACACTACATGCATCAAAATAAGAGAGAGAGGAGTGTGATTACAAAAAGGTGGAGAGAGAGAGAGTAAGTATGAAAAGGTTAAAGCCGTGCGATGGCTTTGGCAGCAGTTGCGTGTGAAAAGCAGAAAATTGGTTCAAAAGGCTGAGTAAGGGAGAGAATCAGACACCAAACCACACTTTATGAAAAGCCGCGTGGCCACGTAAACCCCTCCATTTGTGATTTGTCTTGTCCCTCCCTAGTCTAATGCAACGCAAAGGCGCGTTGCACGACCGTCCACTGAGGAGCGTGGAGTTGGATCCCCCCTTCGCCGTTACAAGATAAAAGAGAAAAGTTAAAATGAAATAAAAAGAGATGGAAAAAGGCAGTCAATCGAATGGCATGAGTCGTGAGTCGCGACTCGCGAGAGATAAAGAAAAGGCAGTCAAATCCCGTTCTCATCTCATGAATCAAATCTCTCTCTCTTAAAAAGAAAAAGTGGCTCTCTGTCTCTCTTCATTATGTTTTAATATTGACAAAAGAGTTTTAAAAGGATCAGTACGAATCCATCTTTCTGTTTTTTTTTTCTTTCTAACTATTTGAGTTTTATAGAAAATATTATTGGTGCTCTCTACCAAACTGCCATAAAAACTAGATACATAACCACAACCGATTAAATCGATAAACGTCAAAGACAAGAACATGGTCCATAAGTTGATTATCATAATTGTCAGTAGCATTCCTGTTTCGACTATTACGATTGCTGTAATATAAAATAAATGCTCTCTACCAAATTACCACAATCCACCATTTCATAAGGTGCTATGGGCAATCACATGCAAGGTCCGGTCAGGTCATATAATTTATTTATTTATTTGCAATTTAAGCATTAATTTATTTAACTTTAAACAATTTTTATTTAAAATATTAGTTACGAAATAATATGATAATAACTTTCTCACTAAAGTTATATGATATCAGAGGGATTCAAATATAAATAAATGAAAGACCATTGGAGTAGTTGAGATTAGACACGTTAAAATGTAGTCTAGTGCCAATCGAGAATAGCTAAGTTGGTTGAACTTTTTTGGTAAATATTCGAAATTCTCAGACACATAATGAATATTTGTGTAAACCACCCTCCTTCAATCGCTTGTACTAAAGAAAATGTAGTCTGGTGATATTTATCTTCTCATTATTGAAGTCTCCCAAATTCGATTTTTCCATCTTATTGATTTAAAACAAAACTCCACTTTAGCATATGTAGATGGTAGGATTACACGAATTCAATTTACTAAAATTGTAATAGAAAATATGTTTTCCTAAGATTTGTCTGAAACAAACTGTTAGAATGAACATCATCCCCTCAAAAAACTTATAAAAAAAAACATATGCAACAAAAATGTGAATTAATCAATTGAAAAAAAAAAACAGAAGATGACATACAAAAATGAGATCACACATTGCTGTGCTAACAGAGCATTTTCCAGAAATCCTTGAAAACTGTTGGTACTTCCAAGTTCCCAACTCTCTATTTTCCTGAAATTCTTTCTCACCCACTATTCCATAAGGGAACCCAAAAAAAGCAAAATCAATTTTCTCTACTTGGGTTAGTTTGTTGTCATGCAGCCCTGTAATATTTGAAAGGGTTGGGTCCATTTTTACCCGGTCTCTGTTTTTTCTTTTCTTTAGCCATTTCTTTTTTTGTTTTTTTTAATAAATGTTACTGATTCAAATAGATAGAGATAGAAAACGGAAAAAGGGAGAGAGAGAGTGGGAAAGGAAGAGAAATAAGGGAGGTTCTTGTGAAGGAGGGGATCTGATCTTTCCTTTTCGCGTTGAATTCTCTTATAGCTTTTTTGTGTGACAACACACATATACACACACTTGGTGAGAGAGAAAGCAAAAGAAAGGAGGAAAAGGAGAAGAAGAAGAAGAAGAAGAAAGAAACAGGATAGATAGAGAGATCCCTTTCGGCTTAGGAAAACTAATAAGGGAGCTATTGCTTTCCTTGATATTTTGTTTGTGTTTGTAAAAAGCTATTTTTGTAGATTGGTTTTCTTTCACAGCCCTGAAAATGCAAATTTGTCCAATTTGATGAAGCATCCACACCTGGACCTGTGAAACCATTTTCATTTGCCGCTGTCTGGTGGGGCACTCTCCCTCTCTCTCTCTCTCTCTCTCTCTCTCTCTCTCTCTCTCTCAGTTTCCTGATAAGCTTGAATTTTACAGCACAAGTCTCCAAAGAACAGAAAAACCCAACCCAACAAAAATAGGCAGCAAAAAACAGAACCAAACCAAAGCTTTGAAGCTGCTTCATTTGAGCGTTTGCTACTCAAAACCCAACTCAAAAAACCCATATAAAATTGAATTATTTGGATTTGGAATTCTTGGTGGTTAGTTTGAATTCCAAGAAATGAGAGCGGGGTTGAGTACGATCCAGCAAACCTTAACCCCAGAGGCGGCGAGCGTGTTGAACCACTCGATCGCCGAAGCGGGTCGACGGAACCACGGACAAACGACGCCGCTACACGTGGCCGCAACCCTTTTGTCCTCGTCCACCGGCTTCCTCCGTCAAGCATGCATCAAATCTCACCCCAATTCCTCTCACCCTCTACAGTGCAGAGCTCTCGAGCTCTGCTTCAGTGTGGCGCTCGAGCGCTTGCCCACCGCCCAAAACATGAGCCCCGGCATGGAGCCCCCTATCTCCAATGCTCTCATGGCCGCCTTGAAGCGAGCTCAGGCTCATCAGCGCAGAGGCTGCCCAGAGCAGCAGCAGCAGCCTCTCTTAGCTGTCAAAGTTGAGCTCGAGCAGCTCATAATCTCAATTCTCGATGACCCAAGTGTGAGCCGAGTGATGCGTGAGGCTAGTTTTTCTAGCCCCGCCGTTAAAGCCACTATTGAACAATCGCTCAACTCTTCAGCCGCCGCCGCCTCCTCTGCTGCCGTCAATTCCTCCCCAATTGGATTGGGATTCCGCCCGGGCGGCCCTCCCGCAGCGCCCCCTGGGAGCCGGAATTTGTATTTGAATCCGAGGCTGCAGCCGCAGGGGGCTGCTGCTGCGCAATCCGCACAACATAGAGGAGAGGAGGTTAAGAGGGTTGGTGATATATTGTTGAAAGCGAAGAAGAGGAACCCTGTGTTAGTCGGCGATTCGGAGCCCGAGGCGGTGACGAAAGAGGTCTTGAGGAGGATTGAGAACAGGGAATTGGGTGAAGGGCCCCTGAAGAATGTTGAGGTTGTTCATTTGGAGAAGGAGGTTTCTTTGGATAGGAACCAGATAGTTGGGAAAATGAAGGAATTAGGGGGCTTGGTTGAGACCCGGATGGCGAATTCGAATGGGGGTGGGGTGATTCTTAATTTGGGTGACTTGAAATGGCTGGTGGAACAGCCTGGCAGCTTTGGAGGGGTTTCAGGTTCAGGTTCTGGTTCAGGTCCGGTCCAGCAGCAGGTGATTTCGGAGGCGGGGCGGGCGGCGGTGGTCGAAATGGGAAGGCTATTGGCCAGGTTTGGAGAGGGTGGTGGTAATGGTGGCCGGCTTTGGTTAATCGGAACTGCTACTTGTGAGACTTATTTGAGGTGCCAAGTCTATCACCCTTCAATGGAAACTGATTGGGATCTACAGGCAGTGCCAATTGCTGCCAGAACGCCTCTTTCAGGATTGTTTCCAAGGTATGCTTGGTGTTCTTATTCATTTGAATTAGAGAAACTACATTCCCTAACAAGATATACCTGTGACCATGGAACTTGGTTCTCCTTTTCTGTTCTGCACATTTTTGTATTTGTCTGGCTTCAATGACTTAAGTTACATGAGCTACACGACTAAATAGGAAGGTTTTGGTTGATTAGTTCTTTCACGTTTGATGGACGATGTTATCAAGAGTTTCTGTTTATGGAATCTTGAACACTGCTCATTTAGAATAATCTTCTGCGAAAAGTTGTTTATGTTCCAAAGTTTTAGATTTTGTGTGAGCTCAGAGACTTGCTTGATTTGGAGAATTTGGATAACTGATGGAATCTTTAATTATATTTGATATTGGGGCAGGCCTAGTTCTAGTTTCAATTTGAAGTTGTTTGAATCACACTTGGATGGCATCTTGGATGCTCTTCAACCTATTAGGTTTTTTTTTTTGGGAACGCTTCTTTACCCTTTTCTTCGAGTTTTGTAGTATTTTTGTAATATATCTTCTTTTTTAGGATTGGGACGACCAACGGGATCCTCAGTAGCTCAGTTGAATCTTTGTCCCCATTGAAAAGCTTTCCAACTACATCAATTGCTCAACCAAGACTTCTCTCTGAGAACTTGGATCCTACTCGAAGAGCAAGCTTTTGTCCACAATGTACACAGAGTTATGAGCAAGAACTTGCAAAACTGGTTGCCAAGGAGTCTGAGAAATCATCTTCTGAGAATTCATCAGAAGCAGCACAACCACCACTACCACAGTGGTTACAGAATGCTAAAGCCCGTGATGGTCATGCCAAAACATTAGATCAAACGCAGGTGAGTTGAGCAAGCTCAAATTGCTCCAAAAGTTCTTGTTCTTTCTTTTTCGTTTTTTCCTCTTGGTGGTAATAGACTTTACTACATAGGAACTAATGAATTTTTCATTTTTCTCTTCATAGACTAAAGACCAAGATCTGATCCTGAAGCAGAAGACTCAAGAACTACAGAAAGAATGGAGGGATACATGTCTGCGTCTTCATCCTAGTTTTCATCAGCATAGTTTCACCTCAGATAGAATTGCTCCAACAGCTCTCTCAATGACGGGCTTGTACAATCCACACTTACTTGCTCGCCAACCTTTCCAACCCAAATCACATCTGAATAAAAACCTTGGGGCTCTGCACTTGAACACAAATCCGCTGACCAGCCAACCATCTGAACGGGCAGTTTCCCAACCTGGAAGCCCTGTACGGACAGAGCTGGTTCTTGGGCAAACAGAAATCACAGAAACCACCCCTGACCAAGCACATAAAGAGCGCATCAGAGACTTTTTGGGTTGCATGCCTTCTGAACCACAGAGCAAGCCAATTGAATTGCAAACTGATGATAAACAATCGTGTCAAGTAGATGCTGACTCATTCAAAAAGCTTTACAAAGGTTTAATGGAGGTGTGGTGGCAGCAAGAAGCAGCAAATGCTGTTGCTGAAACTGTGACAAAATGCAAGTCGGGCAATGGAAGGAGACGTGGTGCCGGATCACGGGGAGACATGTGGCTACTGTTCATGGGCCCGGACAGTGTTGGCAAGAAGAAGATGGCATCAGCTCTTTCAGAACTAGTATCCAGGTCCAACCCAGTGATGATAAGTCTTGGCTCCCAACGCGGTAATTTGCAGTCTGATATGAGTTTCCGCGGTAAAACAGTGGTGGACCGAATAGCAGAGGCAGTTAAGGGGAACCCCTGTGCAGTAATCATGCTTGAGGACATTAATGAAGCAGATGTGATAGTTCGTGGTAGCATAAAACGGGCAATGGATAGAGGTCGTCTTACTGACTCTTATGGTCGTGAAATCAGTCTTGGAAATGTTATTTTCATCCTCACAGCAAATTGGTTGCCAGAACATCTGAGACCCTTATCGAAGGGTAATTCGCTTGAAGAAAAGCTTGCCAGTATAGCAAGGAGCAGTTGGCAGTTAAAGCTATCTGTTTGTGGAAGGACTGCAAAACGACGGCCCAATTGGTTACAGGATGATGACAGAGCCACGAAACCTAGGAAGGAGACAGGTTCAGCTTTAGGGTTTGATCTGAATGAAGCTGCTGATGCTGAGGATGACAGGGCAGATGGCTCACATAATTCAAGTGATCTCACAGTTGATCATGAAGATGACAGTCGCCTCAATAGCAGGCCCTTACTCACAGTCACAACCGCAGCAGTACCCCGGGAATTGCTGGACACTGTTGATGATGCCATTGCGTTCAAGCCAGTGGACTTCAACCCCATTCGGCTAAACATCATAAACTCCATCAGAAAAAGATTTTCAAAGATTTTGGGTGAGGGGGTTTCATTAGAATTGAGAGAGGATGCTGTTGAAAAGATCTTAAGTGGGATATGGCTAGGCCGGACTGGCTTAGAGGAATGGGCAGAAAAGGTTGTCGTTCCAAGCCTCCAGCAGCTCAAGTCCTGCCTTGGCGGCACCAACAGTGTGTCGGCCGGCGAGTCCATGGTTGTTCGGCTTGAATCTGACGGCAATTCAGATTGCCGGGGCCCTGGTGATTGCCTTCCCAGTAGTATCAATGTGGCTGTGGTGCCTGATGGGTTGAGACAACAATGATGTGGGGATATAGTTGGTATTTTGTCACATTGTAAATATGGTAAACGGTGTGGCGGGTAGTCAAAGACATTTGGGAGGGTAAGCGTTAGACGAGGGAAACGTTGGATATATTGGCAAAACCTTCCTTGTCCTTTTTTTCTTTTTTCTTTTTCTTAAAATTTTCATTACTATTTTTTCTTTTAATTTTTCTCATGTTTTTCATCCCCTAAAGTTTATAGTATCTTATAATTATAAATATTTATCAATTACATGGACATTGATTAATAAGATGAGGCATTCCTCTCAATTTTCTCTCTCACAAAGTCTACGTTTTATCAGTTTTTGTTAGTTCTCTAATTTGGCTCCTTATTTTCCCTCTATTATGCGAAAACATATATTGCTAAGACATGAATGGGTGACTATAGTGTGGTATTAGAGTAGAGTCACTTAGTATAACTCGTTTATGTACTATAATATAAATGGATATTTATCGATATACTCTAAAAGTGAGAAATGTCAGTCGTGTCATCTGCCTATATTATAACTCGTGAAGAGAGTCGTATTCTAATACTATACAATAATTTCGTGATTTAGAACAGAATCCAGCTTCTACCATTTCTCAATATATCTGCTTGTAAAAGTATGAATCGGCAGTATCCTACACGCATGTAAATTATGCACATAAAAATGCCATGGCATTGGCATGCATACATAAACATAAGCTTATAGGCTAGACGGCATGAAGAAGGTGACCCTATGGACCAAAATCAACAACAGACAATGGCTCTCTCTCTCTCTCTCTCTGAATTTTGTATGATTTTTATAAATATTTAATTTGAAACCGTCAATAAGACACTCGGTGTCTTGATTGAGAATGATGTCTCTACCTTTGTTTTCATTCAATTAAACTCAGCACAGCTTTTAAAAGATAAGGCCAACCTCTCTCTCTCTCTCTCTCTCTCTCTCTCTCTCTCTCTCTCCATATTTTTTTGTCTTTGCTGTGGTCTGAAAGGCCAAGAGGAGCGTCTTCTTCCATAGTTTGAGCGCAAAGCCATTAATGTCATAATGTCATAATGTCATAATGTGAGAGTGTGACAAGGGGAGGAGAGGGAAAAGCGAAATTACTAAGAAGACAAAAAGTGGATGCTTCACGTCTACTCCAAATTCAACTCATATATATATATATATATATATACATACTCATGAGTTCATATAAACCCTACATGCATCATGTATGCGTGTGTTCTCATTTAGTACCCACGTGGCCCACTCATCTCTCTTTCTTAAACCCTACCCTTTCTCCAATTATGCATCTCCACATCATGCAAACTTTGAGTTTTTTCTTTTGCTCCTTCTTACATCTATATATAAAGTCAATTTTGCAATAAAGACGTACAGCCTGAAAATTTGTCTAACTTAACAAGGATAAGAAACGAATATTGTCTTCAGACCCAAACAAAAAAAAAACCAAGAAAAAAAAGGAATATTGTCAAATATGTCTCTAACAATAATCTTGTGCTTGTCAAAAAATAAAAAGTAAAAAATTTCCGATGTCGAACTGATTACGCAAACTTATAATTAAGCACGAAATTAAAGTGAATTAAGGTCAAAATATAGGGGTTAATGCTTTCACGACTTCAGTTTATGGTGAACTCACACTGGGAACGGCCTTACTAAATGAGATAATAGGAGTAACTCGTCAATTGTGGGTGGGTAACCAAATCGGTAGAGTAGGTAATATTATGTATTTCTATATGTTGGGAGGGAGAATCGAAACTTGAAACTTTCTTTAACATTGTGGAAGAGGAATATTACAAGACCAATTACTAGTCGGCCAGTGTGGTAGGCAAAATTAAAAAAGAAAAAATTTGGGCAATTTAGATTCTCACTTTCTTAATGAACAAAAGCCACACCTTTGGTAAAATAACTTTCTTGTGCAAGGATTGATTTCGAATATTGTGGGTAAGAAAAGCAGTGGCAACATATATGACACACAAAAAAAAGTGTTCTTATCATGGTTGAAACAAACAAATGCAATCTCATCGGCGCCAACCATGCATGTGTTCAAAAGGACAAATCATATTACTTCAGATTGGCATTTTTTATCAAGATTATTCTGACCATATATCAGACATGTATGGTCCAAAATTATAGACATCATGATGTATAATTTTGAAATAAAGATTGTTAATTAATAACAAATTGGAATGATAATAACAATTAATAAAAGATTGTTAATTATTATACTCTTTAACAAAGAATTTGGAAGTGAGATGTCGGTCAAGCACAAGGAAACAAAGGGCTAGTTTGGGGATTAAATTAAAGTAGAGAGAGAGAGAGGGAGAGAGAGAGAGAGAGGGAGATAAGGTCGTCGTGTTGCAGAATGCAAGAAACGAGAATATACTTGATCACAATTGGAAAGCTGCACTTGTTTTGTCTATATGCAGAAAAAGTAGATGATAAAAAAATAAAAAAGGTAGCTGGGTGGCGTTCTCTTCTCTTCTCCAAACCCACATATACCTTTACACCTTTATGCTTGTGTCCCTTCTTCATGTCACATCAGCCTTTTTAGACTGAAAACAAAATACCCAACTACTCTCCCCTCTCTTTCCCCACCTCCTCTGCTAGACTGCTACACCAGATAATTACTTTTTTTTTTTCTCTATTATTGTATTATTTTATTTTATTGTACTTATGGAATCCAAAATCAGATTAATTAAATTCATCGAAATTATGGTGTGAGTTAAGTCGGTTGGTATCAACAGTATACGCGTCCCTTTCACCCGAGTTTAACCCTCTCCCTGTAAACTACAAAAAAATCTGCTTGAAAGATCAAACTAAGCGACACCATTCCAAATGTCACCCATGTGGGCAAACTCAAAAACAAAACCTAAAAACATAAAAACATTCATGCACGCATGTGTTCTGGCATTTTGATGTAATTAATTGGAGGTTTGCAGCAGTTGATAAGGCGTCCCCTGATGTCCTCAAAGAGACTTGATATTATTTGTTTGGTGTGCGGATGCAATATGCTTCTTTCTATGTCCAATAGTTCATCTTATTGTTGAAAAGTAGCAACCAAAAATTACCCTTTTCTTTTCTTCCCTATTTCTCTCCACATTTTCCTCCCACTTTTGACTTGCTATTAACCACTCGTTAAAGAGAATATATTTGTTGAACAAAATTGCTACTTCTGCGGAAGAGTTGTATAAAAATGTGGTAAGAATAGCAGTATTAAAACTTGTTTTATAAGCTAATATGGTAAGAATTTGCATTATTGAAACTTGTTTTATAAGCTAATGTGGTAGCAGGTATGACATGCTACACATAAAAAATTCTCTTCTGCAGATATCTGGACGTTATTATGGTGCGGACGTTGTTGGCACTAAAACTGAACAGATAGAGATGAGTGCAACTTACAAGTGGTGAGGACGATCTAGCAGATCGATTGAATGATAGATGCAGATTCTTCTTGTCCTTGGATGCAGATCCTGAATAGAAGAGAGTTGAGACTCGTGAGGTCTATGGAACCGGTGTGGAACCAGCCTAAGACCCTCCGATGCCAAAGTAAGTTTGTTTCTAAGAGCTCTTGCTGTTGACCATATAAAAGTATATAAGTCAAGCTGAAAAGTCTTACCCCTGTATTGTAGTGGAGGGGCCTATTTATAGAGGGCATTTCGTATGCTCTTAATACTTAATTTCGATGTGGGACTCGTGGAAGGGCCCTATGAGGTTGACACGAGTCCTTAGATATTTTGGGCGGGTGCTTCGAGGTTGATTCTACAGAATCGGTAAGGGATACCGATTGTAGGCTGTGTTGGGCCTGTAGCGATCTTTTGCTGCTTTGAGACAATATCATCGGTAGCCGATGCCGATTGTTCGGAGCCTTTGGGCATTTGGGGAGTTTAAGTGATCCACGTGTCAATGGATGAGTGGAGGATCAGATATGGTACAAACATTAGTCCCCCAAGTTACCGATTGAGAAGCTTTCTCGGTTGGGGACTTGAATCTGTCTTCGGCATTCTGATCTGGATTCGATGGTTTCATTGTTGTCATTGTTGCCGATGGTGGCATGTAGTCCCCCAGGTGCCCGAGCGGGTGAGCTTGGAAAAGAGATGGCATTCGGTACCGAATGACCTGAGAGGATAGTGTAGGGCAAGGTTTATGAACATCTGCCGTTCGGCACGAGAGGTGAGTGGAAACTCATCAATGTGCGTCTGCCGTTCGGCACGAGAGGTGAGTGAGAACTCATCAATGTGCGCCGGCCGTTCGGCACGAGAGGTGAGTGAGAACTCATTAATTTGCGCCTGCCGTTCGCTAATGGAGTTGTGCTTGAAGGTGGCTAGGGGTGCAACGTTAGGGAAGTTGAAGTGTCGCTGAGGATTGGATACGTTTCAACTGACAACGCTTGGGTTCTCCTGTGCATGCGTGACACGTGTCGGCATGGCTGTGAAGGGTCGCGTCGTTTCGTATCCCGATGCGTCGCTTCGCTTCCCGATGCTAGATCGGCTTTATAAATGCGAGGAAGGGACGAGAGTTCGAATACTTGAAATTTTTTAGAGCGATCAGAGCTTGTGAGAGGCGATTTCCGGCGACCGTGCGAGGGTGAGCAGGCGATTTCCGGCGAGCGTGAACTAGGCGGAGGCGATTTCCGGCGATCTTGAACCACCGTGCAAACAAGGTATGTTGCCGTGTTGTTGCATTTTTACGAATCAAAGTGTTGAATTCGTTGATTTTTTGTTTGAACAATGTATGAACGAGCATGAATGAGCATGAACATAAGTGTTTAGGAGGTAGAATAGGATTTTGATTCTAGCATAGCACTTAGTTTCCCGTCATTTGTGTTTGTAGATGTCAGATACCGAATCCGAGGGTAGGCGTAGTCCGAGGGCCTATGAGGACGAATCGTCCTTGGGGAGTTCATCCGAGGGGAGTGAGAGTACCGATTCTGGGAGCTCTTCAAGTTGTGAGATAGTGGAGGGGGCAAGGGTGCGTGCCGAGGCTGGGGGCACTTCGACGAGAGTGCCTGAAGATGGTGAGCCTTCGACTTCGGGTTGTGAGGCCGATGGGGGTGGCGTGTCCGTTGCCGCCCCAGGGGAAGGGGTGTTGAGGGTTGTCAGGGGGAGACAACGGATTCCGATAGCGAAGCCCACGGAACCTTTGTTCGGAGTAGATGACTTAGAGCCGAACACACTGACTGAGGCTGAGCTGGCGAAGATTCGGGCGGAGTTCAATATTCCGGAATCGGTAGGGATGCGAATTCCGGGGCCCTTAGAGTCGCTCAGTGACAATGACAAGGGCGTAGTCTTCTTCACCGACGTGTTTAAGCATGGGCTTCGGCTACCGTTGAGACATTCGTATGCTCTTAGTACTTAATTTCGATGTGGGACTCGTGGGAGGGCCCTATGAGGTTGACACGAGTCCTTAGATAGTTCAGGCGGGTGCTTCGAGGTTGATTCTGCAGAATCGGTAAGGGATACCGATTGTAGGCTGTGTTGGGCCTGTAGCGATCTTTTGCTGCTTTGAGACAATATCATCGGTAGCCGATGCCGATTGTTCGGAGCCTTTGGGCATTTGGGGAGTTTAAGTGATCCACATGTCAATGGATGAGTGGAGGATCAGATATGGTACAAATAGACGTCATGTATTTTGTACTATCACTCCCTACTTTCTTCCATGTTTACCATAAAAAATTTGAGATATTTAGTCATATACCCATTCTTAGCACAAAAACTATAAATAAACCCTACACCATTTAATTTCTATAAACAAACAAAAAAAACACCCAAAAAATGACAGCTGACCCTATTGAATTTAATTTTGATTATTAAATTACTTTGATGCCCTATTGAGTGTTTTGGGGTTGAGTTTGCTTTAAGAAATCAATGGTAGTTTTGTAATTTAAAAGAAGTTAAAAGCCTTTTTGTTATGTTGTAAATAGACTTTGGGTGTGTTTTTAAAGTCCATTTCATATAGGGTTTTTTTTATATAATTTTGGCTCATATATTGGTATAATAGTGAATCTCCCAACAAATTTAGACAATATGACCCAAAAATAATTAGAAACCAAATAAGATTATATATATATATATATATATATATATATATATATATATATATATATCCTATAAAAGGCATTAAATTCCCAATGGGATTCTATCTACACCACAATCCTCTCAAACCCACTCTAGGTCTCACACATACACCTATAAAGATATATCAAGTGACGTTTATTCACCACAAAAATAAAATATTCTTAAAATGTGAATATCCAACTCAAAATAAATTAACAATAACTGAAAAAGTCAAAAATCTATTAAACAACTATGCAAGAATTCTCATTTTCCAGCTTCGAATAATACTATACTATCAACACTTGTTCACATGCATGACTCAAAATTTTCGGCAACTATAATTTGACTTGGAAATTTGAATCTAGAATCTTGTGCTCATCCTACCTACTGTATAAAAAGGAAGTTGATGTTCCACCTCAAAATCAATTGGAAATGGAGGAATAGCTCAACTCCTTATAAATCATTGCAAGGTTTTCTAACTTTCTAATGTATGACATTTTCACATTCACATTCTTGCATATATATGCAGTTGATGAAGAACGATAAAAGAAAACGAATGCAATCCTTTTTATTATATGTTTTAAGAAAGAGAATCTGTTTAATCCTTTTCATTATATGTTTTAAGAACGAGAATCTGTTTCAGGACGTATGAACCACAACTGTGTTCTGAGAACTCTCATATACAAATACAGTTTGATCTGTTTTCTTCCTTCTACGGAAAGGTTCCAATGCAACCCAATCACAACTAAAAGTCATCTTATGCATTACTTACTTAACCAACACCACCATGTGCATACTATTTTATTGAATCTATTCTACTCCAAAAATACGGAATACTAGAAAAAATATATATATTAAGATTAAAAACAATAATCAGATAATTACTTCGTAAGTGATCTAAGAAGGAAAGAATAATCGACAAAGACTCAAGATCGATTCTGGTTCTAGTATGATCATACTTAATTGTCCACAATCATGAGAGATGACCCAAATCAAGAAATGATCATAATAACGAAGTTATTCTGTCACATGACATAAACAACCTCGCACAAATTTTTCTCTCAAACATAGCTTGCCACCATATATAAAAAGAAAAGACCATGAGTCTTGGTTTTCATATTTTGGATACAGTTGTCTCTTTTTCTACATAGGCTACTTAATTGTGTGGTCACACCCATTCATAAAAAAAGAAGAAATGAAGAAGGAAACCTAAAACATCCCTATCAAAGAATAGGAGATTACGCGGTTTGGCCTTGGACCTTCTTCAACTGAGCGATTTTGTACACAAAAACAAACATGTGAGGTCTCTGTCCATTAACCATACAATAATATTGCAACTTCTCGTAATATTATTCCATTTCAAATACATGCATGCATGTCACAAAAAATTGTTAGCTAATAAGTAGGTCAAGAATTAATGAGTTGAAGAAGAGACGGGTCAGCAAACACAAACTCAGCCATGAGAGCACGTTTTTTATTTTATACAAGGGGCGGCTCGCTCAAGTGGCATGCAAATATGGAAAAATATGGAATGGTCCATATCACTTTGATATTGGGGTGTACTTTGGGATACTAGCAAATTTTGAAACGACTTTTACTGCTTCATTGCTAATTGGTTTTGGAGTGGAACTTCAACTTCCTTTATAGTATCAGAGCATTAGTTTATACGTGTGAAGCTCAACGACCACATATGCTCCACCTCACTTAATATGTATAATGTATTCCACGGCGGAGCATGTAAGAATCAACTTCCTTCATGTATTTTTTTCCTTTACAAGTTCGATTAATTGATTGGTCCCCTCAACCAACTTTAATTTTCCATAACCCCCAACCGTTCAAAAGGCCGGTGCTTAGTCTTTCCCACGAAATTTCCATGCTTTGCTTTACAAATCATAAAAGCTATTTTTTTCAAAAGCCAAACAAAGAGGAGGCATCATAAAAGTCCTTTTTTAATAAGCAACGGCTCATGGTAACCAGGTAACATGCATCATATTTGGTGCTTTGTTTAATCAAAGGAAAAGTACTAACAAGAGAGTGGTCTAGTCTTCTAGACATATATATATATATATAAACACATATGTTAATAAGTATATTTCTAGGGATAAATTTCCTTAAGATTAACATAAGACAAAAGTGCAATACAAATAAGGATGGAACATACTTTAAATTGCTTTTAACCTACTTTGGTTATCCTTTTGCTTTTGTCATCTCCCAAAGAGAAGAAGATAAAAGTCTACCTCCACCCAGCTTTTCTCTCTCTCTCTCTCTCTCTCTGAAGAATTTAGAAAAAGAAAAGTATGGTGCATCATGTAGGTCCAAGTTGAATTGGTTTACCTAAACCCCTAAAAAGAAAAGGATTGTCTTGGAAGAAATACTGAATGCATCCACTTTTTTATCACACACTTACCTTTATAAAGAAGATGCTGACATCTTAAGTTTTCCTTTGTCTGCTAATTATTCAAAGGGAAATGAAAAAATAAATAAATAAAATAAAAGGAGGCTCTGAAAAGTGGGATCACTTTAATTCATCATTCTATATAATCACTTTTTAATTGGGGATAATCAATATTCCTTCCATTTAATTATTCACAAAAATATGATTATGATCATTCTTAGATGTGGAGATAATTAATTAATCTTATTATTATTATTAATATAAAGTAGATGGAATGTAACTCTTGTAGTTTGAGGTAAAGGACGAGTATATATGACAAAGTGGAACATGCCCTTTTTCTTCTCATCTTTTTGTAGATATGCAGGCTTTTCTGAGCACCATGCATGCTTACCTGTTCCCTCTCAACAAATTTTTATTAATATTTCATAATTAACTTTTCTGTAGCCTTTTCTTCACGATTGTTTGGTGGTGGGGCAAACTAATCTGCCCCAGCTTTTACTAATTAAATGCCTATCATGACAAAAAATTGCAATCGTACATATATTCTACTGTTTATATATTATAAATGCATTAAAAGGCAAACAAACAATCTCTTTTGATCCTTCAAACAGGATCACTTAATATGCCCTCAATGCTCTTGATACTTTTGAAGTTATACGCATATGTTCATTGATTTATTGTTTAAAAGACGTCTGAGTCTCAAAGATGGGAGAGCCGGAGTTGAATTCGTGTCGAACACTTGAACTTGCGTCGAATTCTTGTCGTAGATGTGATAGTGATTATTATTGAAGTTATAATCTTACATAAAAGTACATTTATTCAGAAGGCACATAGTAATGAAATAACTAGGTCTGGCCACAGAAATTAATTGGTTAGCATCTTAAAAAGGGTGCCAAGGATAAGGTATATATTGTAATAATGATGTCCTCAAGCAGAGATCTCAACCAAACCTGATTGAGTTTTCCAAAGGAAAGGAAAAAGGGATAACAAATACATAAATTATGCATTATAGATATAATTAAATGTCGAGTTGAGCAAAGCCTTTAGGGAAGGGGACAAGAACTAAAAGGATGGCGATGCACATCTTCCAAACAAATTCCAATCCTTCTCAACGTGTTGGTTTAAAAATCAATTAAGAATGCAGAATTAGCATGGATGGGATGAAAAATATATATAGAAAAACGAATCTATTGAAACATGTCAGTGGCATGGTGGAGCTGGCATAGCTTGGCTTCAAATGTCAACTTGTAAGATTTTCTTTTTCTTTTTAGTATCTTGGTATGTTTACCTTTTCTGGGTTCAGTTGGAATGGTCATGAGTTTGGGGAAAGGATTCAAACTTCTAGCTGGTTAAAATTTCTACTAATTTTAATGGTTCTATATTTGTATGTACATTTTGAATTGATATAGGTTAGATATACAAAGCCCATAGACCAATAAAAAAGGACATACAACAAAGCCCATATACTCTCCAAGGCAAGGCTAGTGGGTCACCCATTCTCTAATTTTACAAATAGGCCCAAAAGTGCCACGGTAGAAGCCTTTTGGTTGTTTTTTTAACCCCAAGTAGCAAACCTTTTAGTTTTACTTGAGGGATTAAACACATACTAGTGCGACCGACGGGTTTACCTCAGTGGTGAGGTCCCTCCCCTCAACCCCCCTTGGTCACCAGTTCGAATCCCAGGATAAGTGCCCCCTCCCCAATGCAATGTATTTATCGCTACTTCTTCAAAAAAAAAAAAAAACCATACTATTACTAGTCCTAACATAACAATACCCATACCCGATTTTATTTTTCCAACAGTCACTCAAAGGTTTGTTTCTCTTCCACATCCAGGCGCGGTCATCAATGGTGGACTCAGGAATTTTTATAGGGGTAGGCTAAATTTTATTTATTATAAGCCTTTTTTCTCTTGAAACAAAAATGTAAATAAAATTTTATAAATCAAATAAGGCCACATTATGAGCAAATATAACACAAAGAAGTACAAAATATAAATAAATATCAAATCAAACACATTGTTCAACTACTTGAGATCCGAGCTGAGTAAGTTCCTCAGGAATTGAAGTATCAACATCAAATGCAAAAGGTGTATCCTTGTTATCGTTACCACTTTTTTTGAAGAATGAATAAATAGTTTACCCTCTTTTTGCCGGTCTATTATCATCATGTGACATGATATCCTAACAATAAATACTAGACACCAAAAATCATATATGCTAATTAATAATTCAAGTTTAAAATATAAAATATATAACAATCCCCAAAAGTTTTCACTCAAACCCTAAATCATAAAAACTTAAACAACAATTAAAATTGGAAATTGAATATAAAAAAAGAGAGAAAAACTTACCAAGATTGAACAACCCAATGAAAATAGGTTGGTACAATTTTTTAGAGGGGGAGAGCTATTTCTTCTAGGGTTTGAAGGTTTAAATATGGCGTTTTGAGTGGCTAGAAGAAAAATTCTAATGTTTGCTTCTAATCAAATTTATATAGGTTATGGATTGCATGTTTACTATTTCCTATATGCTTCAAGAGTGGGCTGATTTCTACGGGAGCTTCTATAGTGAGGGGAAAGTTATAAGGGGTATGTTAGAGCCATTGGATTTAATCCAACGGTGAGTTTTTAAAAGAGGGTGCATGTAGAACCGGGTTGAAATCTGACCCGTTGGAAACCCAACTTCAGTTGAAGATATTTCCCTCTCTGAAAAATTCAAGAACACAATCCTCTGTTTTTGAATGTAACACAAACCCAGAATTAGAAAGATCCAAAGCTCCCAAACCCTATAGTCGCTCCATTGTCATCAGCTCCTTGGGAGGCCTGCGATCTATGGCATCCTCGGTATGACGATTAATGGCTCTTATCTAGCTATTGCCCTGTTTTGATTCTATGGCTGAAGTGAAAACCCCTTCTCTTTTTCGTTCAGCACACGAGATTCCAGATGAAAGCAAAGTAGCATATCTGGTTCTGTAGCTAGACGCCGCAGCAGCATTTGTTCCTCGATTGTGGTAGAGATGGAGTCTCCACTACCAAAGAGTCTTCTCTAATGTCCACCACATTCTCTTAAGCTGATTGACTTCGGAGCTCCCGCTTGAGTTTGAGAGGTAAGTTTACTGTTGCTGGATTGATTTTATTGGGTTTGGTTTGTTTTTTGTGAGGGTGAGAAATTCGTCATTTGTGGCATCAATAATGCGTCATTTCTGCGGTCAATAATGTGTTATTCTGCCGTCAATAATGCGTCAGTTTTCTGTCAATAATGCGTCATTTCCTTATGAATATTCAATATATTTAGTTGATTGTTTTTGGTGGGGGTGGGAAATTATAAAATGTAGGTAAAAGATCCTAAACTTAGGCTTAATGGCATTAGGAGTAAGCATTTGGAGAGGATATTGGGAGAAGTTCTGTAATTGCTGGTTTGAATTACATTTGTGTTCTTAGTTGAACATGTTGGTTCTAATGTTATTTTTTCCAGATTATTGCACAAGAGATGACGTAACTATTATTAAATTTTGTGTAATAATGGCTCTTACAAACAAGCTAGGCTATGCGTCTTTTTTGTGTCAATTTGGGCGATGTTTTGTGTAAGTGGAATGCATTGATATGTTGTAATGCAGTAATGATTGATTAATGAATTAATATTTGCTATGCAGTGATATAGAAGTAGTTCAAAAATATATGTGGGTAAAATGTCTGGGGGCTCAGAGAGTGATGACTGTGTAACAGCTAATGGGATGGTTTACATTCCTGAAGTAAGAAATGAGGAAACACCAGCGGTTGGGATGAAGTTCGACTCGCTTGACCTCGCTTATAATTTCTATAACAGATATGCATTCTTGGCTGGCTTTGGTATTCGACTTCATTCCAGCTTTCGGGGGACATATAAGAAAGAGATTCTGAGGAAAGAATTTGTTTGTTGCAAACAAGGTGCATACAGGAAAGATGAAACTCGGGAGAGAAAAAGACAGCGGGGAATAAGTAGATGCAATTGCAAAGCTAAGATTGTGGTTGTGAAGACAAATGGGAGCAAGAAGTATGCCATCTCTCTTTTTGCAGAGGGACACAATCATAAGATGACAGCCTCAGAAAGAGTGCATTTATTGAGATCACACCGTCGTATTTCGGATTCTACAAAAGTACTTACAAAACAGTTGGGTTCGGTTAACATCCCCATTCATCAGAAGGTAAGTATTTTCGAGGTGCAATCCGGAGGAATGGATAAAATCGGTTTTATCAAAAAGGATATTTACAATAATCTTGAATGTAGTGTGAATGGGAAGCTGAGGAACCACGATGTTGAACTGGTAACCGAGTATTTTATGGCTGAACAGAAAAAAAATGAGGCTTTTTATTTCAAGATTGAGGGAGATGGCGAAGACAGGTTTAGTCGATGTTTTTGGGCAGATGCAACTTCTAGACGGGCATACCGGTTGTATGGAGATGTTGTTGTATTCGATACCACATTCAACACGAATCGATACGACTTGACATTTGCACCAATATTGGGAGTTAATAACCATGGTCAGACAATTGTCTTAGCATGCACATTTTTGAGCAAGGAAACGACTGAGTCGTTTATTTGGGGATGTTTAAGGAGTTTAAGAAAGCCATGCAAGGTGGTGAACCTAAAACGATCATTACAGATCAAGATGCGGCCATCACCAGAGCGATTTCAATAGCCTTCCCGACTACATTTCATCGGCTTTGCATATGGCACATCACATCAAAGTTCCATGTTAAGTTACCACATTCTGCTTATAAGGAGTATTGGCGTGAATTTCAGAAAGCCATATGGGATACTGACAATAAGGATGAGTTTGATGCAAAGTGGAATATTGTGGTTACAAAGGCTGGTTTGACTGACCATCAATGGCTAAGTTCAATGTTTGATTTAAGGGAATCTTGGGTTCCAGCCTACGCACGAGACTTTTTTGCCGCTGGAATGTCAAGCAGCCAAAGAGCGGAAGGTTCTCATGCTTTCTTCGAGCAATACATATCAAGGAGAAATTCGTTGATGGATTTCATAATACGATTTGAGAGGGCATTTTTCCATCAACGTCAAAAAGAGTTAGCTGCTGATCACGTAGATGCATTTGAAGTGGCTCAATGTATTTTACCAATGCCAATGAACAAACAAATGGCTACCTTGTACACAAGGGCAATGTTTCAAAAGTTTGAGAAAGAACTAATACAAAGTACAGCATGTTTCCTAGAGCTCAAAACAGAGGATGCTTCAAAAGTTGTCTTTAATGTGAGCGAAAGGAAAAATTGGCAAACAAGAGTGGCAGAAGTCGTATATGTCAAAGATTCTGACCACGCATCGTGTAGCTGCAAAAAATTTGAATTTGTTGGGATTATTTGCAAGCACATCCTAGCATTGTTCAGAAGGGACCAGATTGAATATATGCCCAATAAATATATTTTGAAAAGGTGGAAGAAAACTACGAAAGCTGGATTGGTGTCAGATGCAAATGGCAACGAAATTAAAGACTCTGCAGATCCTGGTCTTTTAATAAAGCGGAGTACAATGTCCCGACTTGCTTCAGATGTGGTTGAGGATGCATTAATGTGTGAAGAAGGATGTGAGGTAGTGTCAGAGACTCTAAAAAGTTTGCGGGTGAAGTTGAAGTTGTTGAAGGATGGACCAAGTAATAACGAAGTTGGAGGGTCTAGCTCTCAAACACAATATATGAATGACCCTAAGAGAGTAAGGTGCAAAGGAAGGTGGAAACAAGTAACGGGAGCAAAGGAAAAGCCAATGAAGCGAGGGATTCGACACTGTCGGGAGTGTGGAGACATTGGTCATGATAGAAGACAATGCCCAAGAAATTTGAACACACCGTAAGATGTTAAAACTATTTATAATAACACCTAAAATTTGAATAGTTAAATTTTTTATGTGCTTGTGTTTGGTGTTTATGCAGGACATCACCGTCAAACAATGAGGAATCAACTCCAATAGATCTCAGTGACCCATTATTCGACGAATTTTACAGGATGCACGGACCTACCGAATGATTTATGTTTGTATTATACAAAGGCCGGTTGTTATGAAGGCTAATGATCAGGTTAAGTTTTCTATATGCAGTTTTATTTTATTTGTTTGTTCATGTCCACTGCTAATTGAAATGGAAATTTGGTTGGTTTACTTCTTGCATGAAATTTGGACACATGTTAATTTTACATGTCTTCTCCCTATTTGGAAATTTTCATAGACATTTGATAAAGTATCAAATTTTGAGTTTTGTGAAGAAGCAATGACTTTTACCATGTACAATGGGTAGTTTATGCTGAATTATGAACGAGTGACACAGATTCATTGATTATATCACAGGGTAATGTAGCATTTCCAGCAGGGAGCTGTTGTTTCCGTCAGCAGTAATGATTTCCAGCACGAATCATTTCTAGCAACACTAATCATTTACAGCAGCAACCAATTTTTCCTAATGTTATGTTCTAGTGCTTGACTGGTTATTAAGATCTGACCTTGACTATGAAGCAATATTGGTGCACGATTTTGTAAACATTCGTACCTGAAGGATACTTGAAATTTGCACTATGTTGGAACACAATGATTAGAAATCAGCGTGTAAAATACAAACTACAATACAACATCTTCTATGCATGATAAGTACATTGCAGCTAATCACATTTCGAATGCTTGGAGAATATTAAAGTGTACACCAACATTTCAACTACTCGTAATTTCGCACACACAAGAAAATTACATTGCAAAGCATTTTATGTGCTCCCTCTTAGCAATATCACGATCACCCCAACCAACTGAACAATGGTAGCCATAT
Organism: Prunus avium; assembly: GCF_965620075.1. Classification (NCBI taxonomy): domain Eukaryota; kingdom Viridiplantae; phylum Streptophyta; class Magnoliopsida; order Rosales; family Rosaceae; genus Prunus; species Prunus avium. Next base: position 7,886,497 of record NC_142284.1, on the reverse strand, counting down.
TCACTCGGTCGTATGGGTCAGCTTTTTCCGAGCAGCTTGCACGTGCTTATGGTCACTCGTGTCCCCACTCATATAGACGAAATAAATATTCAGCAATATTTGTAATATTTTGTTATATAAATAACCCATAAATCATTCACCAAAGAATGTATAGCACATTGGCATGTAAAGTGAATAAGGAGAGTGTTACTTATGACTGACGTGTCAATTTTTTCAAAAAAGTACGCCATCTGTTTAATGTGAAGGGACATGATAATGCGACTTTACTGATTCCCAACGCGTGGTGATATTGACAACTTATTGAATAATATTTCAGTTTTTGCAAAATACAATTTTAGACACAAGGAATTGCAATACATAGTCCCAATAATTATATATGAAGCAAATGAAAGTAATACTTGTGTTATTATAAATTAGATAATGAACATTAAGGAAATATACTTCTAATTTGTCCCAGTTATATGTTGTTGTTTGTACTGTTTCATGTGACACTTTTTCTATCTTTCTTTATATTATATGTTTAGGGAATCCCTCAAAGCAACATATACTGTGAAAAATAAAATATTGTGTGAAGTTCTAATCACTCATATAGACTAGGACAAATATTCAGTACTATTTCAAAATTGCTTGACTGGTGTCAGGCCATCGAACGATGTGATTTGACATGATAGAGATATTTACTACGAACCCAAGACGGAGCCATATTGACAACTTATTGAATAGCGTTGACGTGTTCAAAGATCTAGATGCACGCACCCATGATGGCTTCAGAGCATTGTCCAATTATTATATATGTGGATTATTATAACAAAACAGATACGTTTACAGCCTTTTATATGAAAGGAAACTAATTATTGTATTATTAAAACTTAGATAATTAATATTAGGGAAATATACTTGTGATGTTGGTTGTTGCAAAATATGTAGCTAGGGTTAAGAGGAAAGTGAGTTATCTAAAGGCATTCAAATTTTTTCTTTATGAAATTGATGATTTCTAGCTTCCCCTAGTTGTATAACGTCACAAGGAGGCTAGAGTAATTTCGGGGCATTTTTCGAATTTTCCTACAATTTATTTAACTTTTTTCAAGATTTTTGCACTAAAAAAAAGCCAAAATAATCGCAAGATGACACCTGGCGCGATCTGAGCGCATCAACTTTCACCACTTGCACAAGTGTACGTCAATACACATGGCCACATCCTTGGTTTTTACCCTAAATTCTTATTTTATTGTTTTTTCTTATGAAATTCATAACTAAATACACAAAAATGATAAAAATGTTCCGAAAATTGATACGAACTCATTGACACTTCATCTTCCTTACTGAATTCCCCGTTTCATGGTTATTCATTTTAAAAGACAATTTCGAGCATTCACGGGAGATGCTTGTTGATGTAGGTTATCTAGGTTAAAGTTAACAACGTATATAGCTAGGGTTAAGAGGAAAGTGAGTTATCTAAAGGCATTCAAATTTTTTCTTTATGAAATTGATGATTTCTAGCTTCCCCCAGTTGTATAACGTCACAAGGAGGCCCGAGTAATTTTCGGGGCATTTTTCCAATTTTCCTACAATTTATTTAACTTTTTTCAAGATTTTTGCACTAAAAAAAGCCAAAATAATCGGAAGTTGACACCTGGCGCGATCTGAGCGCATCACCTTTCACCACTTGCACAAGTGTACGTCAATACACATGGCCACATCCTTGGTTTTTACCCTAAATTCTTATTTTATTATTTTTTCTTATGAAATTCATAACTAAATACACAAAAATGATAAAAATATTCCGAAAATTGATACGAACTCATTGACACTTCATCTTCCTTACTGAATTCCCCGTTTCATGGTTATTCATTTTAAAAGACAATTTCGAGCATTCACGGGAGATGCTTGTTGATGTAGGTTATCTAGGTTAAAGTTAACAACATATATAGCTAGGGTTAAGAGGAAAGTGAGTTATCTAAAGGCATTCAAATTTTTTCTTTATGAAATTGATGATTTCTAGCTTCCCCCAGTTGTATAACGTCACAAGGAGGCCGGAGAAATTTTCGGGGCATTTTTCCAATTTTCCTACAATTTATTTAACTTTTTTCAAGATTTTTGCACTAAAAAAAGCCAAAATAATCGGAAGTTGACACCTGGCGCGATCTGAGCGCATCACCTTTCACCACTTGCACAAGTGTACGTCAATACACATGGCCACATCCTTGGTTTTTACCCTAAATTCTTATTTTATTATTTTTTCTTATGAAATTCATAACTAAATACACAAAAATGATAAAAATGTTCCGAAAATTGATACGAACTCATTGACACTTCATCTTCCTTACTGAATTCCCTGTTTCATGGTTACGCTATATTAGTATTTTATTATTATTTACCCTACATTATTATTATATTACTTTTTAGCCTCTACATTTGTTAATTATATTTACTCGAAATTATTATTTTTATTGTTATTTTGAGTGAGAATAGACCATTTCTGGTGTTAATCAGTTTCTCTCTTCTTCAATTTGTTAATTTTTTTTTCCCTTTATTAGGGTGAAGGGATGTTTTGAAAAATAAAAAGAACAAATTACATTCCAAGTATTGTATAACATCATAAAAAAGTCCATGAATAACCCATTATTTGTATAGCTTAATTTACTGCATCCAAACATTTCATTCATTCATACAAAATTGACGAATTACTAACGACTGACATAATGGTCCCATAAGATAGTTTTACATTGCAAAGCATATTATTTGGTCCCTGTTAGCAATACCACGATGACCCCAACCAACTGAACAGCCGTAGCCGCAATTAGTCAGTCGTATTGGTCGGCTTATTCCGAGCAGCTTTGACGTGCTTATGCTCACTCATGTCACCACCATCGTCTAGTATCTCTCTCACAGCATCAGGGGATACATAGTCCCAATTATAACTTGTATGAGTAGTTGCCGCAAATGCTCGGAAATTTTCGAATCCTTCGTTGAATGCCATCTCCAGTTCACTATGGTGCTCTTCGCATCGCATATGGTTCATCAAACAACCTTTAATTTCATCATTCATTACTGTATCCAACTCCTCTGCTTTCAACTTCCTTGTATGACTCAACTTCAAGTACTTGTTCTTTTGGGAGAACGCTTTGTTAACTCTAATGTTAAGATCAGCCAGAATGGCCTCGTCTTCAACACATTTCTCGTGCCACGAATTGATCAGTCTGGAATTATAATCTAGCTTGCTACTGACTGCATGTATTGCCTCTAATGGATCATCGGAGTCCCCCTCACTCCCAAATGATGTTGAAAATTGAAGGGGTCGGCGAGTACAACGTGGAAATGGAGCCTGCAACTCCAATTTTTCATATTCGACTGTGTTGTTGGCGCCTGAAGAGGATGACATGCTTGAATAATCCTATTTGTTTTTAGAGGATGAGGATTGCATATGCAATTTCGTTTGAGGAAGGGGGCATAGCTTTATAGACCAACATACTAAAGCTTGCGTGTAGTCAACATATGTACTTTACTTCAATTTTTAAAAAGAGGTGTCAGGTTTTGCTTTTCAAGCATGTCAACCTCATTACACCACTGTCAGTGGTTGAAAGAAACTCAATGGAAGTGACATCTAGTTAGTGAACCCAACCACAGTGGTTAGGATTAAACTTAGATTGTATCAGACAAAAAATTAATTTATACATTGTCAACCAAATATTTTTTGGCGGGAACCTTTTTATTGGTATTACTATCACATCCTTCATAGAAACTCTCCCTCCACGAAAAACTGACTCCTCCACCGAATCTCTCTCCATCGACTGAAACTCTCTCCCTCCATAGAATGGATTTACTAACCAAGTTTGATGTCAGCATAATAAACACCCCTCCAAACAAAGACCGCCTTCGACACGCAAGTGAGTCACCAGACAAGCAGTGTGACATTCCTAGACAGAATGACCATTTTGTTGGAAGTTTTGAGTCTGAAAGGGTTCTTGGATTCTGGAAGGAGAGGCATCTTCAACTTGGTGATGAAATCCAAAGGGCAAGGGCACGGTTGGAATTTGTTGAAGGCCAAATTGAAGATGACAAAAGGCAGGCCAATCTGGATAGGGCGAAGTTGCAGCGCATGAAGCGTAGACACAAACGACTTCGGAGTGTAGCTGTTCAAAAATACAAGAACTCATCTAATGCAGTGGAGTCAAAGAAGCGTGTGATGCAAGCTGGATTCGACTACTTCCGGTCCTATGCAAAACTCGTCGTACCCGGGTTTGATTGGTCATCTATTACCTTTTCCGACGTTAACAAATATACTCACCAAGGGAAGTAACCATTTTGGTTATCGTGTTTGAGCATAGGCAAATCAGTGGAATTGGAATTTTCGTTCAACTCTGCTTCAAACCTATTTTGATGCTTACTATTATGGAAGATTTCAACCTTCATATTTTGATGTCTTTAATGATGAGAACACGTGATGCAACGTGGCCATCTACTTCAGTCATATGTTGCTGCCATGTCCATTTTTGTGTGATCACGTATCAGATTTGGACATGGTTGCATCATATGCAATGTTGCCTTTATTTATTATATGTTAGGGCAAGGTTTATGGAAAAGCATTTGTGAGTGCGTTTGTGACAAGGTTATGTTATTGTTTTTTTGTACTGGTTCATCTCCTACTATTGTTTTCTTCCTTTATATTATATGTTTGTGGAATCCCTCAAAGTTAACATATACTGTGAAAAACATGCAGAGTGAATATATAATCACTTATATAGACTAGGACAAATATTCACTAATATTTTAAAATTGCTTGAGTGGTGTGAGGTTTTTCAAAAAAGTATGGCATTATTTTATGTGATTGGACATGATGGATATTTTGTACTGATTCCCGATGGACTACTTATTGAATACCTGTGACGGTTCATAACTCTAGACGCAGTTGCATATGGACTACTTATTGAATACCTCTGACGTGTTCAAAGCTCTAGGCGCAGTTGCAATGATGGCTTCAAAGCAGTGTGCAATTATTATATATGTACATTATTATAACAAAACAAAAACAGATTATGTTACATCCTTATATTTGAAAGGAAACTATTTCTTGTCTTATTACAAATTATATAACGAATATTAAGGAAATATACTTGTTAAAGTGAACAAACATATATACTTAGGGTTAAGAGGAAAGTCAGTTCTCTGAAACAATTTGGATTTTTTCATTGCGAAATGGATGCTTTATAGGTTCCTCTAGTTTTATAACGTCACAAGGAGGCCGGAGTAATTTTCGGGGCATTTTTACGATTTTCCGACTATTTATTACAATTTGTTCAAGTTGTTTGCACTAAAAAACCCCAAATAATCGCAAGTTGACACATGGCGCGATCTCAGTGCATACCTTTCACCACTTGCACAAGTGTATGTCAGTTGCAACCAAACATTCTTGCTTTTTACCCTAAAATCTTATTTTTATTGTTTTGCCTTACAAAATTCATAACTAAAAACACAAAAATGATTAAAAAAAACTTCCGAAAATTGCTACGAATTCATTGAGGCTTCATCTTTCTTACTGAATTCCCCGTTTCGTGGTGACGCTAAATTATTATGATATTGTTCTTTACCCTAAATTATTATTATATGACTTTTTACCTTCTATATTTATTAATTTTATTGACCCTAATTTTTTTTTTTGTAATTTTGTTATGCGAAAAGACCATTTCAGGTGCCAATTAGTTTCTCTCTTCTTCAATTTCTTAACTTCTAATTTTTATTAGGGTTAAGGGATGTTTTGAAAAAGTAAATGAAAAAAATACATGTCAACCATTGTATGGCATCAGAAAAAAATTAGTTTAGGATATGATAAGTGGGAAAATGTCTTTTCCAAGCACTGGTGAACAGACAGCTCACTCCATGCACGCCTTTTCGTTTACCAAATATTAAGATTGTAGTTGGGCAAAATATCTATGTCAGTAAGATGTCATATTACCCATCTCTGATGTCAGTAAGCATTCAAGTATACAAATATGTATACGTACATTTATATATAAAACGGTTTATGACTGCACAAACACCAGACAAAATACATTAAAACCCAACATTTGGCCAACGTAGCCAGCCAACGTAGAACTGAAGAGAAGCAAGTCAAGAAAGCATAAAAACCTTAAAAACATACTACAACTAATTATAAGGGTATGGATTCCCTGGCACAACATACACACGCATGACCTTGAACCAAAAAACACTCTCACGGTGCCATTTGCATCGATTGCAACAAGTCCAGAACGAAGGATTTATCTTTGCTTCAGTAGGCCAGCCTTCAATAACAAAACACCATTCGTTGTTGTTACAAGCGCTGCAATGATTGAACTTAATCTTCCCATAGTAAAACATATCTACGATATGTCTTGCAACATTCCAAACTCGGCTTAATCTTCGTCTCAAAGCATCCCTGGTTCCTTTCATATCAATGTTGTTACGTTGATTCAAAGAACACAAAAATTCTAATGCATCCTCTTTTGACTGACCAATTCCAGACATGCCAAGAAGTCCAACTATATATGCCGCTTCCATATGGCCTGCCGTGGCTGCGATGCGCATCCCATACAACGCTTCCACGTTACCATGCATGAAAAACACTTCGAACGCCTCTCTAAATATCGACTCAGGGTTCTCGCAAGCTCTGCATTGTTGCAAGAAAAGCTGGACCGCAGGATTAGCATGGTACCAGCTAGGATGGTCTGGGTACTTAGCCATTGAAATGGTGTTCCACACTTGTGGAGTGTTTGCCAACGTCCGGAATAATGGGCACACAGATGCCATACGGAAGAGATCTTCCGAAGATTGGGTTGCCACGTATAACATCACTTTAAACCAAGCCAACTCCGGGATGAAGGCTTGGGGCATCTCCAAATGGATATGCTTCCTTCTCTTTCCTCCGACTGTAGTGAAATATTTGGAATTCATGTGTTTCTATTTTTTTGGAATGGAACGATTTGAGGAGTGGAAGAGGGGAGAAATGAGAATAGATGGGGTTTTGGTTCTGTTATAGGGTGTGTTTGTTGTACCGTTTGGAAAATGTGTTTCCACTTGAGGTTTTTCTCACTTGACCCTTTTTAAAGAAACTGAACCAACACCCTAAAACTAGAGAAAAACAGAAGAGAAGGAAAATGTCATCGAAATGCAAAGTCAGACAGTCAAAAAGTAAATTAAGAACCTATATGCATAGGCAATTTTAGGATTTTTCCCGCCCTTTTTATGTCAATGAAACAAATGTGACGGATTACTGACTAGTCACAGAACGTCCCATCACATAACTTTTCATTTTCCCACACCGAAATATAGTAGTAATGTTATTAAAATGTGATGGATGTTTATCCAACTAGTTGGTTGAATGAAATATAATGAAAATAATATAGGGTTTAGGGCAGTTTTTCCTCAATTTTCATATTGGATTTTGGTAGTTAAATATTATATTGGTTTATGGGGTAAACGGTGCCCCATATCTGACGGTACATGTGTCGAAAGCATGCCCAACCCACCCACAGACAGAAAAGAGGATATAATCGGATTTGGGCAGAGATGAGAGAGCTCTGAGTCCGAAGAGGTTTGAGTGAGAAGATCTGAGTGAGAAGGTATGATTCCGAAGAGGTTTCAGTGAGAAGATCTGAGTGAGAAAAGGTACAAGTGAGAAGATTCAACATGTCTTCGTCTTCATCTCCCGCTCAAACAAAGAGGTGTCCGTACTGTGGAGCTGCAATGGTGCTTCGGGTTTCAAAATCAGACAAAAATCGAGGGAAGCCATTTTGGAAGTGCCTAACCTCCTATGTAAGTTTTCATTTCCAGAATATGTATGTGGGTAAAAAAAACCTTGGTCTAACTCTGACACAATTATTTTGCATATATGATGCCTGCAATTAGGGAGCCACCAGTTGCAATGGATTTGAATGGGTTGATGTAACTTCCGCTCAAGCAGAATAGCCAGATGACACGTATGATGCTACGGTGCTAAATATGCTGAAGTCCATTAAGGACTTGGTATTAGTTTTATTACTGTTATCAATTTTAATATTATTTGTTCTTTTAATGACCAATTAAGTGCACAGTTTCAAGGATTGTAAAAGTTCTCCCCAGAAAGACATGTTGCACGCACCACCAATGAGTTTTCAAACCCATTTTGTAATATTTGTTCTTGAAATAGGTGGATTGGCATTGAGTTTAAATTATTGTTCTTGAAATAGGTAGATTGTTTATTGGCGTATACTAAAGGTTTATTGATTGTTTACTGCATGTATATCGCATGTTATAGCGCGGATATTGGATGTTTATTGAAGGTTTATTGATTGTTTACTGCATGTGTATCGCATGTTATTTATCGGATATTGGATGTTTATTGAAGGTTTATTGATTGTGTACTGCATGTGTATCGCATGTTATTTATCGGATATTGGATGTTTATTGAAGGTTTATTGATTGTTTACTGCATCTGTATCGCATGTTATTTATCGGATATTGGATGTCTAATGAAGGTTTATTGATTGTTTACTGCATGTATTTCGCATGTTAGTGTCCGATATTGAATGTTTATTGAAGGTTTATTGATTGTTTATTAGTAGGAAGAACAACTATTCAGTAGAATTTCCTAATCGATACGACTCCCTTATGGATGGTGAAATTAGAGACTGATGTATATTGCATGTCTATTGCGTATAGATTGCATGTGTATTGCGTGTATATTGCTTGTCTGTTGCCTGTGTATTGTTGTTTATTTCCTTCGTAAGCAATAAACAATCAATACACACGCAATAAATGTACGCTATGCACGCAATAGACAAGCAATATAGACGCAATAGACAAGCAATATAGATGCACCAATATACATTACTTTTATGCTACTGAGCTGCCCAAGACCAATAAAATAAAGAAAATCAACGAATTTATTAACCGATTATAAAGAAAAGAGGGATTCAAACCCGATGGGCGGTACGGAACCAATAGGAAGTTTTTATAGCATTGCAGATGGGAAATGTTTATTGAAGTTTTATTGAGGTTTATTGACGGTTTACTGAATGTTTACTGAAGGTTTACTGCATGTATATCGCATGTGTTTCTATAAAGAGGGCATGGTTGAATAAAACATTGGAGGCGAGGGCATAGCCGCCTATTTCCCTTACAGAATTACAATCAATACACACGCAACCCATTGCGATTAAGTTAAGGCATGGTGAACGGCTTAAAGATTGGGATCCGATATTTGGAATGGTGGCTTGGATAAATAATGACATATTACTTTGCAATAATGTAATACACTTTAAAAAGCCATCAGTCATTGTTCACATATGCAGTCTTCCAATCCCAATTCAATGCAGTTTGGTTAAGGTTATGTAAATGTCGTGAAGGAGTTAGGGCAATATTACAGAGATGTTTGTTTCATTAAATCCAAAAAAACTTTACACTCCAGATGCACATTCTATGTATGGGAATGGCATGTGCCTAACTTCAAAAACGCATATGCCTATCCATTTACATTTGCCCACGTGCACTAGATTTACAGATCCATTTACTTTTCTCCTCACTAAGCCTCTGCATCTCCATTTCAGATTCTTAATTTTTCTGTCTATGCTCTGCATCCAGCTACCATATACATTTAGCCCAATATGAGAATAAACGTAGCGTAGTATCACACTAATCAAAATGAAAGCATGCATCCGCTATAATAATATTTTGGTTCTAATTGTTGTCCAATAACTTAAACTTAAAATTATGTACAAAAATACACTAAGATTGAGAAAGACGAAGAAGAATTGAGGAGCAGAGGTAGAATTCGAAAAGGAGCCGTGGATCTGTATTGTGTATTTACATGACTTTCAAATTGGAGATTTCCAAAACCAATTTAATCATCACGTACCTGAACCCATTTCAACCACTATCATGGCATGTAAGCATCTCCCCGTAATATCTCTGCAGCCAACTTCAACCGGAAAAAGGGCATGTTCTGCGTGGTGCAAGTAGCTAACGAAATCTCAGCGCTCAAAAGCTCAATGTACTTCAACACGAACATGCCACAATCGCCTCTGAAGCAAATCAAGAACTCGATCAATTCAAGTAATGACATTGTAACGTAATTGACAATTTCAAGTAATAAAATTAAAGAAAAAGTTGTGCTCACTGATTAGATTGTTGTGGAACATCCACACGTTCTATTGGCCATGGACACCACCAATCTCTGCTGCAGTTGTTTGCGTAAACACCTTCTTCATAAAAGTCGATGGAGTTGAGAAGATTTGGAATCGTAATTGAAAGCGGGGCGAGTTCTTCCTTTAACATCTCATCTGGAATAAGTGAAACCATTGAATCGTACACTACGATTTCACACTTAACCAGATCAATCATTAGAGCCACCCAATGCTTACGCTTCGTCAACATACAAGGGGCATACACCTTATACACGTTCTGCCAATCCACCCCACACGCCGGAACCTTGCCATTTACAACGTTCACTAAACTGTTTCTAATTTTCCACCCAGCCTGCTCTTTCTTTCTTTTATTATCCGCAAAGCAAGTATGGATGTGATTCTGTGAAATAGAAAACAATCAATGGTTAAAAACCTCCACAAAGCAAGTATGGATAATTTGTAATTATTAACTGCACTTGGTCAAGCCCTATGACATACCATGAAAAATACATCGGTCGTTGTCCAGTTCGATATTTCTACAACCTCCAAATCTTGTTGTCACTTCCGGATGAGATACAACCCCAAATCAATGTGATGCATATGTTTTTCTGGTCAATCTCATAATCTATGTACATTAAAACAAATGCATAATCAATTAAACTTACATCTCCTGTCAGCCAACCGTCAGCTTTTACGAGGGAAGCGAAGAATTCAATCTCAGCTTCCACGTGGCCAAATTGCATCACTAAACTGTGAATATAACAAAGTTTTAGATCACAACAATTTAAAAATATATACACTAATGCCTTCTATCTCAAAAAACAAGGGACTTACTTTGGGTTATGGCGCCATTCCCAACAAAGTTTCAGCAATTTCACCATATCATCATGCGGAATCACCTTCATTGGGTCTAACATCCGAAGTCGGGTTGTCTCTGGCACAGTTTTTTTCACCAATTCACTAGCTTCAATGATCTTCCACATAGGAATAATCCTCTTTCTCTTTCGTAATTGGACCCCTTGTTCCACAGCTTTACCTTTATCATTCAACCAAACGTTCAACTCAGATAGCACAGCTGTAGGTTGATCCAAATCAATATCCCCAAGAGTCAACTCAACAGTTGTCCCCGCCGTGCTCTCACCAATGTCATCACAAACCAAAACAACTTCATCATCCGCTTCCTCACATTCCTTTATTTGCACTTCCTTTTCCTCACTTTTTTTTCTTTTCACTTCCTTGCCCTCCCTTCTTTTTCTTTGTGGATCCTCTCCATCACTACTTTTTCTTTGCAGTTCCCCTCCGTCACTGCTTTTTCTTTGCAGTTCCTCTCCCTCACTGTTTTTTCTTTTCACTTCCTCTCCCTCACAGCTCTTTCTTTGCAGTTCCTCTCCCTCATTGCTTTTTCTTTTCACTTCCTCTCCCTCACTGCTCTTTCTTTGCAGTTCCTCTCCCTTATTGCTTTTTCTTTTCACTTCCTCTCCCTCACTGCTCTTTCTTTGCGCTTCCTCTCCCTTGCTGCTTTTTATTTTCACTTGCTCTCCCTCTCTTCTTTTCCTTTGCGCTTCCTCTACCTCACTTGGTTTTCTTTGCACTTCACCCCCTTCAATCCCCTCCTCGTCCTTTTCCTCTCCCTCATATCTGTTACTTGGCCCTTCATCCCATTCACTATCATCCATTTTGTCAGATCCCTTAAATAGATGTGAGATGGCACAACGATTCGTCCTCTCTTTCAGTAAAGCTAGGTCCCTCCTTACTTCCTGCTCAAACTGAGGACCTAAACAGTGGTCCAAACGTTTTTCCATCCGTATGACCTTTAACTCAAGGACGTCATTTTCCCGCTTTACTTGAAACCTCAACAAGCTTACTAGCTTGTTCAACTCATCAAGATCAGCACATGAAGAAGGAATTGACTCTGCCGAGACAACAGCAGGGCGATCCTGTGGCCAACTCCAATATGATTGTCTCATTTCCTCTTCACTCGGACGTAGCGCCCGCAACTGAACTGACTGTTTCAGAATACAGACAATATTCATATTCAATCATTCTACTTAATAATTTCATTGAATCTTATAAACAGTTTCAAGGGCTGCAAACCAAACCTCTTTGCTCTGGAAAAAATAATTGTTCAACTTCCTCATCTCGGGCATAGACGTAGTCGTTCTCCATCGCAAAATACGCGGGACAGCTGTTGGATCAACAACCTTGCAGTAATTCAGGTCCACCATTCTAGGAATTAATTCATATACCCAAATCTACACAATTCACAGGACAAAAGTCATTATTTAAGTTTTAAAGTTCACAAAGCATAACTGACATGAACATTATTACCATGTACCTGGAAAGCATACGTGAAACCTTTAAAACTCCACCCACCCCTTTGCACTTCACCATGCTTATGCTTCTTGCCCTTCTCATTTTTCCGGCTTGTTCCCGTTACCTTACTTTTCCCCTTCTCTCTTCCCTCTTCATTTTCAAAGCTTTTTGTATACTTTGTTGGTGCAGAAAATAGACTGTCTTGGGTTTTGTCAAACGACACCGAACCCCACGGATACCTGTTGAACGCATCCAAGTCCTCTACAAGGGTCAGGTAATTTACATTGATGTTCAAATGCTTGTCCCTTCCCAAAACCACTAACTCAGCAAAGTAAACAAGAGCTAGCTTGTAGACGTCATCTCTCTCTTTGCACCTCATAAATGCTTCTTCTAAAGCATTGCATGTAATTCCTTCGTCTATAAAATATCTTTTCTGAAGTCTAATTTCAGCACTTTCTCCACTGGAAACTTCAGGCACTTCCCCAAAACGAAGCCCCGAGATCAAACAGAAATCCTGACGAGTAAACTGAGCAACGTCGCACCCTATTAAGAAACTCAGTCCATCCAAGTCTTTCACACCCTGCCCCGCGACTCGACGCAACACAACTCCATGCACAATCTGCCCGCTAAACTGAATCTTGTCTATATTCAGAAGATGGCCAAAGCATGATGTCTTGAATTGTTCTAATTGTTCCGCACTCAACTTCGCTCGAATTGCAGCTAGGGTTGAATTTGCATGTGAGCAGTTGTTCACCCGTGACGCATATGCCTCTGACTCTGGCCATACCAGCTGCACGTTGGATCCCATTTCCTAAAATACAAGATGAAATAATGTTAACACATATACTACCACCACGTATTTGCACAATCATATTGGTATTTAGTATTTACATAACTAGTCAACCAGGCACATTACAAATTTTATGAAGTACATGCGCATAGGGATTACTGATCACAGCCTTTAACATCATCAAAGCAATATGACAAATTTTGTGCAAATACCTGTTAATGCAATGATTCTGTGAATTACAACCAATAGCATGTGTTTTATTTTTGGATACAAACTCCAATCAATGGTTGATGCATGAGTGAGTGTGAGTGCAATCTAGGCAAGTTCTGCACTTCACACACATGACAATTATTGTCATCTCATACACAACACAAAATAAATAAATAAATAAATAAGAAAGATAGTGGAAGGAAGCAAAGCAAAGCATCTGCTTGCTAAGCCATTGCCACATCCTTCTTTCTTTCTAGCTTTTTCTTCAGTCAGCCACTATGATCATGGATCAACCTTCATTTCAAATGCTTTGCACTTTTATTCATGACTTTATTATTATATCTACTCATTTTTCACAAGCAAATTTAGCAACAAGGGAAATAATATTTATTTCAAAATATATATATATATATTCTAGCGCCAGAGATATGTTATTGACATGTTATTGACTTGAGGGTCTCCTCCAATTCAACACCATTATCTTATTCATATAATTATTGATATGTTATTGACATGTTATGTACATGTTGTTGACTTGATTTTCATTCATTTTTTAACATATACACAAGCAAAAATTAACATGCAAGTGAAGCACAAGGAAGAGATGCCAAATCCAACAACATTGATGGTACAAATTGGGGAAAACCTTTACTCTAACCCTAAACTCAAATTCCATAAATTACTCACCAAATGCTGGTTATTGAACAATCGCAAGGTGTCTGTGCGGGGTCTTTGTGCGGCTTTGCTCCACAAATGGAACCTTTCACTTCCAACAAATACGGCTTCTCTCCTTCCCCTTCCACTTCTTCGCCACTTCACTGTTTCGGAATCCACGCCTTTGTCCCTTCCACTCAAAATAAATACTTTTTCAGGGTTTAGAGAAGGGAGTTGCGTTGCGTTCAACCGTTGCCTTCAACCGTCGTTAACCGTTGCCTTCAACCTTTTCTCAGAGCTTAGCAGTTTCTCAGAGCTATGGGTTTTAGAGTGATGGGTTTTTTCTGTTCAAACTTCGAACTGATTTTTTCTGTTCAAACTTTGAACTTGCCTCTTTTTTTTTTTTTTCGGACCAACTTCAATGCTGGATATTAAATTCGGGTTTGGGTTCCTCACCGACCCGATTGCAAAACTTTATCTCAATTCTCCCTAGCCTTTGGATTGATCTGATGGCTATAAAGTGAACCCCTTATAACTTACCACTTATAACTTTCCACTCATTATAGTCTGACCTGATTTCTACATAGAGAGCTGGGCTTATTTTAAATAGAGAGCTAGACTATTATTTACTTTACCCAAATTTGATTTATACCACTAAGCCTACAAACAAAATTAGCACTGGGCTGGAGTGGGCTCCAACCCAAGTGTAGATCATCCCTTGGCCATCATCCTTCATCACGCTACTTCTAGTTGTGTTGGTCTTGTTTCCTGTCTCTCTCTCAGTTCTCGTGCGGTAGTTTTCCTTCTTGCATCATCGTGGCCTCTTGGCTACGAGGCAGGGCTGGTCGCTCAATCATTTTGAGGTTCACGATTAGGGCCTATGCCCTTGCATCATCACTATGGTCCTTCGTGAGTCGTCGTGTTCTCTTGGCTGCGAGGCGGGGATGGCAATCAATCGTATTGAGGTTTGCAATTAGGGCTTCTACCCTTGCATCGTCACTGTGGTCTCCGCCCGTGCATCTGCCTTTTGGGTGTTCCCTGGCGATTCTAAGGGGATGCCTTTGTCGTGTTATTTTGGACGGGCTTGTCTTAGGCAGCTAGGGCTGTTGGTTGCACTTTTGCCGGGTTATTTTGTTATGGGGATTTGGGATTCGGGTGGTGGTCAAACCCTTACTATTTTTGAGGAATTTTTCTGCATCGACGAGTTTGCTAATAAGGTGTCGGAGGCCAACCTTGAGGGGTCTCCCAATTCTCCCTGATGGGTGTGCTAGAACGTTTGTGGGCTTTGCATATGAGAAATGTTACTATTATGATGCTCTTTTGTTGGAAGTTCGTCAAGCTAAGAGGCCAATCTTGATCCCCTCTGCCTTGTTTGATAGGGTTCTTGATCAAGAATTAAGGAGTTGGTATTTGGTACTTATACTGGCCACGTTCTGACGCTCACGACACGTTGTTCTGTACATCAAACTATGCATGCATAAAAAATTTATTTGACAGTATTACGTTGTGTTGGTTGTTCTTTGCGGAACATAGGGTTGTGCTTTGTTTTGTCTGTTTATTTCGGGTTCTTTGTAGCGGTACAAAGTGGCCTGTGTTAGATTCTCTTATTAGTCCATGACATGTGTGGTACTCTTTCTTACCCGGAGTTTGTCCCATGTGGTTTTCCTAAGAAGGTTTTAACGAGGCCACTGTACTCATGCCGGTCTTTGTATGCCTTTTGATTATATGAATGAACTATTATTTTGTTTTTTTGGCTTAATATCACAAAACGTCCCTAAGATTTACGAAACTATCAAATTGCATCCTTAATATTTTTTTTTGTCATTCGTGGTCCTCAAGGTTAGTATGTGTGATCATAAATGGTCTCTGCCGTTAGGTTCCGTAAAAAACTCCGTTAGTTTGCTGACGTGGCATATGTATATATATATATATTCAGGATGCAATCTGATAGTTTCGTATACCTTAGGGACGTTTTGTGATATTAAGCCTTTAAAAAAAAAAAAATATACTCATACCCATACTCTCGATATTGGTTTACTCAAAGATGTATGGTTAGCAACTAGGATTTAAAAAAAATACTAAATAGGATTAGTGCATCACAAAAAAACATTCAAAAGGCTTGAAAGTTTTCTTTGGTACACTGATTAATTTTTTATTCTAAAAAATCAAAAATATAAAAAATTAATAAACAAAATATGAATTGAAATTGGTCCGTGAGATGGGAGTTCCTTATCTCACATCTCAAGAGATGTGGAAGCGATGCTCCCATCTCACTAGCTAGGCATAATGTTTACCCCAAATCCGTTAGCCACTCTAAACGAGCCGAAAGATTGTGTTAATTGTGAGGGTGCTACTATTAATGGTGAAAAACCCTAAGGGCTCGTTTGGTACACCTCCTTGGCTTGGACTGGCTTGGATAATAATTTATCCCATGTTTGTTGTCATGCGGTTCTAAGCTTAAGTGGGATTGGTGATCCCGGGCCCACCAAAAACACCTCCTTAGGTGTTCTTAGTGAATCCCGCGTGAGATGGAGGGACTAATTGTCCCGTGCTCTCTCTAGCTTCTGCCCAGCCCAACCCCCACGCCACTATCCAGTGCCCAACCTCTCTCTCTCTTTTGCTCCCTTCTCTACCCCCACACTCATACCACTACACAACACATATTCATAGATCCACCATGGCCACTGGATCTTCATCCCAAACAGCCAATAGCCCGTTCGAAATTCAAAAAAACAAACACCACAACAAAGTCACTGTATCATCATCCCAATCTTCTCACCACCCCAACAACATCAATGGGTATGTTGAGATGGGACGAATTTTAGGGCATAAAAAGATGGGTGGAGAGAAAATGAAGAAGAAGAGGAGATAAAAATTTTGAAAAAAACTGAGAAGAGGAGAAAAAATTTTGAAGAAGAGGAGATGAAATTTTCGAAAAAAACTGGGAAGAGGAGAGAAAATTTTCGAAAAAAAAAGAAAAGAAAAGTAGATAGAAAATGGAGAAGGAGAAGAAGAAGATGAAATAGATGCAGATGGGAAGAAGAAGAAAGTGAAGCAGAGAGAAAAAACGAGGAAAGAGATGGAGAGAGAGAGAAGAAAAGTAAAAAAAAATATATTAAAAAAAATCCTTTTTTTTTTTACGAAATAAAAAATTAAAAAATTAAAAAATAAATAAATAGTCCTAGTCCAATCAAACAGACACCAAACGCTGTACTAGTGTTATCCAGCTTATGCCAAGCCAAGCCAATCCAAGACAATACTAGTATTTAGTCTAGTCCATGACAGTCCGCCGTACCAAACGAGCCCTAAGAGAATGAGATGAAATAACAATAACTTGTGCACTAAGAAATTGATTTCAATCAAAAGGTTGTGAATTAGGTGAGGAACTAGCCCAAAAAAAGTTTCTTTTTATGCCTTAAGACAAATAGGGTCTTTCAATATCCCTATAACAAATACTAGAAATAAATAAACAAAAAATAACAACAAAGATAATGGCCAGAACAATTGGATTTGGACAGAAGAACAACTATCACCACTTGTATGAAAATATGTTAGAAAGCCTTGAAACCTTGTTTTTGCCAGACTTTGGGGCCGTTTGGTTCATGGGAAAGGAGGCATAGGAATGGGAATTCAATTGCTTTCCCATGTTTGGTAAGTCCGGGAATGGGAAACGGATTCCTGGCACATGGGAAAGTAGGGGGGAAAGTGATGCCCCCCTCTTAACTTGGGTTTTGCTTTCCCTCCTCATGGGAAAGTTTGGGAAAATGTGCCAACATTCAATGCACAATTTTCATGACTATTTTGTCCCTATGAACAATTTATAATTACAACGTATCATTAAATGCATTCTTTTTTTATTTGATTTAATATGGGTATAATTGGGAAATTATACAAATTTTGTTTTCCATTCCTACTCAAAACAAACATGGGAAAAGAAACAAAGTGAAATCTCCCGATTACTTTCCCAACATTACCAAACGTGGGAAAGGAATCTTTCATTCCCATTCCTTGGGAAATGACATGGGAATTGATTTCCCCTCAAATCCATTCTGTGAACCAAACGGGGCCTTTGATGATAGTCAGCCGGAATCAATAATATGATTGCAACCTGCACTCGAAGTCTGAAGCCACAGAAGCCTCAAGATCACAGTATGAGCACAAAGAAATCAATGGAAGCCTTGAATCCTTTGGAAACTTGAATATCTTGAAGAAGTTGTAGAGTTGTGTTTAGAAGTGTAGAAAGATCTTTCTTCTTGGCAATTAAGATACTTGGTGTGCAAGAATTCTGATTGCAGAATAATATTTTAGCTCCATATAAAGTCTTGACAAATCTTATCAAATCACCACCATTGGCATAAAGATAATTACCATTTAATATTTATTTCCTTCCACATAAAGCCCATATTAGCCATATCAAATACTACATGAATTGCAATCCCTTCAAGGAAATATTATCTTGTATTACAAGCAAATTAAAGATATTTTTATACGAATTATCTCATAAAATGAAAAGAATATTGTTTGTGCAAATTTCTCACGGTAGAATATTCGCGTGTAGATTCTTCACCCTTCGAGCTTCCTTCTCTCTCTTCCTTGGTTCATGGGAAACAAATAGGAGCAAAAGATCACACCTTGGGGGTGTTGGCCAAAGGCCCTCCGATGCTTAAGTTAATTCAATTGGATCTTTGAGAAAAGATCACTACTACAAAAAACGAAATAGACGACGGAGATCCAACGTCATTGTAATGATTTGAAAACCGTCGTTAAATCGACCGCCATCTTTTTGGGTGTCAAACTGCGATGGCTTTTCACCGTCGTTGTTTATTGTAAAGACGACGGTAAGTTGTTGTTATATACAGACGACGGTTTTTCTTAAAAATCGTCGTTATTTTCCTATATAGACGACGTTTGTTTTATAAAAACTGTCGTTAATTATTTGTATAGACGACGGTTGTTTTATAAAAACCGCCGTTAATTATTTATAAAGACCACGATTTATTATAAAAACTATCGTCTAATAAGTTCCTAAGCTATTACATTTTAGTTCTTTTTGGTTTCCTATGATGCTATACAACGATTTTAACTAGAAAACCAACCGTAATGCTTTATTAATGAATACATACACTCAAAAATAGTTTCTTTCATAAAACTTGAAGATTCAATAGTTATTACATGGTTAACCAATCTTTAGTCTACAACAAACATACTTCCTACCAATTAAATATAAATATTCAATTGATGCATGGTAATTGAGTAGTACAAGCTTTTCCTAACAAGACCTACGTACTCCTAATCCAAGCCTTCCTCATCCAAACATACAAATGATGCACAATTGAAGTCTCCTCCATCATCCCTGTAAATAAATCAAAATGACAGAAAGAAAAAAAAAAAAAGCTAAGATTATAAACAAATAAAATTAGTGAAAGAGAAATTTTACCATTGAACTATATTTTCATAGAAAACCTGTAAAAACGAGCATAAAAAGGACCATAGAGAACCTGCAAAAGGAAAAAAATATAAATAAAATGATGGTGAAAATATATAAATCTGCAAATAAAAAAAGAAGAGTTAGAGCATGATCTCACAAAAGAAGCACAACAATTAATAATATAATTGGATAAGCTATTACCTTCACGTGTTCATCAAGAGAAGAAGAGCAATACATATGGCTGAAAGTTGTCCAGGCCAGCAAGTTTTGCTCTCAAGTGAAAGACCATAATTGACGTTCAAAAAAACTGAAGAATAATTCAAACACACAAGGACTCATGGGATGAAACAAATACACTTGGTGTTGTACTTTATTACTGCTTTTACCCCTTATGTTTTCCTCTTTATAACTCGGGCATTGTGTTCATACCGCAAGGCTTTTTTCCCAGAATTCGATGTTATTGTACTCAGACTTAAATCGTTGGAATGAGCTGAAACCAATTTCATTTTTTTAGGAGTCATGCATAGCTTCTTTTGGGAGAATTGGGTGGCTTTTTTTGAGGGCTTGTTGATGTCCCTATAGTGTAGGAAAATTAAAGATATAAACCTGCAAAATATCACAGTCATAGTAGGAAAATTACAGAAAAATGATGAACGTTAAGTAAGGTGCACAAAATCAGAGCTATAGTACAATGATCAAATAACCTTCAAGTAACTAAATGTAGAGACACATATCATGGTTTTTGATCTGTAAAATTCGTACATTACAGCATTATAATTCTCAAACTACAGAAAACTTTATACATTGAAACAAATCAAATAGAGAAATGTCATACATGATTAACTTCATTCAGTCATTGACATTTACTTTATCCACCACCCATATATCCTCACACCCAACTCTAATATTTTCAGTCATATATCAACATCACTTTGCTATAAACAGAAATCTATAGAACCCCGAACGTATTTCAATTAACCCAACAATTTCAATCAAAATGTACCAATGACAAGAAATCTACAGAAAGAACAAAACAAAATAAATAAACAACGCATGAAAATAGCACCACAACAACCAAATCAAGCAAAATGAAGGAACGTGAGTAATTCTTAAAATATGAACAACAGTATTTCTTAAGGGAGAAGCCTTCCAATCTAACCAAACAAGACAAAAAAACATATCTCTGTCTCAGAAGAGGGAGAAGCCCCAACCCAAATTCGTGATTGACAAAGTAAAAGGCTTAGCGAAAGTACCTGAGAGTGTTGATGAAGGGTCGCAAACTTGAGGGAGCTCAGTGACCTCCAATGGCATAAGCCCAAGGAACGAGAAATTGACAGCAGCGAGCGCGAATGTCAACGATAGCCAAGGGAAGGGCAATGAACGCCAATGTCGACGGTAGCCACGGCAAGACAACCCCAAATCGACGGAACCCACAGTGAATGCGAAAGAGATGACGACCTTAGAGATATGATAGAATGAGAGAGAGAGATGGTTTGAACCAAGTGAGGTCCAGATAGGGAGAGGTCGAGAGAGATTGGAAATTTTCATCAAGAGAAATGAGAGGGAAACTTAGAAGAGCAAGCGCGAGTTGTGAAAATTTAGGTCACTTGAGTGAACAGTGTTTAGCGTGTTTTGAATCCATGTCGCTTTGTCTTGACAACTGATGTGGTTTTGAAATATGTTTTCATAAACCACCGTATTAGATATCCTATGACGTCGCTTCTATAAATGCTGACGTGATTTGTAGCCAATTTTAAAACAACGTCGCGAAATTCACTTTTCGACGTCTTTTAGGTGACATAGCTTTCAATTTTTGGCGTAGTGGATGCAGCAATAGCTAAACTAGACGGAGTTTTCTTTTAATGGGAGAGTCGGGTGGCCAGAGTTGTGTGTGGTGGCACTTAGCCGTGTGAGGAGAGACAGGGAGAAGGGCGGAGAGAGAGAGAGAGAGAGAGAGAGAGAGAGAGAGAGAGAGAGAGATTGCGTAGGGTTTTTAGAACTAGGTTTAGGATTACCTTGAATGCTTATAGTCTCCTTGTGTGTTAGGGGTTTGGGAGAATAATCCTTATTTGGTTAAGATTATTCATCCCCAAAAAGATGATATGAATTACTCCAAGAGATTTGGTGGAGATTGGTTCCTTGATTTAGGGAGATATTCCTATCTTAAATCAAAAATAATTTTCCTAATTGAATAGGAATTAATTAGGGTAATTAGTTTGACCTAAGGAATATTCCTTTCCCACATGTTGTCTTCTTAGTGGCCGGTGAAATATATGTTTCCACAAATATTTTCAAAATTTTCAAAAATTTTCATATATTTGGCATCCATAAGAAGGAATTTTCTTGAAATCTTCTAAATAATGTATTTTGGCTAGAAATGAGCAAAAATGAAAATTTTGGCACAAACACATAGTTGGTTATTTTGTGATTTTTTTTTCTTCTTATAATTGATTTAAAAAAAAACTAATTAGGGCATCGAAGTAAAAAGTTGAAATTTTCAGATCTCTTGAAGAGGTGGGTGTTTTGAGGGGAGATTTTTCGGGGGGTGGTGGTTTAAGGTTAGAAATGGGGTTTGGAGTATATGGATCTCATGATTTTATCAGATAATCCGATTATATTCCGAATTTGTTAATGGAACAAATCTGAATTTGGCTATATCCCATCCGATAATAATTCGATCTATTTTGATATAATATAGTATTTATTTAATTTTTATATTAATATATATATATATATATATATATATATATATATATTGATAGATTAATTTGTTTACCTTTTATATTTTAAATTCCATGTTTTAATAGCCCAATTGATATTCAAATTCCTAAACCCAACTTTACCCCTAAGTCTAAAGCCCAACTTCGCATCTAATTAACCTAAAGCCCGAATAATAACCCTACCTCTCTCCTACTCAACCTTATCATTCTTCTCACGCCTCCTTTGTTTCAGTAACCTACATCTTTTTTTTATAGAGTTTTTCTATTTAAACCCCACACTTTTCTTTATTCACCTCAATACTTAAATCATTAAGCTTTTAAGTTTTATTATTATGTAAAAAGACAAAAAAGTCATCCAACTTAATACTTAATCCTAATACATCTATACACACACTCCACCACTCTTCATATCAAGTTTTAGAAAAACACAAAAACATAAACTCCTCTACACCTTATTGCCAAATTACTCTTTTCTTTCAATCCAAGAAACCTACTACACTCTCATCTTTTCTTTACAAACCCTAAATACGATATGCAAATAGTGGCTTGTAGGCTGTCAATTAAGTTTGACAACAATATTTTTATCTCTTTAAGTAATGTGAGATTGAGGTGAACTTAGAGTGGTAAAGTGCAAGATAGCGGGGTGTGGGGTGTGAGTTGATGAGGTTTTTTTTTTTTTTTTTTTTTTTCTTCTGTTGGGTGTGTATTTAGGGGTAGTTTGGGAAGATAGTGGGGTTTTATTAGAAATTGTGAAAATTTGAATTAGACGTTGAGGTGAACAAAGAGAAGTGCGGGGCTTAAATAGAAAAACTCTTTTTTTAAAATTAAAAAAAAAAAAAAAAACTTCTCTCTCTCTCTCTATGAACTTTCCTCTTCTTTATGGGTCCCTCTTTCTTTCTTCTCTGTCTCTGTCTTTCTTGATAGAGTTTGAAACGAAAAGTAAGAGTGAATGAAGACAAGAAGCGTGTGCTTCTTCTTCTTCCTCAATCGCGCAGTGCACTGCACTGCTTCTTCTTTCTCTCAAGCAAACCAATGAGCAGTTGGAGGGCATTCTGTGTGGTCATTCAACCGGCTCAGGTGGACCTCCAAGCCTATTTCCATGCCTATTTCTTACGGACATGAAGCATGAAGCATGTCTGATAAACTTATATGAGACAAAAATAAAGGGGTTGAGTGTATGAGAGAACTCCCTAATTTTACTTAGCTCTTGCCATCCTAAAGCCATCTCCAGCCATGGGCTATAGGCCAAATATAGCCCTAAAATAATGCAAAACTCATCTCCAGCCATGGGCTAAAAAAAACTTTGGTCAAATTTGGAGGGCCACATTTGGCCCTTTAGCCCTCCAACCAGGCCACATGTATCCTAGCTTTGGCCTAGGCCAAATTTTTTTGTGGGTCCAGCACATGTGCTTTTCAAGAAGAGAAAGTATCACTCGTGGGTAAGAGCACGAAACATCTCGTGCAACTGCAGATCCAACAACCAATATTAAAGGCGCGTTGACGTCATTGATGACGTCAACTAGCCGTTAATTTTTTTATAAAAAAAAATCTTTTAAAATGTTTTTAAATTTGTTTTGTTGAAAAGTTATTTTTTTAAAAACCTTTTTAAATGTTTTAAATTTGTTTGGTTTAATATATATATATAAATTAAAAAAATATTGTCTCTATATGGTAGTTTAATTAAATTAAACAATATGTAGTTGTGGAATGTATGAGTGTTGTACCATAGTTTTTCTCAAAATAATAAAATATAAATGACCCTAAAATATAGCTATGTATGGCTGGAGATGGAAAAATTAACCCTACACTATTCTTTAAAAAATTAATATTTTGGAGGGCTAAATTTATAGCCCTGGACTACATTTAGCCCTATGACTAGAGATGGCCTAACTTACCATTGTAATTATAGTAATTTTTCCAATACATGAAAAATTGAGGGATCGATGTGATGGTTATTGCATCTGTACTGGAAAAAAGTTTTCACTTTATTGTATCAACACCCAACATATCTTCTAAGACGGAAACAGAATTCACTATATAAATGAATTATTAAATAATTGAAATTATGAGAAACCCCTAAGGGCATGTTTGGTACACCGTATTAGACTTTGGATTGGAGTAAATAATCCATTTCAGTTGTTTGGTGTCAACTTGTATTATTTAATTACCTGACTATGTTAAACGAGTTGGGCTTTTAATACTATCCTTACTTGACTAACTAATACAACTCACACACCCCGGTTTAGATAATACCTGTTTAATTATAAAGTTAGGGAAAAAGAAAACACGCTTTGTACGCCTTTTCCATTGTCTTCTCCTTAGGGTTCTTCTTTGCTATCTTCTCTTCTCCATTTATTCATCTCTCCTTCTCTCTCATACTCTCTCCAATATGCTTCTTCTTGCTTCTTCTATCTTCATCTTCTCTTTCTTTATATATTAAATTTTTGTGAAAATTAGGTTCTGAGGTTTTCTTTTAAATCCATGTCGCTCCACTAGTTCATTTGTGCATCCTTTAACTATACTTTCAAGTCTTATCATAAGCCGCACTTAAACTACTAGCCCCACATCACCACAATTAACCATAAGCCCAAACGAAGCCCACAAACTCAAGATAACTAAAACCCTAAAACAACCCATGAGCCTAAATGAACTCTACCACCACCACTTGAAAAAGCGCCGTAGTGGTCACACCCATCACCGCATCCATAACATATATGGGGAAAATATGATTACTAGCGATTTACTTGTGCATAAGAGTAAATAAATAAATGAAAAGACAAGAAGTGATGGGGAACTTCAATCTAAGCATGGCTGAGAAGAAATCACTACAAGGGTTTTTATTATTATTCAAAATGCTCCAATGGACTTATTAACTAACCTAAAAAGAAAAGACGAGAAGAGATAAGGGAGAGGAGGGGCAGTGCAAGGTCTAAAATATCAATGATATTGGAAATATCGGTAGTCCAAAAACACGGAAATATCGGGATATTATCGATATCGATAAAAATTGAATAAAAACCACGGAAATTGTAAGAAAAACTTGGAAATTTTTATTAAAACTTTGGAGGATGTTTATTTAGTCAATTATCTATTAGTTTATCACAAAAACTTGGAAAGAAATGCATTGCATGATAGATTTAACTGATTTAAGTTGATTATATAGAGAGCTGGCAAACACTGTGAGTATAGAAAATATGTAGTAATTAATAAAAAAAAATTAAACACACCATAATCATTTATATGTAATGATTTACGATAATATTTTACAATTTATACATTGCATGGTAAGATACATGAGTGACTTAGTACTATATAGAGTTCCTATGAGGTTCAAATTTTTCATTATCTTCACCATCTCTATGTGTAGAGTAAGTGTATTGTGAAAAGTAGTCATCAAATGATAAATCCCCAAAATAGTTTTGCATGTAATTGTTAACATGCCACCCAAAGGAAAGGTCAAAGATTCATTCTCATGTGAAAATTTGATTCTTACAAAAAGAATTCAAAACAAAACAATATAAATATAAATATTATCACAAAAATATAAGTGATATGGTGGTTAAGGTGTTGCAGGAGTAAAATGGGAGGGGTTTAAATCCCCTTTGTGTTTTTTTCTTTCTTTCCTTTTTTTCCCTTTTTTTTTTTCCATTACTTCGATATTTTCGATATTATAGTGATATTATAGTGATATTTTGACAAAATATTGCTGAAGTGTGAACGAAATTATCGACATCGATATTTTCCGATATTATTGTTGATATTATCAATATTTATACAATATGTGCATGGATACGTTACGAAATATCCTTGATTCGAAAAAACGATAATATCCTCAATATTTCATCGATATTATCGATATTTTAGACTATGGGGCAGTGACGTTTCTTCCTTCTTCTCCTTTATGGAGTTTTCCTCTAAAACTCACAAAGAGAGAGCGGCTAGAGTTTATTTCTCGGAGCTCTTTAACAATTAGTACTTATTTTATCAATATTGGAAGATGTCACAAATTTTGAATCTCGATCTCCATTGATTTTTTTTAAATTTTTTTAAAAAAAAATCTAACACATCCATGCGTGTGAAAACGGTCTGCCTAAATTATCTCTAATTGGAGCACACATGATGATCCGTACCGTACAGAAGCCAAGCCACTCACAGTCTCACTTCCTTTGTTTAACTAAAATTGCCACCAGTGAACACGGAGAATAAGACGGCCAAAACTCAGAAGTGAGTGAGAGTAGTAAAAGATAATAATGTTGATAACGGTCAGAGGAGCCTTTTCTTCTTCTCCGCTTTGCTTCAGCAACTCCCATAGCCATAGCTTCTCTTATCTTACTTCCAAAGCCTCTCCAAGACTGAAAAGATCAGTGTGCAAAGCCAGCTTCTCTGTTCAGAGAAAACCCAACACGGACAGCACTACATCTTGGAAGCTTGGCGTTCTCTCCAACCGGTATGCCATACCCTTTTCAGTTTTTTCTTCCTAAATGAAGTTTTTTGCCCAATAATTTCTCAATTCGGTCTTCTTTAATGGGCTTCTGGAGTTTTCTCTATAATGGGTTTTAGGATTTTGGTGTGTTATGGTATGCATGCTCTTAATTTGAATACTTAACTGCACTATAACGGTGCTATAATCCTTCTCTGTCTCGTTCTGCGTTTACTCTCTAATATCATTACAGTTCTCCACACACAAGTGCAGCAATTGGAATGAAAAGAAATAGAAATTGATGGTCTTGATTAGAGAAAATTGAGATTCGAAAAAATTGCCAGTATTTTTTAACAAGTTGTAGCCTGAATGTCATGATTATCCAATTCTTTAAACGAAAGCAAAGTAATAGTTTTGGAGAAGTTTCCTTCAACTATCAGCTAATGGAAACTTGATTGAAGTTAAAGCATTGGGATAAAACTGCTCATAATTTAATGTCTAAGTGAATCCCAATTCAGATTTTAAGTTTTATTAAAGATTTCATTAGAAGATATAAAGATAGAAACTGACACTGTCGGGACGAAAACCTGTCGTTGTCAGGATTGTACATATGAATATACTGCTACTGTGAAAGGTATTTACATTAGATCCTTGATTATGTAGAATCACAATTATAAGGCCAGAAAATGAAGAAACATACTTTACATTTGGATACTTTTTTCCACACCAATTTGTAAAGTATAATACTTCAGGGAGACTACTAATTTATCCATTTGGAATCATCTAACTAATGATGATCTGTCTATTTCTTTCGTTGATTCTTTCCATATCAAAGTTTTTGCCATCTTATTGTACGAGGCATATTGTGAGTAGTGCATTTTGACCATTGAATCTTGCAATGCATTGCTATCAAAGTCTACTTTGTCCTCTTGAAATGTAGAATGAATTCAATTTGTTCTGAGTCCAATTTAAAAGAAAAGAAAAAAACAAAGACAGGATAAAGTATTCCATATAACGATAAGCTGATTTATTTATATACATATTCATATTGACTTCCTTTTCCCCTTCTTGCTGTTTTAAATTACTTTGCAGCACCGAAGCCCCAGTTTTTGATCCTTTGGGCATCAATTCAGATTGCAATTCTGGTCTAAATGCTACCTGGGAAAGTTTCCTAGGCCTATTATCACAAAAGTTAGAGAGTGCCTCAAGTTCAAAGAAGGAGAAACCTACTTCAGCTAGAGGATTGGCAGGTTTGTTTCCTGATGCATAAATTTCGATTAAGATCTTTAGATCTCTTCAGTTTGCAATTGATATTTGTAGTTTTCAGCAGTTGATTAGGATACTTTGACATTCACAGCTGCAATAGAGGATAGTTCCATTGATTTTGGAGACTTCTTCAGAGGCCCATTACCAGGAAAGTTTCTCATGCTGTTGGCCTATCTGGCCTTATCTCGACTTGGAATATATATACCTCTTGGTGGGGTAAATCGTGAGGCTTTTGTTGGAAATTTGGACCAGAACAGTCTATTGAGCACCTTGGATTCATTTTCTGGAGGAGGTATTGGCAGACTGGGGATATGTTCACTGGGTATTGTTCCATTCATCAATGCTCAGATTGTCTTCCAGCTTCTTGCACAAATTTATCCCAAGTTACAGGATCTTCAGAAAAGAGAAGGTGAAGCAGGAAGAAAGAAAATTCTGCGGTATACTCAATATGCTTCAGTTGGTTTTGCCATTGTCCAGGTTAGGGAGTCGAGCCTGCTTGTTTTGAGATTGAGTATGAGCTTGCAGTTTACAAGTTGTGAGCGTTACAGAAGTTTAATTGCTGCATTCATTAATCAAAATGATTTTTTTAGTGACAAATTATGTTTTGATGACAGCACTTAGAACTTGCATTATAATAGCTCTTGGCATACTCATTATTGTTTTGTTAGAAGTATCCCTAAGAACCATTCAGTTAAATATACCTACAGAATAGGTTTGTATTGATAAGTAAAACAGCAACACTAATTATGTAGTCATCGTGGCGACATTGGTGGTACTGGTGTCAACATGACAGTGGTTGGGTGATAACAGTGGCCCCGTCATGGTGTTTGTATCATCCCAGTGATAGTGACAAATGATAATAGTATACATGTGTAAGGATGAAGATGTTGGTATTGATGGGAAATATTGGTCGTACATATTTATGGAAATATCGATATCGTTAAAATTCACAAAAATAATGGAAATTATGTTAACAACATTTAAATTCTGTTAAACATATATATTTCATAAGGTAGTTTATCCATGATAATATATGAAACGTAGGAGGAACTGGCACATGTATGTTCTTGAAATTTGAATTTTATTGTCCAATAACATCTTAATTTGATTAACCATGAGTAGGCATAACTATTCTAAGGAATAAATTTGATTTTTTTTCTTTTTTATTTATAATTTTTATCTCAACACACCACATGACAATGTATCTGAATTACTTAAGTGTCCACAGCTATTATTTCGACTGCTAAATTTGTATATCAAATGTGTATATCATTTCTGAAGACTTATTCATTTACCCAATTAAATTAATCCAGAATAATAAACACAACAAAAAGCATTCGAAACTATGTCAGCACTTCAAACCGATGATAAAATCCATCAATATCTTGTTGACATATTGCTGAAAGGTCGGAGATATGTTTCCACCATTCAATCGATATCAGTGGTTTGTAAACATGGAAATTTTGAATGGAACATTGGTGTGTAGATGGATATTTTCATCCTTATTAGTAAAAGCAATGCTGTGTCAATGGTGGCAGGAGTTGTAATTGGAGTGGTGGTTTTGAAATTTATGGAAATAATGACTTGGTAATTGATCGTAATAGTGGTAAATAACTGGATGGATTGTTGGTATGTGAAGTCAATTTTTATTCCACTGTTCTTGTATGGTTGTAGTGTTGGTAGTTGTGGTTGCAGCATCTGCAGCCAAGGTGGTAGTAATAGTTAGCATTGGAGGTGGTCAAGGCTTTGAGCATCATTTTAATGGCAGTAGGGATGCATCAACTTTATGAGAATATCACAAAAGTGATGGTGGTAATGCTAGAAACCTGTGGGACATTTGACTCAACTTCACCATTGACTCTGTGGCGTGTTGGCCTGACTGGGCCCAGTCTATACCAGATAGTTAGCATGTATGCACACACAACACACACACAGAGTCATTCCCTAAAGAGGATGTGGTGGACATACGTCCTCTCCCCTGAAATGCGGTCCAGTGATCACCATTCATTTTTTATGTTCTCATTTAAGGATGATCCCTATAAAAAGTCAGTCAAATCAGAAATTGTTTAGTCATTTGAGGAACATCACCCTTATTTCAGTTTTATCAGAAACACCCTATTTGTCACAATTAAATGAGAAAAAAAAAAGGCTTCTGATTAGGCTAATTTTTTGCATGATACTTCAATCGAGAATAATTTAGCATTAAATTACTTTTTGCGGTGGTTCTAACAAGAGCTTCTACAGGTTTCTTAAAATGCAGAAACCCACTTTAGAGAATTGTTGTGTATATATATATATATATATATTATAAAACTATATTTATAATTGATATATATTATAATTTAGACAGACCTGCCTGTACACAGATTGTCATAGTTGTGGGCTGCTTATTTGTTATAAAACTAGCCTAGCCCAGCTTGTTGAGTGTTCGACCCGGAGGACCACCCTGTACCCTTTTGAGAGGGGGCCAGCCTGGCTTCACTCAACCCTTCAATGAGGCTAACATGCGATCTTATTTATTCTGGCAAAAGAAAAAAAGCAACTGTTGAAAAAAAAAATTAAAATTTTTTTCAACAATAAAATTATATGAAAGAAAAACCTATGCATGATTATAATCATCAAGATTTTTAATGATAAAATGGCGGACAATTCTGGTTTGTGAGGCTTTGGACAGATCGTGGGGCAAATGGTGAATACTTGATTCTACCAACAGAGGACAGCCTGGGAGGATAAACTGTGAACATACTGTTCTGGAAATTCCTTTATGTATATCAACAACTCATTAATGAAAATAATGTGCACGACCTTATAATAATTATTATTGTTATGAGCTATTTCATGTTTTGTACTTATATTTGCCTCTTTTTACTCGAAGGCAATTGGCCAAGTATTCTACCTTCGCCCATATGTCAATGACTTCAGTACAGAGTGGGTTCTCTCTTCTGTTACTTTATTGACGCTTGGCTCAGTATTGACGACATACATTGGAGAACGGATCTCAGACCTAAAACTTGGAAATGGCACATCTCTTTTGATATTCACAAGTATTATCTCATACTTTCCAGCATCTGTTGGTAGAACTGTAGCACAGGCATTTCAGGATGGTAACTATGTTGGACTTGCTGCCATAACTGTCTCCTTCTTTCTGTTGGTCCTTGGAATTGTATATGTTCAGGTAAATACTTCTTTTATTACAAAGATCTGCTTTCTGGATGTGGAGAAGCCTTCACAATGATCTAAACAAAGGGTTTCAGGAAGCAGAGAGGAAAATTCCACTTAACTATGCCTCAAGATACAACAGCAGCAGAAGTGGAGGGCTTCAAAGATCTGCTTACCTACCCTTTAAGGTTTGTACTTCAGCTTCTTAATTCTCTGAAGTTTTAGATTTTCACTAGCTTTTATGTTCATAATTCTAATGATTAGAAAACAGTACTCTGGACATACTTGGAAACATTTGAAACTAGTTAGTGAGGGATCTCTATCGTATAAACGTGAAATATCTTTTATACAAAGCCTTTCGCTGCAGTCCACAAAACAATTCCTTACTCTGATGTTTCTTGTCAAAAGATAGATAGTGGAACAACTGGATTGAGACAGTATCCTTGTTTGATAGTATTAATGGCGGTATGGTAGAACTACAACATTATCACTGACTCTCCAATCTCAGCAATAAGATTCTGGATACTTTCTAATAAACTAGTAGTAGTAGTATTTTTCTTTCCAGTTCCTAAGAAGAGTTTTATCTTGAACCATAATGATCATTTTAGATTTTAGTCTAGTCATTGACTTTTGATATTATGGTGGTTCTGTCCAATGCACCTTTTGCTATCCTGAAGATTGGCCGCTCATTTAGATAGATGTGTCTGTGGGTGTGTATATGTATATATTTGATGGATTTGCTTTCGATTTTATGGCGAATTCGAGGTTTAGGGTTTATTTTATTTGGAGGCAGCACATACTACAGAGCTATAGGCGTGTTTCAAAGGGGTATACCGTGAATTTGTTAGGGTTTTAAGTGCCTGGGACTGAAACGACATTGTTCGAGTCCATAAATTTTTCTTTTAAAAAAAGCCCATTTCGTGCATGCTACAACTCTACAGCATCGATGTGTATGCTATTTGGCAATTTCACGCAAATAGTTTACGCTATTTGGGAACTTTGCGAACCAAAAAGGTTCTTGGTACCGTGACTGGCCAAGCAACCAACTCTGCCAGACCAACCACGTGTCATACGTTGAGAGGCCATCTCCTTAGCCAATGAAGCACTATCACCAGGAGCAATGCCAAGAAGTCTCACATTGACATGTTGTATGAAGAGGGAACCATCCCTCACCTATAAAAGGAGACTACTCTCCGCCTTGTATCTCTCTCTCTGAATCCCTTTTTTTTCATTCTTGCTTTATACTTTATATTGCATACTGCTTGTATTTTCTCTAATTTACAGAGATCATATTTTCTTTCCTTATGCCAGATTGTAAAAATATATTTAATTTTTGTAGTTATCTAATTAATTCAATGAAACAGGTGAATAGTTCTGGAGTTATGCCAATAATATTTTCTACGTCATCATTAGCTCTTCCTGGTACTCTAGCACGCTTCACTGGTTTAGCTGCATTGAAGAATACTGCAGTGGCTTTAAACCCAGGGGGTAAGAATTGCACTTTTTAGTGGTGGTAGTTGTTGAACATGAACCGTTCATAACATAAATGAAGAGCTATATTTTGGCTTATATACCACCTTCATTTCAACTGACGTGATCGGGCTTCAAAAGCTGCTACATGTTTCCACAATTCTCCTATATTGTTCTAGACATCTGGTGCATCATCAAACAGATTGCTCTGTCAACTTCTTCTGAATTAGAACTTGACAGTCTTCTTGATTATGAACCGCAGATGCCTTATTCCTTCCCAATCTTTAATTGCAACTGGACTTTGGTATTAATAGTTTCTTTTTACTTTTTTTGTTTGGTCTTATTTTATCAAGGGATCCTCTCTTTACAGAGTTCTGAGATGAAACTAATATGTTTTGTGGTTAAATTCTCATGAATTTCCTTTTTGGAGGCTGTAATTATAGCATCCATGGTAAAGACTGGATTAATAAACTGAATGAAGATGAAACCTTCACTTAGCACTTACTTTCTAGTTTTAGCAGTTGGAACATTGGATAGCCTAAAATTTCTAGCTAACTCTTTGTAGGTTCTCTCTATCTCCCCACCAACATCCTCTTAATAGCCTTCTTCAACTACTACTACACCTTCCTACAGTTGGATCCTGATGATGTGAGTGAACAGTTGAAGCGCCAAGGTGCATCAATTCCACTCGTACGACCGGGTAAAAGTACAGCTGCATTTCTTAAGACGGTAATTTTCTTCTTTATTTATCTAGTTATTTGCATTAAAAGTTTGGAGTGTTTAATCAGTTAGCTTGATATTCAATTAGCCATACGGAATCTCGTTCTGGAGTTA
The DNA here is from genome assembly GCF_965620075.1 of Prunus avium. Lineage (NCBI taxonomy): Eukaryota > Viridiplantae > Streptophyta > Magnoliopsida > Rosales > Rosaceae > Prunus > Prunus avium. Next base: position 7,853,094 of record NC_142284.1, on the reverse strand, counting down.
TTTGTGATAAATAGTGTTGTTTCATTGTTTTTTCAAGTGATGTCCATTTATCAACTTGTGAAGTGGCATCAACCTATCAACCTGTGATGAAAAGAATGTGAAAATTATAAGCATCTGATTGTCTATATTGGAAGTCTGATTGGTTGCATACTAACAATCAGTTATCATGGATAACTCATGGATTGCTGAACCCTCTTAGCTATTTACCTTAATGAGTTTTCTTGGATGTCCACTGGTAACTGGTTGCAGTCCTTTTATATTAACCATTAAAAAAAGGAGACTAATTTGTAGTGCTTCTGTTTTTTCCCCTTGCCAATAGCACTGTAGTTAATCTATTTGCCTTGTGCTGTGAGAATGTGGGAAAAAAAAAGCCTAGTTTCAAGTTTCGAACACACGGAATTCTTGATGTATCTTATCTCTGGTTGCCCTCTCTCTCTCTCTCTCTCTCTCTCTCTCTCTCTTTTGTGTAAATGTAAAATTATAATATATAAATGTCTGGTATTATGTCTTTGTTCTTCTTTAGAGTAATGCCTACTAGTATATTCATGGCTTCGAGGGTTGATTCTCAAAGCATTTTTTTACCCACCATGCTGATCGAATTCATGTTTATTTATTTATTTTTCAGTTACAATTCAATTCAACTTTCAGTGAAGATTATTGCTAAGTAGTAATTTTCTTCTAAGTTCTCTCCATTATATGTCATTTCTTCCTTTATGCAGTGCTGTTGAATCTCATCATTTAATCCGTTGTGAACAGAACACTTGACAATCATAATGAAAGTTAGATCTTGTTTGCTAAAATTGGCATGGATTTGTTAACGTCTTTTGACGGTTTGATGTAGGTTCTAAGTCGAATATCAGTTCTTGGTTCAGCCTTTCTGGCAATCCTAGCTGCTGGGCCTTCTGTGATTGAACAAGTCACACACCTGACTGCATTTCGGGGATTCGCAGGCACATCTGTTCTCATTCTTGTTGGTTGCGCAACTGACACTGCGAGAAAAGTTCAAGCAGAGATAATATCCCAAAAGTACAAGAACATAGAGTTCTATAACATCGATAAGTATGGCCCATAATGTATGACAGATTAAAAGCTTAGCCGATGTACAAAGGATATAATGTATGCAAAAGAAATATGTAATGGGACATTGGGATGTGGCTCGTCATGTAGAGTTTCATAACATGTAGAAGTCGATTCTAAAGTTGTTCAAAATCTCTACAAATTGAGTGTCCCTAACTAAAGCCAACCGAAACTTGAACCGCAAAAACTGGCCCGGAAAAGTTTGACCACATGTACGAGTAGAAATGTCTTTCAATTCAACTTGGACAGTACCCTTTGCTAGAGACACCATCAATCATCATGTCGACTAGCTAGTCTGCACTCTTTATGTAGGGCACTTCAATGACATCATTGACAAGATTATCTTCGACGAAATTTCTTTCAACCTCAATGTGTTTGCTTCAGTCGTGTTGGACAAAGTCATTAGCAATGTCAATGGCTAATGTCTTATCACAATACAACACCATTGGTTTTGTTGAACCGAATCAAATCTCTTTCATTAAGATCTTTGTTCGTACCACTTTGCAAAACCCAAGGGAAGGTGTCGTATAGTAGTGTAGCTCGGAAGTCCGAGTGTTGTTTTCACAGAGAGTGGTGTAAAGAAAATAACAGAGATGAAAAAGAACAAGTGTGATTGAGAGGTAGATTTATGCAAGATTTGATTTAAAGAAAATTTAATTGATTAAAACACTAAGGCATTGGGGTTCCACTTTTAACATAAGCATGCAACTCTTGTTAATTTGATCCACAAAATATTTTCCATTGTAGTTGTTCAAAATAAATAAAGCTCTTTTTAATTTCCTTTAGAAGTATTCTAAGCATAACTTGTACCATTGGCAACAAACTATCAAAAAATAATCTTCATCAAAATTCTGTTAATCTAAGTAATTCTCTTCTCTTTTAAAAGCATGAAAGTTTTTACTACACAATGGGAAAAACATGATTGAACCCATGAAATAGATTATCAAACATTCATCAGTTAATTAAAAAAGAAAACTACAAATTCCATTTGAACAAAAACTACAAATTCACATTAAAGCTTAAGTTTGGATCAAACTAATAAAAATTACATACTCATAATTAAAGCTTTCTCCCTAGCCTTAGCTAGGGAGTTAGTTCCCCATAAAATAAAACTAAAACAGAAATTTAGAACTAGAAGAATTGGAGGAAGGAGAGAGAGCTCAAGAGAAGATTGTGAGCTTGGTGTGTGTTTTGAAGCTTGAAGACTTCTCTATTTATAGGGCTAAGAAGGAGGAACATCATGATGAATTCCAACACCACCATTCCTATTCCAATACAATCCATAACTCCCACTTCATCTTGTCTAAGTTAGTGTGGTTGGAATCAATTCCATCTCATACTTCTTTTGGCATGGGTGTGGCACTTCATGCATTCTTTTCAATTCTTTAGCTGCTGCACCTCAAGCTTTCTTCACATGGGTATTCAAAGGTGTTCAATTATGGTTGCCTTTTGCTGCAACCCATGTGGGTTTTCTTTTGGTTGCTGGAAAAAACGATTCTTCTGAACCAGGCTTGGTGTAGGAAGGCCTGATGTTTCAATATGTATCCAATGGGGCTTAAATTTGGATATGTCATAATAGACACCCATTGGAACAACTTTTATGAAGAATGCATTCCCATCTGAGCAGTACAAGTGTACGTTTTGGGCCTTGCAAGTTAATTGCCGAAAATAGACTGGAATTGGCTTCATTTCTTTTCTTTCTTTTCTTTTTGCTTCACATGCATGCACATTCTTTCTCCTTAATAGCTCCAACATGCACCTATATAAAATCATGATATTAGAATAGAATGTAACAATTATTGCCCAATTGATAAGAGTTTGGGTGCCACTTCAAAGTCAGAGCTACCAAATAGAGAATTCAAATGAATTAGCCTATATTTCAATGAAGTGCAAATGGATTCATAAAATGCAATGAAACATTCTAATTGGTGCAAAAATCAATAAAACAAAGTACTAACAAATATAGATTAGGGATAGAAATTGTAATAATTATGTGTTTATCAAATACCCCCAAACCTATAATTTGCTAGTCCTTGAGCAAACTAAAATTAAAAACTAAGAACAAATGAAAACTAATTAAGCCACTTCCGCAGGGATCTCGATTGCATTTAGCGTATGCAACAAGCCTTTAAACCCTTAGGTTGCCCTAGTGGACGAGTTATAGTCTCGTGAGGGTTTTCAGGGATGATACCCACAAACATCTGAAATTTTAAGTAACTCTCCTGCCAAATTATCATCAAGAATGTCAAAAGCTCAAAAACAAAGATTCTCAATTCATGAACAAATTTAAAAGAGCGAACACAAATCCAAAACTTTAAGTTCTTCCAGTCTAAAGTCAAAGTCATTTATCACCATTAATAAACTTTTCATTTGCTTTCTATGGTGTAAAGTGAACTAACACAATTGAGAAGACAAAAATTCAGTCATAATCACACCATCCTTGCTATCTTAGATTTTATTTTTATTTTTATATTTATTTAATAATAAATATACACATTCTTTCTCCTTAATAGCTCCAACATGCACCTATATAAAATCATGATATTAGAATAGAATGTAACAATTATTGCCCAATTGATACGAGTTTGGGTGCCACTTCAAAAAGAGAGCTACCAAATAGAGAATTCAAATGAATTAGCTTATATTTCAATAAAGTGCAAATGGTTCATAAAATGCAATGGAACATTCTAATTGGTGCAAAAATCAATAAAACAAAGTACTAACAAATATAGATTAGGGATAGAAATTGTAATAATTATGTGTTTATCAATCTTCAGCCAAATCAATTTTGTAATAGCGTGATGGAGAGCCTTTATTCAACTTATGCACTAGACAAAAACACTTTTGCTATGGCCTCCAACAAATGACACGTAACTAGATGTAGACTAACTATCAAGTTTAGATCCTGCATAATTTAGAGCCAGTGTAACCCTCTACATCCAAGTCTCCATTCTTAAAAAACAAGTTACCTTTACCATAAGATTACTTCAAATACTAGAGGATATCCAAGTGTCCATTCTTAGAAAACAAGTTACCTTTACCATAAGATAAGTTCAAATACTACAGGATTCGGTCCACTGTCCATATGTTGATTACTTGAGTTATGCATAAACTGACTTACCACACTAACTGCATATGACAAATCAGGTATAGTGTGAGCTACATAAATACTTCCCAACTGTTGATATCTTCCCATGTTGGTTGGTACTTGACCTGGATAAATTGTCAAATTATGATTTACTATTATTGGAGTGTCAATTGGTTTACAATCTGACTTGTCAGTTTTAAAAAGAAGGTCGAGGATGTACTTACGCTGGGATAGAAATATCCATTGCTTAGATCAAGACACTTCTATTCCCAAGAAATATTTTAGAGCTCTCAAATTGTTCATCTCGAATTACTAGTGACTTTTATCAACTCTATGAAAGTATTTAAGAATTTGGCAACTCTATGAAATTCATTCACTTAAAAAATCTATTAGATAATACCGAAAGACTTATGGATACTATTAGGGAATACCACAAGACTCATGGATACTGTTAGGGAATACCACAACACTTATGGATAGTTAAATCTATGTTGTCCTTTCAACTCTTATTAATTCTATGATATAAATCTTTTAAAATCCAAAAGTAAAAAAATCTTAATCATAGAAATCCATAAATAAAATCTTATAAGTCATTACAGGGGGTGTATCCAATCCATACTTATAAAGACTCTTTTTTAAGCGAGTAACTTTCATAGAGTTGACAAATTCGTAAATACTTTCATAGAGTTAATAAAAGTCACTAGTAAATTGGCAAGACTTTTGCTCTTAACAATTAACCTTAAAAGTATGGAAAGTCATTCATTTAAGGCTTAAAAAGCTTTTTAAAAGTCATTGACCTTTTGGATACCACCAACCTTCTAAAGACTTTTTAAAAGTCATAACTGGATACCACCAAACTTTTAAATACTTTTATCTACCATTGAATGTCACAATTGAATACCACTAGGTTTTTATAAATTCTTTAAAAATCTAAATTGAATATCTCAAGACTTTTAAACTCTATATAAAAAAAATTGGATGAAGACATTTAAAAATACAAATGAATTCATAAATGATGGAATTTAAAATGATGGAAATTAATGTTCTAGAATTTGTAAAGTTTCTTGTTTGGGTAATGGATATAAATACGAAATTTAACCTCTATTTGTAAAGTTATCTTTATAAAAAAAAAAAATTTCAATCTCTTTTTGAATTTTAGAAATGACAACTTTTTATATATAATTTAAAGTTGGTATTTATGACCTCCAAATTCCATGTTTTTTCCTATGTAAAATTTCTAAATGTCTATATTTTTTTTATTCAAATACGGGGAATTGGTTCATGTCAATTTGGAAAGAGTAATGATTTTCTCACTCCAATTTTATCCACTTACACTTCTTTTTTAGTTATAAAATGGAGTGTAAGTGGATAAAATTGGAGTGAGGAAATCACTACTCTTTAGAAATTCTGACTTCTGTCAAAATCTCAAAAACCCTAACCCACTGTAAAAATTTGAACCCTGCTATTCAAACGTAGAATCTATAAGAGTCACTTAAAAAAATATGAGAAAAGTATTTCAAAATCCTCTCAAATCGTAATTAACTATTACCCTAATACTTAGGGTTAGAAAAATTGGGGGAGAGGTAGTTTAATAGGTCTTGGCGGGTGCTAACTAATCAAGGCACTCAAAACATTTCTCTCCTTCGGCTTATCAAACAGAGTTGGACAGCAGCCAGCGCTCAGCAGCTTAGAAAGTTCCATAATTTCAACCTACAACTCTGGTTTAGTGAATGCATTTTCAAACCCAAAAGAAGTTGTTTTAGCAGTGAGAATCGATGGGCTACAGCACAGAATCAAAATGGTTAACAGCCACCATAACCTTTGCGCTCGCAGCTCTCTCCGCCTCCACTGCCTTTTCTTGTATGTATACAAATTTTGTTTTCTCCTTTTGTGTTGCATTGGGTTCTTGTAGTTAATTGTTCTTTTGGTCTTTAACAGTGTATTTTTGGAAAAGAAAATCGAGGGATTTGGATTCCAAGATTGGAGAGCTCGAGAAATCTCTCAAGGCCTCCTTAGACAATTGTGCTGCTGAAAGGCAAGGCCGAATTCGGGCTCAGCAGGTACCCTTTTCTTCCCACCTCCTCCCCCACCCAAAAAAAACCAAAAGATACTGACCCTTTTGCCTCTTTAACAAGCTGACTGTTAGTAATAACCTTATTTTGCCTCTTTGAAGAAGAAAAAAAAGAATCTTACTTGAAAATAATTATCTTTGCACCTTCTCAGAGATCTAACTGAGAGTAGAAGGCAGTGTTTCTGTATTTAATTGAATTGGTTTATTGAATATATACCTATGAAACTGGAAATTTGATTGCTTGGATCCAAGTCCCCTAATTATTTGTCTATGTTCATTTTGTAAATGCTTAGGCATTGCCTAGATCATAATTGTGTTCATTTCATATTATATGAGGATCTCAGTGTCAATGAGCTGAAAGTATATTGATTGTTATCATTGGCCCTTCATATGTCATCACACATTTCTATTCTACTTGCTAAGATTTTTTCATTTTGTATTGGAGGCTTTGAGGAAAGCACTAACGCAGCCTAAGTTGGATAATGTGGAGCTGACTTCTTACCCCATGGCACCTATTGGTGTCATCCAGTCATGCTTCTCTACCAGGTATTTGGGTGGGCGGCGTTTGGTATTCCAAATTAGAGATCTTTGTTTCTCATTCCTTGACTGCATTTTTATGTCACACATTTATCAAAATGATAAGTAAATAATTTATTGCACCCAGAGTAATTAGGTGACTGAGGATTAGCCAGATCAGATCACTAGAAGTGTTTACTCTTCATGAATTCGTTGAAGAAATCTGATGATACTCAAGGACTTAAAATATAAAGATCAGACTGACTGACTGGATAAAGATATCCAAAGAATATTACTTTCCAAATCGAGAAATGAGTTAATTGGAATCATTTATATTTTCTTTTGAGTTTTGTAGAATTTTTGCAAATGCTCTGCCATTCATGCTGTTGTACATGTTTCTATGTGTAGCAAAATCAAATTATGGTGAAAACTGTCAATAGTGCTTAGAAAAGTTAGATTGTCTTCTCATAAATTTTTTTTAAACATTCATATTGATAGCCAATAGTCTTTGGGTTTAGTGGCACCTTTCTCCCTCTAGACAATAAGGGTTGAGGTTGAGTTCAGGGGTTCAATCCCCAGTGGGTATGTGGGATGTATTCCTGTCATTTGCCAAAGAAAAAGGAATCGTATAGATAAATTAAATATTGAAGCTGAGTTTTATCATAGAGTTAGAGTGATATGCCGCACTCCTATACCCAAACATGCAGTTTATATTGGTGCATGAATAGCATACTAGGCAACCTTTATTTTGCAGTTGCACCTCATGCTTGTGCATGCTTAGTTTTGCAGGGTTTTAGTTCTCCTGAGTTTACCAGTGTCATCTCCGATTCCCTGAGATTTGTTTCTTCCTTTGTTAATATAAAAGGAATTCAAAAAGTGCATGTTTGATCTCGCCAAGATAAAATTTGCATATTTGTTTTGCATGCAAATTTGTTTCTTTGAAGTCCCGTTGATGACTTTCACTTCTTAATTGTGCAGGAATGGGACGCCCAGGCAACCTGTACTTGTGCCTCTCTCAAGGGCCTGTTTGATCTTTAATACAGCTCGTGTTCCTCCAGCATCACTTGAGGGTCTTGGAGAATATTCTCACTGCTGGGTTATATATGTTTTCCATCAAAATACAAATCTAGAGAAGCTTTGGAAAGATCCAACTAAGTCAAAGTTCAAGGCCAAGGTGTGTGCCTCTGAATACTGGTATACTGCTTTCTGTGATTTCAGTTATTAATTATTCTTTTTAACTCTATATAAAGGTTGACTGGATGGATAGGTAAGAGTGCCAACACTAAACGGTGAAAGGAAGGGACTCTTTGCAACAAGATCTCCACACAGGCCATCCCCCATTGGACTCAGTGTTGCCAAGGTAAGGTTAAACTGCTGCTGAATATATGCATCTTTTATAGTAGCTTGAAAGAAGATTTATCTACACTCTGCATTAGACTAATCTCAGGTACTTTTTTCGAGAACTATCAGAGCTTACTAATCTCACGCAATCCAAGCCTGTCTAGTAGTTTCTTTCTCTCCACCCATCAGAACTTTGGTTTCCAGTTTGAAACCTCTGTTCCCCATTCCCCACTTCTTGTGGGTTTACAATGTGCAGAGTAGGATTTCACCTATATGTTTCTCTCTCTCCCTCTATAACGGTGTAAGCTTGATATACATTGTGCGCTCATTCCCTAATAGCTTAAGCTTATGGGTCTACTAGTTCTCCGACATCTTCGAGTAGGCTATCCACGTGTTAGGTCATGTTAGGCCCAACAACTGCATGGTCTCCCACGTCACCCTTTTTAAGTTGCCCATGTGTTTGACTCATGTCATGCCACATGTGAGGGGGTGTGTTGAGAGATATCCCACGTGAGGAATGTAAAACTTTGCATTATGATATATGTCTTGTGTTGTGCCTCTCCACCCATTTCCATTTAGTTTTGGGTGGGATGCTCTGATTCTAACCCCCTATATATACTTTGTTCCAGTCTGATTTACAGTCTCAAACAATTTGACTTCTAATAAAAGATGGATTCAGAAAGTCCAATTTACACTGGCAGGTTATATAGAATTTGAAGGGAGCACGGGTTTCTGGCCCTCTTAATCTGCCTTAACTAATTTACTCAGGCAGGCTATATGTTTCTGCATGTATTGTTTCCAGAAGTTCATATATTTTATTCTTTGGTCAAAATGCTTTTTTGTCCCAAAGAGATAGTTTCTTGAACCAGTCATGGTACTTTGAACTATGGTGAGGAAATAGTTATGAGGTTGGCCATTATAGTGGCAACGTCAGCATTTGACTGGAAGCCAATGGTGGCATGGTGCTTAATGTGAAGAAAAAGTATATTGACCATGACTCTCTCTCTCAATAGTTAGGGTGGTTACTTGGCATTTGCGGCATAGTCAATAAAATACCTCAGTGGCAAGCACGCAATTACTGAAGGACAAAATTGACCAAGGAAGGAATTGGAACCTGACCATCTCCAAGGACTAAAAGTTTATTTAACCTTATTCTTAACTCTCTAAGTTCCTTTGTATCTATGACACTTAGAGAAGTAGTGTAAAGTATGACGCATATAATTTAACGTTGATCATTCATATGATATTAACATGGTTATACTTTTTGTCATCAATTATCATAACCATTCTTAAGTATTTCTCATCACTAAATAAATTTAGTACCATATGATATGAGTTCCTGTCATAAATTAAATTTTGACGTCACATAAAAAAGAATGAAAATATGCTTACAGAAGAGGGAAAGTATTGAATCTTATAAATTTACACTGTATGCTTTAGGTGGAGGCTGTACAAGGGCATATGCTTCTACTCTCTGGTGTGGATTTGGTTGATGGGACAGTGAGTTTTACATTTTTCCTCTCTGCTGGCCATATCCATTTTCTTTGGTTCAGATTTTTTTAGTTTAGAAATCAAACTTATTTGGTTTACTTTTACCAACAGCCTGTACTCGATGTCAAACCTTATATTCCCTACTGCGACAGCATCCAAGGAGCAAGAGTGCCAAAGTGGTTAGCGGTATTATTTCCATGTCTCTCATGAAATTGTAAATTTTATAGTTTCATGACATACAAGATTTTCCTTTTGCATGATTAGTGAACTATCTTCCATTATGGTCATGAGTATTTTCAGCTATTAATCTTGGAGGTTGAACACGTAGTGTGTTGGTAAAAGATGTTCATACACTATAGTGCATATGTGCTGAATAAAGACTCCACTTCAGTGGAGAGTAGATTTGCAGCATGGATTCGTGTCAGGGTTTAACTGTTCATTGAAGATTGATAACCAAAACCTTCAAATATCTATTTAGGGAGAACTATACATGTATAGTAGTTGTAGATATTTCAGTTTTCCTATATAATTGCCTTTTTTGAAGATTGTGAAATATTGGTGTACAACTGTGTATTGTGATTTTAAAGTAAACATACCTACCTCTGAGGCATCTTCCTATGCCAATTTAACTTGTCTGTACTCTTTTGGTAACTTATGTCATCAATTCCCTCCTTGTCTTAAGTTAATAGTCCATGTATTCTGCAGGTGGACAGTATATTAGCAGTAGCTTCTGTTAGTTTCTCTGAGATCTTCACTTCCACACTTGCTGATTGCTGGGAAATGGCAGTGAGTACTCTAATCTTTACTAAAAATATCACACCTTTACCATATTTTAAAGGGAATGTCCATTCCTTTATATTCTTTGACTAATTGTTCAGTTCTTTTTACAAATTGCACCATTAGCTTGCTTCCTAGCACTTCACTAGTAAAATCCAAACTCTTCACAACACTGGAAAGAGATAAAAACAAGCCTAAGAAAGGGATTCAGCTACAGTGTGAATGATAGTACAAATACAATGAATTAAGCCCATAAGTACTTGTCAAGAGGAAAATAAAAGGCCAAGGGAAAAGAAAAGAGAGCAGGAATCGACAGGATGTAATTGATCACCTAAAGATAATCCAAGAAAATTAAGAAAGAGAAACCTGAATGTCAAATTTCAACCCTGAATAATTTGGAGATCTAAGAGAGAAACTGACTACTGCTGATGTCAATTATGTGCCCCATCATTGGATTGGTTGTGTTGCTGTAAATTGTTCTACCTTGTGTGCAATTTCACGACAACTATACGTGTTTATCTTTCCTATCAAAAGAACTATATAGTTCTCTCTTCATTTTTATTATTGGTAGAACTTGAGGTCTAGGCGCTGAATCTAGTGGAGGATAAGACCACAATAATCAAACTCTAGAAGATCCAATAACTCATCATCCTGTGAGATCCTCATCCTACCTGGGGATAATCAATAAGACTGCTATATTTTGTTGGCCTACCCTTCCATCAATCTAGGTTCTTAACTTGCATTTGTTCAAAATCCCTGTGGGAGTTCTTAGCAGATCATGCATATCTGGGTCAGTAGATGTCCACTTCCTTTTTCACTCCCTGTGCAGTTGTGAAAGGTTTGTCAACTCAAGATTTAATGATTGTTAATCTTGTCGATTGTAATTTTACAAATTTGATAGATTGGTTGCGTTATCCTTTGTCATCTTATTCTTCGTCAGGGAAGATCTCTATTAAACACATACTTTTGTTGAATGCGGAGTGTGTATAACTAAAAGTTCATTGATAGTATAAGGTTTATTGTTGCTTATGAAGGGAAAATAACTTGCCCGGGAAGAGGGGGAAAAGGAAAGAGAGCATGCTCTTTTCTACTCTAAATAATTAGCCATGAAAATCTTCTGTTTAGAAATGTTATTCCTTTGTCTTCAAAACAGTTCAAAAATTAACAACATTAACTGGGACAAGAGTAGAAAGGCGAGTTGTGCCGGTCCTTACAAAGGCTTTCCAGAATCTCGGAAGTATGAAGCACCAATTCCTGTGCTTAGCTTTCATTCTATCTGTATTTGGTTTGTTGCAGGGAAATAATTCACTCTATGCTTCACCAGACGAGTTCCAAAACTTGATAAAGCAGGTGCTTTCATGGGATATTAGATCATTGGCTCAACGAAATCGATCTCATGATTCCTTCATTAACTCAGAAAATGGTAAACAGTTGAATGATGGTTCAGACAACGACCACAATGAAGAAGCTTCAAGCCCTGGAAATGAGCAGCCCCCAAGTTCTTCTGGGGACATAATGTATCACCTAACCCTAGAAGGATTGGAAGTTTCGTACAGACTCAATTCTGACTTCAGTGTGGTTGTAGAGAAAGTAAAAGAAGTATCAAATATCACAAACAGTCGTCAAAAGCGATGTAATTACTCTATGTGGAGGGTCTGATTTGTGTTCTTTGAGACCTGATATTGTTGTTTCAAAATCTTGTATTGTTTGTTTTGTTCAAATTCCAATTCTTTTATAATTTTTTTTTGGGACAACCTAATAGGCTGACTCCTATATCATTTTGTAATGGAGTTAAATAGAACAAGGATTTGAAACTCGGTTTAAGTTACATTGCTGGCCATAGACTTCTCTTTCATGCAAACTTCAATTATCATATACCTGGTGCCTGGTGGGGATATGCATTTTTTGGTCTTGAAAGAAATTGAGTAAAGGCGAGAATGGCACTATGGTTGTGGACGTTGTGGCCACCACCACGAGTGTTGATTTGGGTCTTGATTCTTTTGCTTTTGAAGGTAAAAGGCAAATGGGAAAAATCAACATCTTTATTTTGACCAATGAATTTGAAGACGAGCCAAGCCTATCTTGATAAGGCTCACAAAAAGTTAAATATTAAAAACTGCATATAAAATGATAAATTGAGAACGAGTACTACATTCTAATTTACCTACCCATTTAATAGTTCATTTAATTACAAATTTACCATTTGCAAAGTTGGGTAAGTGACAACATAAAAAAGAAAACATATATTTTTTTTTGGACGAAATGCATCTTCATTCAAGAACAGGGGGAAAATACCCTGGGCAAACAACAGACAAGAACAAAGCCAAGAAAGATACCACCTAACCACAAGCCAGCTCGGTGGGGAAATTATCTAAACTTGACAGCATAACAAAGAAACTCAAAAACCTGGAGGTCTAGGAAGCCCATCTGATACCAAAAAGAAAACATATTATATGCAGTTTTCTAGAATGAGAGCATCCGTCGGCCCTTAAATTATACCCTTTTGCAAGACGTGTACTAGAATGAGAGCATCCGTCGTCGAGAGTCATTCACCTCCGTAAGTGAGGCCAACACATGTTTAGTTCCTCTTTTTCTAGAGGAAAGACCAATGTGTTGGCCTACTTTACATGAGAAGAGACCAACATTTTTACATTGCACTACGTGTTAATGACATGTTTACTTATCATGATTATGCGGGAAGTAATGAATTGGGGAATTTAGGAATGAGGAAGTAAGGAATTGACATGAGAAGAAATCATTTGTTTACTAACCATATGGAATTAGCATAGAAATAGGAATTATAGAGTTATAAGGTTATTTTTAGACTTCTTTAGGCCCGCGTGCCCAAGAGGTTTTGCTTTGTAATTTTACTTTTAGCATTAAAAAAAAACTTATTTTTAGAGGGTCGCAAGGGAGAATATGAATGGGAATCGGATTAATTACCCCTCATTAGTTGATATGATTCATGATTTCGAGGGTATGGGATTACGAATTTGAAGATGGCACTCACATAGTTTTTTCATTCCTTATGTGTTAGTAAACATGGGGTAGTCAGAAATTGGAATCATTCCCTGTCTTTCCATACTCATTATTGGTAAGTAAATATATCATTATTGTTAAGATTTCACAAAAGACGAATTATGAGTTCACTACTACTAACACGTGTTAAACTATAATTTATTTACAAGGAGGAAATGCTTGTATATGCAATCATGATGGGAATAAAAACTCTCATGCAACACGGATAACACTTTTTGCTAGTCCCGGTCAATAACGCAACAATATATGAGCTAACTTTTTCACATATCATTGTGTTATCCATCGGGATAGTAAAACAGTATTATCCCGTTACAATAAAGTTATTTTTTCATAATGAGGTTGGGTGTACGGGACAGTTTGTCGTTGGTAGTAGGCAGGAAATAAGGAATCCACTCATCAGTGCGCCACTACCGTCATTATGACGGTGCTTCTGGTTGCTACTTTCACTTGGAAGAGAAATTATGTAGAGAAGGAAAACCAAATGGAATTAAATTGAGTTGCTTTGCTGGTGGTTGAGATATATTGGATTAATAATTCAGACTTTTTAATTCAAAAACGGTTGGCGGATGGTGATGAATGCGTTTTTGTTTCCTTTTCAATTATTAGTTGTAAACTTCAAGCAAAAATTAGCATTTTCAATTGAATTTTTTTTATGATTTGTTGCAATTGTTTGTCTCTTGAACTTTTATCACCACATAAGTTTGTAATTTTTACTATTAACTACTTGGATATTGTAAATGTTGCAATTTACCATCTAGGTCAAGTTTCGTTCACTTTTTCATTAAAATGTATCATGTGCCTTTCGCATAGAGTGATATTTAGTCCATCTGGCTTGTTGAAATTGATTTCCCTCCAAACTCATACCTAGCCAATCATTCTGACGCCAAAATTGGAGCTTAGAATGCCCAAATTTCCTTCCAAATTTCCTTTTATACTAAACTCTAAACCATTCTATATGATGCAGTGATCATTCAGTTATTCATTCACATAAATTGTACCACTTTATAAAGTTAAAGTAATCTATATCTATATATATAAAGCAAAAGGCAGAAAATGGTGAAACATTCAAAATACCAGAAAATGCCCTTGGTTAATGCAAATATTAAGAATTGAAATTATTAATTAAATGAGGATAATATGGTAAATTTATACATTTTCATATTAAAAAAATTAAAGTTAAAAGAAAAATTAGATAATGGATCCTATTTTTAAGGAACCCAACTACCCATTATTTTTTTAATTCTAAAATAAATTTAATTTTTTTTAAAAAAAAGCCTCTCGCAAGCGCGGAAGCGCGTGCAGAGAGGCTAGTATATATAAAGCAAAAGGCAGAGAATGGTGAAACATTCAAAATACCAAAAAATGCCATTGGTTAATGCAAACATTAAGAATTGAAATTATTAATTAAATGAGAATAATATGGTAAATTCACACTTTTTCATATTTAAAAAAATTAAAAGAAAAATCAGATAATGAATCCTATTTTTATGGAACACAACTACCCATTATCTTTTTTAATTCTAAAATAAATTTAAATTTTTTATAAATAAATATATTTATAAAAATAAAATAAAAACCTCTCGCAGGTGCGGAAGCACGTGCAAAAAGACTAGTTAATAATAAAAACAATAATAAAAACAAAACATTCAGATGGTAATCCAGCGGCATAAGTCTAAAAATTCAGATATTATTTATTGCAACATTTCCTAATAATTAAATAATAATGAATAAAGTTAAAGTTGTTTTAATTTGTTTGTTGTTATTGCTTGTCTTATTTAGGATATGAGCAAAACAACGGCAGCAGTCCAACTGCGACTTTGAAATTGAATTGAACGAATGAAACAAGAAACACATCAGCACGGATGCAACGATTGACGTGTTGTCGGCCGTTTTCCTCTTTGCCCGTCTATTGGTGTGGTGGGTCCCACAAAGAGATTCAACCGCTCATCAGTCGTACTAATTACTAAATGCCATTTCTGCGTTATGTAACTGACTTTCATAACTGCCCTTAGTTTGCCCAACAGCTGCTAAATTGCCACTCACTTATTAATGCCATGTGATGTCCATGCAACTCTCTCTTATTTATTTATTTATTTCTTATATTTAGTGTCCGATATTTAAACTCATATTTCTTTTGGATTTTCAGTCGTTTTAACCCGAACTATGACCCTCATCGAACTTAACCCGTCGAACTAAGAAGCCAGTCAATTTAGCATTTGAATTTATTAAAACAGCCAATTTAATCCTTACCATTAAATTTTTCGAATTTCATCTACTTTTCAATCCAAAAAAATCACATGTCGTCCACATAATTTACTATTTGATTTTTTAAATATTATTATTCATGACTAAAATATTTAGAAAATAGAAAAATGAAACAAAATAAAAAAGGAACCCACCAGCCGCTCCCACCCAACACCCACCCCCGCCAGAACCTTCCCACCCCAAGAGTCCAGATGGAAAAGCCACAACAGCCACAAACCAACACCCCATATCTGAATCTGGGGTTGTTTTTGTTGGGTATGGCACATATTTGAATCGGGTTCCATGAAAGGGAATTTGTCCAACGCTGCAATTTGTGAGGTAAAGCCAATGAAGGTTGTCAAGCTTTACACCATCAGTACGAAATCAGATTGCCTCAAACGGGTAGTTACCAAGGCCCAAGAAATAAACTGGGTAAGATTTTCGAGTGCGACAAGAAAGTTAATTGGCTTAAAGATGACAAGTCATGAAGGTTGTGGAAGAGGGTGGGGCTGAAATTGCGGGTGGAGGAGGAAGGGGTGGGATGGGGTTGTGCTAAAGAGGGTGGGGCTGGTTTTTTTGTTTAATTATAAATTTTATAAAAGTTTTTTTCTATTGATTTTATTGATTTAACTTTTATTTTATTCGAAAATACAAATATACCTTTAGTATTAAAGGAGAATTGGATGAAATCATTTCAAATCTAACGACAGGTGTGAAATTGATCATTTTAATTATTTGGGTGCTAAATTAGTTGATTTTTTTTTTCAGGGATTACGTCCAATTGGGGTCATAGGTGGGGGTATTTCGGTAATTAATTCATTTCTTTTATAAAAAAACTCATATTTCTTCACCAAAAGTAAAAATTGAATGTTACTAAATCAGACTTGAGATATTCTTTTTTGTTTTTTTGTTTTTGTTTTGTGCTTAGTTTACCAAAAGCGATAAGGAAGTTGTGGAAATTAAGCACGGAATTTATTAAATGACGTGTGGAAAAAATCGTGGAAATTGGAGCATCAAATTCCCGAGTTTAATTTCCATCAAAATAGGCGTCATTTCACATTTTTCATAGTGCCATTTACAAAATTTTGTCATTTACAAAATTCGACATACATAAATCCAAACATCGAAATCTTCAATTGCTAGAAATTGAAATGATGGAAATTGAAATTCCGTCATTTTAAAATTCTATGTAATTTTCAATTTCCTCATTCAAACGGAAGGTAAAAGCTTAAAAATAATAAGGCATTTAGCCCAAAAGAAGAAAAAAAGAAAGGCAAATATCGTCATCTTCTCTAGTACACAGATACAAAGTGATTAAAATTGGTCTCAAAAAGTAAATAATTTATAACTGAAGTAGTTAAAAATATTTACCCTACACTCAACGTCTTAAGTTCGATCTTCCCTCCCCTCATTATTTCTTTGTTTGTACCATATCTAACCCGCCAATTACACCATGACACGTGGACTTAAGGCAAGGAGAAGATCAATTGTGCGGCTTGCATCGATAGGTCACCTGAGCAAGAATCGGTGTCCAACGCCGACTCTACCTTCAAAAACCCCAACAGTGGTATGCTCACCGGGTTGCCTCTATGAAGAACGATCGACTTTACCTACCGATCGATGTCCACAGCCCTCAATCGGCACATTCTGCCGATTCTGCGGATCAACCTCGAAAGCCCCGCCCAAAATATCTACGGACTCGTGTCGATCTCGGAGGACCCTCCCACGAGTCCCACATCGAAACTAAGTACCAAGAGCATCCCAAATGCCCTCTATAAATACGCCCCTTCACCATAGACAAGGGGTAAGACTTTTTCAGCTTGACTTTTATGCTAAATACATTGTCAACAGAAAAACTCTTAAACATAAACTTACTTTGGCATCGGAGGGTCTTAGGTTGGTACCACACCGGTGCAATGGACCTCACGATCCATTACTTTCCTCTATCCAGGATCGGCATCCCATGAAGGTGAACATCTACACACTCAATCGATCCCTCGATCGTCCCTACCACTTGTAAGTTGCATCTATCTCTATCTGTTCAGTTTTAGTGCCAACACTCTTGTACGATAATAAAAAATGATCCCCAAAAAAAAGGATGCCCTTGCACAAAATAAAACATCATTTGCAAAAATATAAATTATGTGATTATGACTGGATTATTTTTCATCCAATTCAAATTTCATTTTTTTATTACCAAACATAGAATTGGATTAAAATACTATTCATCACGCGGGCCAAACGAGGTCTATTGGAATAAAAGCAAAAGACACCCTTGTTTTGGTATTCCTTTAGCTTTCTTTCCTTTTTTTTTTAAATTTTCTTTCCAATAAAGGTGTTGCTTAGCTTTCAATCTGAATCGTATATACATAATTAAGAGTTCTTTATTTAGTATTAAAGAGAAGAATGGTGTTGGTGAAAGAAAAGAATCTTATCCCTGGTATCCCATGTGAAGCATGGACCAGAGGACCACAAGAGATCCAATACAAATATGATATATAAAGTGCAAGATTGTTTGATAAATTATTAACACCTATATTACAGTACAAAATATATGTAGAGACTAGAAAACAATCAAACACCCAACTCACAAGGAGTTAATGCAATTTTTACAAAATAATAAAATTACAAACAAACAATAACCAAAAATCAACATAGCCACTACCATCGATGTTGCCACCGCCACAACAGTCATCGTCGTGACCTTGGAGACAGAGAACACCATTGAGATTACAACCCGTCACCCTACAACAAAAACCAACCAACAAAACCACAGATCCAAGCAAATCTAGGTAAAAAAACCAAAATTCAAAATAAATCTAGACACAAATAACCTCCCTACAATTAAAACCCCATATCCAGTAGATGAGAAAGGGGAGAAATAAGTAGGGAGGTAAGGAGAGAGAAAGTTGTTATGCCTATGAAGCATGGAATCTCTCTCCAAGTCTCAATAACCCAATAATACCCGCGACATTTTTATGTATTTATTTTTGGATAAAAAGGTGATAGAAATTTATTAGATTAACAAGAAAAAAGAGTCAAATGATAGAGAATGTAAAAGTAGTCATCCCAATAGATAAAACTTCCCAAGTAACCTGAGCCAGCGGAAGAACTGAAATGATCTAGAGAGGATCACTCTAAAAAATAACTTTTCTATAACCCGTTTCTACCACCATTGTTTCCCTGAATCTAGTCTAATTACATCAAGGACACAATCGGTTGCTAACCAGCTTGATTCTCCTAAAGAGACTACAAACACCCAACAAACTCAACCAAGTTTCTGGAATTATAAGAGAAAAATAACACATAAAATTCAGAATTTTTGAACTTTATTGAACAAACTACCAAGACTGAAAAACTAAAACAATGTTGATAAAACGAATATCCTAATTCTCTTTCAAGGCAATATAAATATGTCAAGCTAGCTAAAGAGAATACTATAGAGAGCCATTAGAAATAATTACAAGGAAATTTTTTATCTTTTTAAACTTCAGTTAGTAGTAATAAGTCTCCAAAGTTATAAAAATTAGTACCTTCTATTGAAAAGCCACGAAAGCTTTTTTTTATTTATATTTTAGTACAAGTGATAGTTTAAACTACAACTATAATTTTGTGGAGATTCGAACCTGAAATATTTAATCCGTAAGTCAAAGCCCTTTTTCACTAAGATAGACTCTATTGGCAGCCACTAAGACTTTAAAGAGAGAAAGAAACTAATGTCTTACACGTAGATTAGCTTACCTCATGAGTTCATTTTTCATAATAATAGTATGAAAAATTAAGGTCATGAAAGACTCTGGAATATTAAGATCTAATAAGTCTTGCCAAGCTATAGACAAGTCGCTCTCCAAGGTATTATCATCCTAATTTTTAATAAATAACCTTGTTCTGTTAAACTATTATAGAAAGAGAATATTTTTGTCAATTCCTGTAGAAAAAAAATGTCATAAAACAGTTTTCAAACTAATATAGAGAGATGAATACTTGCTACATTCATTCTCCCTTGTACCTTATTTCTTCTCAATTTTCATCTCTCTTTTGAATAAAATTAACCGAATCAAAAATCGTTTGGTCATCTAAATATTATCAAATATAAAAAAAGAATGATATATATATAAAATAAACGATAGTAATTATTAATGAAAAAATACGAGTACAAAAACAACTTTGGTGTCTAACAATGATGGAACCAGGATTTTTAAACTGAAAGGGCCCCAAAAACCCTAGCCCCTCTCTCCCAAAAAACCCTCCTAGAGCCGTTTTCACTTTGAGGGGGGAGGAAGCCATTGTTCTTCCTCTCCTCTCCCTTCTTTCTCTTCCTCCCTCTCTTCTCCCCTCATTGTCAGAGACAAATGGTTTTCCCTCATAGGCGATTGCGATTTGTTATGATCTTCCTCTAACCATCATAGGCGATTGCGTCTCAGCGTTGGATCTCCACCTATGTTTTGACGTCGGATCTCCATCTGCGTTTCGGCGTCAGATCTCTACCACCATCTTTTTTGCGGTTTCTTTATGTTCGGAATAAGTCACAGAGACTCTGTAGGTTCTCTGTGAGTTTTCAACTCTCCTTTTGTGAGAGCTTTTCACCTCTCCTTTGTGAGAGCTTTTATCTCTCCTTTGTAAGAGTTTTATTTGTATTGTTATGGCTTGGTTTTTTCAAGCTTTGTCTATTTTTGATTATTCTGAGTTTGCAATCTTAATTAGGATGCCTATGCCAGAGTTTATTCGATCCTGTGTGATCGTTAGTGGAGGCGCACCAGATTGTCTTAATTTTGTTATTCGACCGCTCCGTTATTGTAATCGCCCTTTGTGGCTAGTTTGTTTTGGCCCCTTGTGGCTAATGGCTTTTTTGGCTGAATTATGAATGCAATCCTAGAATTTCTCAAAAAAAAACAATGATGGAACCAGGAGTTTTTGTAGGATGGGCTAAATTTTTTTTGGTCATGGTAGCAGATCTGCCTCGCCATCACTCATCTTGGCTTGATCGGAAAACCTCAATACCCACAATCCAGATCAAGATGAAATTGACCCCAAAAGAAAGTATTTCTCGTGATTTTTTTGTCAACAGCTATGAATTCATGACAGCTCAAAGACTCGCGTACTGATAGTTTTCAAAAAAGTTTATTGAAAAAATAGATAATAAAACCTATGATGTAAATTACATTATGTAATGGCTATCCATGCCCAAAGACCTTCCTTGCCGCTGATAGTGTACATAGAAATAGAAAAAATTAATAGAGGGAGAAACTGAAAGAGAAGGAAATAATCGGAGAGAGGGGAGAGGAGATAAAGAAAAAGTAAGAGAGAAAAGGAAAAACATTAAAAAAAAAAAGGGTGAAAGAAAAAAGGAAAGTGTTAGAGTTTTATTATTATTTTTATTTTATGTAAGCTTGATAAATGTTAGAGTTTTTTATAATTATAATTTGGTTCCTTTTGTGCTGGAAACATCGACACAAATCACAAAATGCTTTTCCATTAAATCATGAACCAACACGTGTTAGAGTTTGTTTGCAGAGGCCTGTCTCTCGTGTAGAGATTGGTTGTATTGATGGGCTTATTTCTACCTAAAGTGGTGGGCTAATATTTGATTTACCCTAGTTTGGCTTGTAAAACTAATCTTATATGTGGAAAACCAAAAAACCGCACTGGGCTGGAGCCTAGTAGAGCCTACAAGTAGTTCTGTCCTTGGTGTTTAATATGAGTAAATCTTCTTCAGTAATCAAACACAATAACATATTGACTTAATATGAAGATAATCACGTATAACTCAAATAATGACGAAATAACACGCAAAGTTATCTTTAAATATAATCTATCTAGTATTTCTCGGAAAAAAACACTTCTGTCATAAACATTCGTCAAGTCCCATAATTTTATTTTATCTTTTTTTGTGTGAACATTTTATTATCTTTCACACATCACCCTACTATAACTTTTACTGGTGACTTTGACTAAATTTGTTTTTTGATGAAAGTGACTTTGACTAAATTGGACGCGGAATCTCCGTGTGTATTTATTCATTTTTTTAAAATGTAATTACGCCAATTGATCAAACTAAATTTTTAAAAATGTCTTAAAGTTTTGGGATAAGATTTCCTAACTATAGAATAGACGGCTAATAATAGAAACTGTATTTTAAATTTAAAATATTTTTGCACAATAAAGTCCAGAGCCCGACCACATCATTCTTCTCTACCCCTTTGGCTTTTGAAATTTCAATTATAAACGCGCTTTTCAGCGAGAGAGAGAAGAGAGGAGAGAGGAGAGAGGAGAGAGAAAGAGAAGAGAGAGAAAATAGAGGGCGACATGGATTCGCCGTCGTCGACGACGCGGATCAGCGCGCGATCGTCGATGATCGATTCGTTCAAGAGCTGCACCCTATCGGGGATGACGATTGATAAGGAGGACCTGAAGAAGAAGCTCTTGATGCCGCAGTACCTCCGGTTCGCCATGCGCGATTCCATACGGTTAAAGGACCCAAGCGCCGGAGAGAGCCGCCTTCCGGGAAGCCGAGACCTCGTCGCCACCGCCACCGCTGAAAATGACGACCAGACGCCGCCGGAGTCACCCATGGTTGTGTTTATAAATCCGCGGAGCGGCGGGAGGCATGGGCCTATGCTCAAGGAGAGGCTCCAAATGTTGATGGGTGAAGAACAGGTATGGTTTTTTTTTCTTCTCAAGTTTATTAAATTGACATTGACTGATCCCTTGGATGTTTGTTTTATTATTTGGTTTTCTGCCGACCCAATTGATTTTTTTTTGGTTTTTCTGGTGACCTATTTGATAGTTTTTTTTGGGTAGTGAACCATTATAAAGAATTTAATTTTCTGAGAATCCAATAGTGGAAAAAAAGTTTTTTTTTCTTTCTATAATTTATTATTTATGTCTATGCATGAACTTACATTTTTGTGTGTTCTTTCTTGCTTGCAGCTTACGTACGGTTTAGGGGATTTCGTTTACGTAGAATAATTATTGGTGTTTTTTTCCTTTTATTTTTGTGTTGTTATTATTTTTTTCTGAGGAGAACTTTTCCTTTTGGGTTTTAATGGGTGAGTTTAAACTTCGGGAGTTTACGTAATGTATGGATGTATTGTGTTGTTATAAGGCAGCAAGGGATTTACAAAGAAAAAAAAAACGAAAAAGAAAACAGAGGAGGCAGCGGAACGAAGTTGTCTGGCACTGATAGGCAATCGTAGCTGTCCTTATACGCATTTCCATTATCAGCATTTTTTAAAACACTGAAATGGTACTGGCAAAGAAAAAAGAAAAAGGAAACATTGAAATGAGAATGCTGGGTTGGGTTCATGGGCTTTTAAAGTCCCATTGCAAGGAATAGGTTTAAGATTCCTAGAATCCCATTCCGCCAAACAAATATAAGCTAAAAGTTAGTGGTTTCTGTGTCCTGGAGTAGTAAAAGATCATGCCTGTTATGAAGCTTTTCTGTGAGCGTGTGCTGCAAAAACAACGTGGAATTAAGACCATCTAGTCAAATGTATGTTTAGCTTGTGCATTTTGAAGTAGGCTGACCTTTTTCATCTGAATCAGTGTTTTTTGAATTTTTTCCCTTTCATATCTGTTTGTTAGTCCCTTTTCTTTGTTTTCATACAGGTTTTCTTCATATTTCTTGAATTTGTATAAGGGGTGGTTTGTTTGAATTGGAAATAATTTGTTATGCAGGTTTTTGACCTCTCAGATGTGAAGCCTCATGAATTCGTTCAGTATGGATTGGGTTGTCTAGAGTTATTGGCTGATCTTGGTGACATTTGTGCGAAAGAGTGTCGTCAAAAGATCAGGGTTATGGTATGACATTGCGGCACATTTACTTAAAGCCCTTATCTCATAATTACTCTGACTTTTGGCATCTAGTGGGATCCCTACAGCAATATATTGGAATGATTGTGCAGGTTGCGGGGGGTGATGGTACAGTCGGTTGGGTATTAGGTTGCCTATCTGAACTAAATAGACAGGGTCGGGAACCAGTTCCTCCGGTAGGAATTGTTCCACTTGGCACGGGAAACGATCTGTCTAGGAGTTTTGGTTGGGTAAGCTATCTTTTTGCAATGTATTTTGAGTTTGTGGAGATTTTCTTGCATGATTGAGCAATGGGTATATATGTTATCACCAGGGTGGTTCATTCCCTTTTGCCTGGAAATCAGCCATTAAAAAAACTCTATTCAGGGCTACTGCAGGTCCAATATGCCGTTTGGATAGGTAAGCCTATTAGGTAACAGTTTGTATATGTTTTCAAGTAGAAGGCTTGTAGAGTTAAGGCCTTTCTCTAATCTTTTCTAATGAATGATTGTGTAGCTAGCTACTTTAGAAGTTGCGTGCAGCTAATATACTGAAATTTAGTATGATTCAGGTCCTTTTTTCCCCTATAGGAGATTCAGGACCTTTTTTTACCTATTGGAGATTCAGTACCTTTATTCTTGCACTCTGAATCTTTTTCCCTTTTTGAAAAAATTTACAACTCTTCAATGTGTTCTTGAAATTTTATTTCACTTGACTCTGCATTCACCTTTGTGCATGTGTGTCACTCTCATTTCCAGGGTCAGTTTTGTTAGCAAATTGATTGCATTTGAGATGTGGGTTCCTCTTTTTTTTTATCCCTTGAAAACAATGTTGTGGTTCCAATTCAGCCTGTTTCGTTTCATGGATTTGTCTAACTAATTTTTTTTAATTTTTATTTTCTGTTTACTTCCCCCCTCCCTCCCGAAGGAAAATGTCTTACATAATAAACCTTTTGGCAAATGGAGATTTGGTATTATTTGGTGGTTGGTCTGGTTTTTCGGCATGTTATAGGCAAGCTTAATGTTAAGTTCTCACCCTTACCTGTTTATATGCTATGTAGCCTATAGTTTTGTGGGTTTCTTATATACAAATAATTTGGGATGAGGCCCCATTGTGATATAAACAACTCTGTTTGTAGTGGCAGTAACACTACTTATTTATGGTTTTGGTTCAACTAACAGCTACATTAATATTTGTTTTATTTATTTATGGTGCAGTTGGCATATTGTGTTGTCAATGCCAGCTGGTACAGTTATGGATCCACCTCATTCTTTGAAGGCTACCGAAGAGTGCACTCTTGATGAGGTTGTAAATCTGGCTACTTTGCATTCTAACATTTGCATTGCTTAGCTACTCTTACTGGCTTTACCTTCTGAATGTTAAATTTCTAGAAATATGAGTTTTCATTCAGGTGTCAAATACTGTGCAATTAATATTCTGGTTTGTGAGTTACTCTTATGGGTAAAAATTAATGTTTATATTGCTCAACTCTCTGGATCTGATGGTGTTATCTCTGGCAAATAAGACAATCTCTTGAAAACTAAATAAAACTATATCTTGTATTGTAAAGCAGTAGTGACTTTTTTGATGAATGAATATTACATGTTGCTGACAGGTTTGTTTTCTTGGTATCTCGGTCTACACATTTCCTTTATTTTCCTCATTTAATTCATATGTTTGTAATTCTCTGCAGTTAGTCCATCAAAAAATAATTCTCTGCAATTACCACAACCCTTTTTGTACTCCCCAAAGTTATTCTAGTTAGTTAATTCCTGACATCGATAAGCTATCAGAATCACCCACATGACATGCCAGATGTGATTGGTCAAGATTGCATTTGCATTTTCCTGCTTCTTATGTGAGCATTGGAAGCCCAGCCCCTAAATCCTATCCTGTATTTGGCTAAAATTGCATTTAGATTTTCCTTACATGTATGCTGAAGGACTTTTGTATGTATTGTCTTGCTTTAATATATTTTCTTTAATTTTCTATGAAGGGGCTTTCTTTTTTCCAATTTCAAATCATATGCAATGCCTTTCTCCCTACTGTTTTCTGTATCTATAAAAGGTAGTTCTTTTGACATTCTTTTTGGATACTTGTAGTGTGTCCTTCGAGAATGAACTATTCAGTGGCTAGTGAGTTAGAGCTCAA
Source organism: Prunus avium (assembly GCF_965620075.1). NCBI lineage: Eukaryota > Viridiplantae > Streptophyta > Magnoliopsida > Rosales > Rosaceae > Prunus > Prunus avium. Next base: position 7,827,508 of record NC_142284.1, on the reverse strand, counting down.
AAAGTGATGAAGAAGAGTGGTTTGGGAAAATAGATGAAATATTTAAGGAATCATTGATTACATTATATTGTTGATAAAGTTTATTTGCTTGTTTCCTGTGAATGAAAGTTTGGTTTTTTTTTTTTTTTTTTTTTTTTTTTTGCATATTGAGATCCCTTTTTGATATGGCCTTAAGTTTATCATAATCGTATATGTTATGTTTGGCACTTTTTATTCACTGCAGGGTTTGGAAATTCAAGGGGATTTGCCTGAGAAAGCAATTTGTCACCAAGGAGTGTTTTACAATTACTTTAGTATAGGTATGTTGACATCATTGGTAGATTGGCTTTATTTATTGATGCACCTATGGTTTTTACATGGTGTTAGATGGTAAGATAGTGGTACATCCCCATGGTTTGTCTTACAAGCTTCTATACTGGAAAAGTATGTTTAATAGGTTCTTTTTTATGAGGAATTTCCCTTTACGCGAGCCTGTTTTTGTTATTTGGTCATACAGGAATGGATGCACAAGTTGCTTATGGATTCCACCATTTACGAAACGAAAAACCCTATCTTGCACAAGGTCCAGTTTCAAATAAGGTCTGATTGAATCTCTTTTTACCTTTATATATGATTGGATTTTCCTTTGGGGCATGGTTTAATCAGTGATTTCATTTGCACGGTATTGTGGCTGATCCATCTTTCTTGCAGTTGGTGTACTCTGGTTATAGTTGCACTCAAGGTTGGTTCTTCACACCTTGCACAAGTGATCCAGGTTTAAGGTTTGATATCTCCCAACTGAAGCAGTGTTTTAATTATTATGATGGCGGCTCTCCATGTTAATTTGATTTGACTGTAATTGTTTTAAGATTTTCTAATATGAATTAGGAAAACTGGACTTTTAAGAATACAAAACTTCCATTCTAGAAGTTGTCCCTGGTTGAGAAGAATTGGAGTAGAAGCGAAATGGCCTCTTAATGGTTTTGCTTGATCTATAACTCACTCCTTTCTAATGTACCCTTCAAGTTTTTATGGCCAAATGAGAGTTTGTGTTATGTGACTCAGTGATTCTAGACAAATTTTACATTTATAATGGGAGGGTAATTGTTACATATGTAAAATTGGCAAAGATTTGTAATATTCCCCGTCTCTTTGTCCCTTTGCTGATGTGTATCCAATAATTTGTCTGGTTGCAGGGGACTAAAGAACATCCTAAGGATGCATGTCAAAAAGGTTAATTGCTCAGAATGGGAGCAGATTCCAGTGCCATCAAGGTACACTTTTTTTTTGGGGGTACAATTCTGGCAACATTATTTTTTATTTGCATGCTTAGCTCTTGGTAGTCTTTTTTTATTTATTTTTAAGTTTGCTTCTCTTTCTTACTTTCTTGTTCTTTTCAATACAAGTTTATGTATCACTTAACCAGTAAAGTATAAACTATGTATCATATCCTTGTCATCTATTTCTGACTACATGGGTATATCCGTTCCTTTGGTTTTTATTTGTATTTTTCTGAACGTAAAATAATTTACACTACAATGCTGCCAGACATGGAGTACTTGTAAAGCACCAGATTTTCCCTTTGGTTGTATTTGTTTGTTTCATAATAGCTTATGTTGTTATTTCATCTTCTTTCAGCGTAAGGGCTATTGTTGTTCTAAATCTTCATAGCTATGGGAGTGGAAGAAATCCATGGGGTAATCTGAAACCAGAGTACTTGGAAAAGGTATCATATAGTTTTTACTGCAATAATGTGGTGTTGCCTATCAGTATTTTGAAGGATAAGTTTTGTGTTTTGTTTTTAGGTGACACAAAGAGAGGTGCTGACACAAACATATTTATTTATTTATTTATTTATTATTTTTACGATTCTTCAAGGATATGAAGTTTACTTTTGTAAGTTCAGGTTGCCTTGTTGCCTTTTGTTTATGCCTGGAAGTAGGTCCTGAAATTTTAGTTGATATTTATATATGAATCGTTTTGTCTTTGTTAGATTTTTTTTCTCACTCACAACTTTACGCCAAAGTTATTTAGTAGAGTTCAAAGTTTTGATGATTATGCAAATTTTATTCAGTGTGCTCATTTAAATCATGCATATCAGAGAAGCTAATAATCGGTAGCTTAAATTTTATTGTTTCAGAGAGGCTTTGTGGAGGCCCATGCTGATGATGGTCTTTTAGAAATTTTTGGCCTTAAACAAGGATGGCATGCATCTTTTGTTATGGTTGAACTCATCTCTGCCAAGCATATTGCTCAGGTACTGCAACAATGTCTATCTCCATGCTATTATTAGGTCAAGTGTTTACTCGGCATGCAAAAGTAAGGGTTTTTTAGAATATCTTTTTTATGAGAGACAAAATTTTATAAGAGCTAAAATCACAATTCAAAACTTAGTGAACCAGAATCCACCATAAAAAAGAAACATCCTTAAAAAACAAATCAAAATGCACCTCTTACAGTTTAATACAAGTCTAAAAACTATCCTACAGCAGCTCCCCAACCTAATAAAATTACAGAAAATGTAATGCTTTTTAGAATATTGATAATATCAGGATCTTATTGTAAAATACCTCAATTTTCAGGATGCAGTTTTGAACTCTTGAATAATTGCATTTGTTTTTAGTGACATCACTTATAATAAGCTGGATGATCTGTTGATGAAGTGGCTACTCTTTTAGTTCCCTGCTCTCTATCCAATTCCACACAGTCTGCCCCCGGCCTGCTTGTCCTAAACTCACTCAATAATATTTTTTAATAATTAAATTTCCTTCTACCTGAAGTATTCATAGGCGAGACATGAAAATTTAGTAGAATATACCCCTCTGTCGCTGGAAAATTTTGATATGGTCTCGTAAACTTTCTTAAAACATGATTCAGAAGAAAGCTGTCTATCCCATCTTGTACATACATATGGAATGCTTACAAAAGAAAAGAATATCTGAGTGTTCATTTTGGAATGTTCTGTTCCCTCTTGGCCCGGGCTAAATCAGTATTGCCAGTCACACGTTTTTAAAAGAATTAGAAATTTCCTTTTAGGTTCATGTTGTTTAGGGTATGATTTTTTAGACATTGTAGCAACACTGAATGCTGAGATGCAGTGCAGGACATGTTGGATGGATAATCCTTGTCTGTTTCACATTTTGTGTTGTAAAGGACTTAGAAGTTGGGCCTAAAAAATGTATGGCTTCAATTTGTTGTCAGTTCAGTCTGAAAATAGGATTATTGTGTATTCGTTTTGCCTGTTCGTTTATCCAGAGAGCTTGCCATTGTTGATTTTTAAAGGTCTGTGCATGCATTGTTATTTGATATGCTGGAAATTTAGTGCTCATGTATTGAACAAGTTACACTTGTATTAGGCTGCTGCAATTCGGTTGGAAGTTAGAGGTGGGGAGTGGAGAAATGCATATATGCAGATGGATGGGGAACCATGGAAGCAGCCAATGCACGAGGAGTTTTCCACACTAGTGGAAATTAAGAGGGTTCCGTTTCAATCATTGATGATCCATGGAGACAATCACTGAGATGATGAATGAAGACTAACTTTACTAAGTTGGCCTTCCTACTCTGGTTTGATTCCTCCTTTATTGCTGTCTCCCTCATGGCTGTGAAGTACGTAAAGTGCGCTATCACCCGAAGGCTTGTAAATTGTAATTTATGTGCCTATACTTGTTTGTATTTGTCAATTTATTCAAGTCAATGTCAGTCATAATCTCCATGATTTTCTCCTTTTGAGCTGTAACAACTAGCTTACATTAGTGAGGTACCACTTTCCAGATTTATTAGCAATTAAGCCAAAAAAGTCTCATATGTAGAGTTCGAATGATGATAATATTATTAGCTGTGCTGATTAATTGAATGGTCTTAAATATAAATCTTTTCTTTCTAATTGCAGGTTCTTTATAGTTCTCATCGTGCTAATTCTCAACCTTTTACTCTATGACTTGGTACAATGATCCTATACCACAATTTTATTATTAATTTTTAATTTTTTGAGAATATGCCCTTTCTACTTATTTGTCTCCAAAATAAGGTTGAAATTTGGTAAGCAAGGAATTAATTTGATCTGAACTATTTACAAAAGATTGATTACTTAGAGCCAGCCATTTAACTTTTAGTTTGCTACATATATAATGAACACTTGTTAGCTTGCTCTGCAGGTGATTGATGCGGACGTCCAAACTGATGGCTTGCTTCCCAAGCTAGGTCTTAAAGTTTCACCTTTTCTAATATTTCATCAAATTCATTTGCCCATGTGAACAAAAACGCTGATCGCCTAAAACTGTAATTAGTTACTCTTTTTTCAACATTTGTTTAGGGAGTTGTTATTGGCACTTGGCAACCTTTTTCTTGTTGCTTTTTAGTTTTCATGTTTTTGCTAGACATAGAGGAAATATGGAGGAAGAAAGATGGTGGGAGGGCAAGAAATGTGCATGGAATGCTATATAACAGGAAAGGAAAATTAAAACAAAACCTAATCAATTATTTTTATTTCTTCATTTTCAATCTCCCTTCCATAGGTGGAAGTTACACTTACACTCCTTTATTTTAATCTCACTTTCATGGAGGAGTGGTTGTTAGGACTTGTAAGCAAGGCGTAGGCGTGCATAATGATTATTTTGGAGTGCTAATAATAGCTTTCGTTGTCAAAAGAGGCACATATGGTGCCGAACTTGTCTGCAAAATGACATACTGATCTAATAACATATTATGAGTCATTGATTCGAGGTGAAAATAGTAATTGAATAATCATTTAGATCAACAAATAATTGAAGAAAAATAAAATCCCAACATTCATTATGTGAAGTATATTTTCTCAAACAGAACCTTAGTAGGTAGAGCACATGTATCAGAAATCAAGCACAACCATAGGAGAAGCACCCAAAATCCATAAAATGTAGAGGTATATCTCTTTGGAGACATTGTCCAATCCTTGGTTGGAAGACACTGCATTGCTCAGCATGTTGTCCCTAGCATGTGGTGAAGCAGCATCAGCTCCTCTAGCATTTGTTGCAGAAGCAGCATTTACATGAGTCGCTTGACTGGTTTGCTCTAAAGCAAACAGAGTGCTGTCTTTTCGGTCAAAACGCTTCGCTAATTTTGACAAGAGGGAGGCTTCTGGATGAATGGAATTCAAAGCAGGCCAGTATTTGTGGAGGAAACAAACTATATAAATCAAGCATGAAGAAATCGAAATCACTGCTGTGATAATGAAGAGGCCTCCGAAAGTGTACACACTTAGACTAGAATTGTTTGAAGAGAATGTGGAACTTGCGTCTCGACGTTTGGTTTCATCTGGAAAATAATTGACTTGCAATTTTTGCCAAATATAGTGTAATTGAGAGAGTTGAGAATGTATAATAAGAAGAACAAGATAGGTTTTGCAGAGAATTCAAATCTGCCAATTGAGTTTCTTACTTAGTGAAGGGTTAGATATACAAGTATACAAGGTGATTATTAGTTACAAACAATGCACAAGACATGGAGGGAAACATGGAGAGTTTCCATCCCTAAAACAAGGAATATGAAAACAAGGAAAAGTAACAAGGTGGTAGACAAGCCACTTAGGGATGTCTATGTTTTGTCTTTGACTTTACTAACACTCCCCCTCAAGTTGGTGCAAAGATATCACGCATGCCCAACTTGTCCAGTGAGTCATGGAAAACTTTACTTGATACGGCCTTCGTCAAGATGTCAGCAAGTTGGTTTTCCGAGTTTACAAATGGAAACTTGATTATACCCCTTTCTAGTTTCTCTTTGATGAAGTGTCGGTCGACTTCCACATGTTTGGTACGGTCGTGTTGTACTGGGTTATGTGCTATCTCGATAGCTGATTTATTGTCGCAGTACAAGTTTGTAGCTTTCAATGGTTTAATTCCCAGATCCTTCAGTAATTTCCGTAACCAGAGCAATTCACAAACTCCTTGAGCCATTCCCCTAAATTCTGCTTCAGCACTTGATCTAGCCACAACTTTTTGCTTCTTACTTCTCCAAGTGACTAAGTTGCCCCCCACAAATGTAAAGTATCCAGAAGTAGAACGTCTATCTGTGATGGATCCTGCCCAATCCGCATCTGTGTATCCTTCTGGGTTCATATGTGTATGTTTGGAGAATATCAACCCTTTGGCAGGGGCAGCCTTCAAGTACCTCATGATCCGAGTTACTGCATTCATGTGTGCCTCACTTGGTTGATGCATAAACTGACTCACCATACTCACAGCATAAGCTATGTCGGGGCGTGTGTGTGATAGATAAATCAGTCGCCCAACCAATCTTTGATATCTTTCTTTGTCAGTGGGTGCTTGGTCTGGATACATCCCTAACTTGTGGTTCTGCTCAATAGGTGTGTCAGCTGGCTTACAATCAAGCATTCCAGTTTCTGTTAACAAGTCTAACACATATTTTCGTTGGGATAGAAATATGCCATGTGTTGATCTAGCAACTTCTATGCCAAGAAAATATTGTAACTCACCTAATTCCTTCATCTCAAATTTACTAGCAAGGAGCTTCTGCAGATTCTTCATTTCTTCATTGTCATTACCGGTAACCACCATATCATCAACATAGATGATAAGGGCCGTAAGTTTGTCACCATGACGCTTTAAGAATAAAGTGTGATCCGAGTGGCTCTGAGTGTACCCAAAGCGCTTCATAGAATCTGTGAATTTTCCAAACCAGGCTCGTGGTGACTGCTTTAGCCCGTATAATGATTTTCTCAGCTTGCACACGGTGTTGGGACCAAGTGCCATGGAGATCCCTGGTGGTGGTTCCATATACACTTCTTCTTGCAATTCCCCGTGAAGAAATGCATTCTTTACATCATACTGCAATAGTGGCCAATCAAGGTTTGCAGCCAATGACATGAGAACACGTACGGTATTGATCTTGGCAACAGGTGCAAATGTCTCTTGGTAGTCAATTCCATATGTTTGTGTATACCCTTTGGCCACTAATCGAGCTTTGTATCGATCTATGGATCCATCAGCTTTGTATTTAATGGTGTATATCCACCGACATCCAACTGGTTTCTTCCCTTGTGGCAACTGGACTATTTCCCATGTAGAATTCTTTTCCAGAGCTTCCATTTCAATCGCCATTGCTTCAGCCCATCTGGAATCTGTTATAGCATCCTGCCACTTATTTGGAACACATACAGTAGATAATTGATTGACAAATGATGCATATGACTTTGACAATCTATGAGTTGAAACATGGTTATTAATGGGATATTTAGATTTGGCAGTAAGGTCAGGACAATATTGAGGCTTGGGTTTTCCTCTAGTGGTCCTAGGTGGGAGAGTGTATGGTATAGCATTAGGTGCTTCGGGAATTACCTCAAGTGTTTCCTCATCACGAGACGACTGGTCCGATGGTTGAGAAGAAGGGGTTGTATTTTGTTGTTGATCGCAGCAACCATTTGAATTGTCTCCTCCGGGATCTTCACCAAATAAGAACGACAATTTTCCAATACCTTCATCGCTGTCCAAATTTTGAAGTTCACTGGTGCTTGGCGACCGGTCGCTGGATTCTGTGCGACCGGTCGTTTTGTCACGACGACCGGTCGCTTCTGGATTACGACCGGTCGTTTTGTCACAGAGTCGATCTTCATCATCGCTGGAGCAAGGCGACCGGTCGCGGTCAGTGCGACCGGTCGTTTCAGGATTACGACCGGTCGTTTTGTCACAGAGTCGATCTTCATCATCGCTGGAGCAAGGCGACCGGTCGCGGTCAGTGCGACCGGTCGTTTCAGGAAAGCGACCGGTCGCTTCTGGGTTGCGACCGGTCGTTTTGTCACAGACTTGGATATTTTCTTCCTTTTCTTCCTTCTCTTCATTCCTTCTCTCCCCCTGAAGAGAAGGGGGCATAGCAGCTTTAAAGTAGGATAAATCTTCATGAAATGTGGCATCCATAGTGACAAAGAGCTTACGAGTAGGAGGATGGTAACACTTGTATCCCTTTTGAGTTGATCCATACCCAACGAACACACATCGAATGGCACAAGGGTCCAGCTTACTTCTTTGATGAGATGGAACATGAGCATATACAACACAACCAAATATGCGAGGAGGCAGCTTGAGGACTGTAGGAAGAGAGACATGACGAGCCAAGGTGTTCAGTGGAGTTTCAAACTTCAAAACACAACTCGGCACTCGATTAATTACATATACTGTAGAAAGAAGGGCATGTCCCCATAAGTAGTGAGGGACCGATTTATCCAGCATGTAAGCACGAGTAACCTCAAGTAATTGTCGATTCTTTCGCTCTGCGACACCATTTTGTTGCGGAGTGAAAGATGTGGAGGTTTGATGAATGATGCCTTGGTCTCGAAAGAAATGTGACAAGACATTGTTCACATATTCCCCACCATTATCAGACCGGAATACTTTGATGGAAGCTTGGAACTGTGTGGTAATCATAGCATGAAATTCACGGATTGCAGCGGAAACGTCACTTTTATGAGCTAGTAAATATACCCAAGTCATGCGAGTACAATCATCAATAAATGTAATAAACCATCTTTTGCCATTGGAAGAAACTTTAGCAGGACCCCAAACATCAGAGTGAACCAAATCAAAAGGGAATTCCGTTTTATTATCACTTAAGGGAAAAATAGTTCGATGGCTTTTGGCCAATACACAGGTTTCACACTGAAACTGAGAATGATCTAGGCCACGAAACAAAGACGGAAACAAACGTTGAAGATAGCCAAAGGATGGATGTCCTAGACGACAATGCCAAAGCCAAATCTGATGTTGATTGCGAGCTTGTGAGCTGGAACCTTGAGTATGAGCTGCCCTTGGTGGTGAAGAGACCGTCAAGGAATACAACCCCCCTCTTCGTTTACCATGCCCAATCGTCGCGTGAGTCGTGAGGTCCTGAAAAAGACAATGGGAAGGATAGAATGTGGCATAACAGTTATGTGAGTCAAGTAATTTTCCAACAGACAGCAAATTGCAATTGATGGAGGGAACAAGTAGTGTATGAGATAAAGATAAGGAAGGGGAAAGTGATATAGTTCCTTCACCAGCAACATTAGAGGGGACTCCATTGGCACTAGTGATGTAAGGATGACGAGACTTAGAAGATATTGTGGAAAACATAGTAGAGTCAAAAGTCATATGATCAGTGGCACCTGTGTCAATTATCCATGTAGTGGGTTGTGTACCTGATTCGGAGTCGGAGAGTAGGGTGGAAGATGGAGAGGCATCGGTAGTTATAACACATGCTGCCTTGGGTGTTTTGTTGCGGGATTTGAAAGCATCCCACCACTCAGGATAACCATGAAGCTTGAAGCACTTCTCAACAAGATGATCACCACCACAATGAGTGCACTTCTCAGTTCCCTTTGCATTGTCAGTTTTGGGACCCCGGGGGGGAAGTCCGGAGGACGTACGGTGTGGTGGCCGATATGGCTTGACCGCCATTGCACTCCCACCGCCAAGCATGGAAGATTGGCGATTATCTTCTTCTACCACTAGTGCATAAGCTTCAATGACTGCTGGAAGCGGATTCATGGCAAGAATCCGACTACGAACGGAATCAAAGTTGGGATCGAGTCCTCCCAAAAAATCGTACACACGTTCCACCTCAAGTGCTTGTTGGTGAAGAGCCACATCATCGGGATTGGTATGTTTGCAGGGACGGAGGCTGTCAATTTCCTGCCATATTATGTGTAATTTTTCGTAGAATACATTCACAGGTTCACCACTTTGAGAGGTGGTGACTGACTGACGACGGAGTTGGTACAACTTGGAGCTATTCTGTGTGACAGTATATGTCTTCCGAGCTGCGTCCCACACCGCATAAGCCGTTGAGCAGTGATCAAATAAGGCACGTACATTTTTGGTCATGGAGTTGAGGAGCCATGACTGCACCAAACAGTTGTCTTCATCCCAGGCTTCATAGCTAGGATCATCAATGGCAGGGGCAATCTTTTTACCATTAATGAAACCAGCCATACGACGAGCAGTGATGGCCAAGCGAACACTACGAGACCATGCAGGATAGTTGGACCCATCCAACTTATCAGGAGTAATTGGAGAGTAGTCATGAGAGGACCGGGGTGGTGGTGGTGTTGTGGAGTCGATCTTGGTGGAGTCGATTTTAGAGGAGTCGTCCGTGGAGTCGTTGATGGAGTCGTTGGTGTCACCCATGAGGTAAGTATATAAAAGGATGTAGAGGAAGAAATAGCTTAAAACTTCAGCAAACAAGAGCACAAAAAAGGCTTGTGATCAAGACCAATTTTGAGGCAAGGCAAAGTATGAGGTAGGAATAATATAACAGCAAATTATGGGCAAGGATAGGTAGAGATTTAGGCAAGAACAAGGTTATGCAGAGGCAACCAAAATCGATTGCTCTGATACCATGCCAAATATAGTGTAATTGAGAGAGTTGAGAATGTATAATAAGAAGAACAAGATAGGTTTTGCAGAGAATTCAAATCTGCCAATTGAGTTTCTTACTTAGTGAAGGGTTAGATATACAAGTATACAAGGTGATTATTAGTTACAAACAATGCACAAGACATGGAGGGAAACATGGAGAGTTTCCATCCCTAAAACAAGGAATATGAAAACAAGGAAAAGTAACAAGGTGGTAGACAAGCCACTTAGGGATGTCTATGTTTTGTCTTTGACTTTACTAACAATTTTTCCATTTCCCTATAATCTTGAGTCGCATTCAGGATTGCCCTTGAAACATGAGCAACAAGTGGGGAGCCTGTGGGAAGGCCTGAAATCGAAAATGAAAAAAAGAAGAAGAAAATTAATTTCCTCATGTTTGTTATGAATAATTGCAACATGACAATGTAACAATATCAACACATAAAACATAAGCAAGAGTTCTGGATTCAAACAACACACGCAGACGTATGCACGCACAGGTCTGAGTACGTACGTTATGAAAACAAGTGTATATCATGCATCCAAAGAATAAAGAGACTCACAAAGCCAAATCCATCAGTTTAGTAGGTTGGTCCAACCACTGTATCCGGAGTAATACTTACAGAGGAAGAGCTTTACGTAGGGAATTTCATCAAAGATAGCATCAACCCCTCCATTTTTGCTTCCATTGGACAGTGCTTGATGAAATTCCTCCGGGGAAGAATAAGCCTTCAGCTTTTTCTTCTCAAATTTGAACTGGCTTATTAAAAGATCTTTCACAAAGGAATCCTTGTGGTATCCAACATAATCACCAGTTTGTCTGAGCGCATTCACATCAACAATTGCTGGCTGCAACTTATCTACAGTCAACAATGAGGCTAAGCTAGCAGTGTAACTCTGTGTCAAAATAAGTACCACACAAATCCATATGATCAGCACAAATCTGGTCCAGTTGCTCTGCACCTTCTCCTCTGATATACAGGAAAGTAGAAATTGTTAGAGATCAGTTGAAGAAAAAATCAACTTAGGAACAAACACAAAAAACCGTATTCCCATTGGCTGAAAAAGAAAAAAGAGTTGTGGCAAGCAAGACTTACTATGAGCAAACACAAGAGTTGAAAAAGAGAACAAAAGAGTGGTGGCAAGTTGTTGCTTTTGTGAACCATGCCTGAATTCCGTGTTTATACGATGTTCAAGAATCCATACCACAAGGCCTGTAAAGATGAAGGCGGCCTCAGATGTCAACCAAAGATCACAACTAAGAGGCCTTAGGAAAATCCAAATATTCATTGTTTCGTTATTTTTAACTTTCACCACCGTGCAAACGCCTGATTCAGAATAAGGAAGTAAAAAATCAACGTAGGATGTCCTATTTGCAACAATGGCTGTATCTCCCACCACAGCATCAAATTTCTGCACTTTCATATTCAAACAAGTGACTGAAAACAATCAAAGAGCACTCTTATCAAAACTAATTTTCGCTCTTATAAACACCGGTGTGTTTGAAAAAGATTCGTATATTGAAAACTCAGAAATAAAAGAGAGGGATAGGATTAAACACCAACATACCTTGAGCATAATCTGGGAAAGGAGCTCATCATAAGTCCCAGCAGCTTCTTTTGTTGAGCTATTCATGTATGGAACAAACTTATACAAAACAGCAAATGGCATTCTTTTTAAGACCGCCAGGAAGACATCAATTGAAAAACCTGAAAATCTCTGAGGATCATTGTCATGACGAGACCAGTCTATGTTCACAAATTCTTTGACACCATCAGATGCCACGGGTATGCCGATCCTCAACTTTTTGCCAGTAACAGGTATAACCCAACCCTTTGGTGCAATATATGTGTTTCCAGGCCAGATAGGATCTCTTGTTTTCATAAGCTCATGATCAACCATGGAATAGTTTGATGCTACTTTAACTGATTGAACTAAATCATCAAATGTTTCTTTGTTAGTGTTGGAGATCCAATATCCAATAACTGTCTCTCCCTTACTTATCACATTGAATATTTTAAAGGCTGTTGGTTGAAACTGTCCACCAATTAATCTGAACTGTCCACTTAGGCCTTCAAATCTGGTAGTAAGCAATTTGTTCACAAGTGCTGCACCCGATTTAGAGAGTTATGCCAAACATTTCACCGGCATTTGTAGCACTACTATTCTTCTGCTTTCGAGCATTCGTCGACTAACTATCCTCCTGGTCAACCAGTTCAACAGCCTTAGCTAGAGCCCAGACGGTATCATAAGCCCATAAGCCAAAGAGGTTTATCCTTGAAGTAGTATGCTTTGTCTTGCCAATGTTGGGTAATGATGGTCTCCTTTTCCATTTCGTCTCGAAATCTTTAAGATTTTTTGACATTGGTACATAGGGCCTTACACCAATCACACCTTCCATTGAATCAATGGCCTTTGCCTCCACTGGATGCAATAAAGTTGATAGCCCAGCAGTTATGATCCATGCATACCCTTCAGTCATCATGCCAGCTTCTTTTGCATGAACAAGGACTTTCGATCCAAGTGAACATTCCCATATTAACTTGGTAGCTCTCTCAAAATTGTAAGTCTAAATAGATATAACATGTAAAACACTAACCTGTATCAGTCATGTTGAACAAGATGAAGATCAAAACTGAACCTGAGAAAAACAGAGACTTTCTCCTAGAAGCCGAGAACTCTTTTTCAGCAGTAATTCTAATGGGGTGAATATCTGTATGCTTTGTTGTTGTGTGTCTCGGCTCTAGAAGGAGCCTCCTATTTATATGCATATCTCTAGGAGTTTTGCCCATCAAGAACCTCCTAGAGATAACCTTAATGCTTATAGGATTAGGTAATCTTAATCCTTATCAAAGTAGGAATCCTTAAGCCTGTGTATATCTAGAACACTTATTTTAGGCTGCCATATCTGATAGGAATAGACTTTCTGATAAACCATGAGTTCTTAGAAAACCTTATTCGATTAGAAGATCACTTCTGTGGTTTAAGACAGTAAACCATCTTACATTCTCCCACTTGATCAAATAATCGATCTAGGCTCATTGTCATCACTTAATGGCCATGTGAAAATCTACTCTTATCTTTATTCCTTTATCAAGCCACTGTCATGATTGATAGTTCACAAGGGACTGTCGAAGCTCCTCAGATATATAACATCTAAGACTTTTACAACCACACATATGAACTAGCAAAAACACATAAGGCTTCCAACTGGATTAAGATTGAAAACAGTTATGATTATACTGTCGAGTGTGATCAATCATAACTGGTTTAGCTCACTTTAATGACTGCCAAGGTCTTTAAAACAAAATCATTCAATGACTCATTCATAGATTTAAACTGTGAACAATTGCTAGCACAATTACAGTTTGGCTTTAATCTATTTGTCATTTAACGAAACAGTATATGCAAGTAATAGAAAACTTCAAAACATAACTGAATCAAAAGCTGTCTAGATAAACTAGTTAACAAAACCAAAATAAAACTGTAATCACTTTAACTCCCACTGACTCCCACTGACTTTAAGCATCAAAACTTATCAGCAACCCCATACTTGCAACGTGCCTATGAAAAACATGATTAGGCAAGCCTTTGTTTAAGGGATCTGCTATCATCAATTCTGTTCCTACATGATTTAAAGCAGTCTCACCATCTCGAATCTTTTCCTTGGCTGATAAGAACTTTAAATGTAGATGCCTCATACCAGATGACCTTTTATTCCCATTTGCAAAGTATACTGCTGCACTGTTATCGTTCCACAGTTGAATAGGCCTCTGTATTGACTCTACTATATTTAGCATTGACATAAAATTCTTGAGCCATATTGCCATGGAAGTGGCTTCATAAACTGCTAAGAACTCAGCTTGCATTGTAGAGGTTGAAACATATTGTTGTTTTACACTCTTCCATGCGACTGCACCTCCTGCAAAAAGAAAAACAACACCTGATGTGCATTTCTGAGTGTCCAAGCAGCCTGCAAAGTCAGCATCTGCATAACCTTCTAGTTTCAATTCTTCAACTCTTCTATAAATCAGTTTATACTCCTTAGTCCTCTGTAGGTACCTTAACACCTTTTTCCCTGCAACCCAATGTGCCTGGCCTGGATTGGACTGAAATCTGCCAAGAACACTGATACAAAATGCAAGGTCAGGTCGAGTACAAACCTGAGCATACATGAGGCTTCCTACCAATGAGGCATAAGGCTTGTCCTGCATCTCTATCTTTTCTTGTTCAGTCTTGGGAGACTGTTCAGTGCTAAGCTTGTCACCCTTTGAGAATGGAACATCACAACCCGTGCAATTTTCCATATTAAACCTCTTAAGTATCTTCTCAATATAAGCCTTCTGAGATAAACATATCAACTTTCTGTCTCTATCTCTGCTAATTTCGATTCCCAGTACATAGTTGGCTTCTCCTAGATCACTCATATCAAAATGAGAAGACAACATTCTCTTGGTGTCATGTAACAAGGACAAATTACTGCTTGCTAAGAGAATGTCATCTACATATAAGAGTAGAATAATAAAATCCTTTCCATTGAACCTCATGTAAATGCATTCATCCACTGGATTATCAATGAAACCTTGAGATTTAATTACCTCATCAAATTTAAGATACCATTGTCTTGATGCTTGTTTTAAACCATAAATTGATTTCTGCAGTCTGCATACTAAATTCTCTCCCCCTTTTAAGATAAAACCATCCGGTTGTTTCATGTAGATCTCTTCAACTAAATTTCCATTTAGAAAGGCTGTCTTGACATCCATTTGATGCAAGTGTAGATCAAAGTGTGCAACCAAAGCCATAATGACTCTGAATGAGTCTTTTGTTGACACAGGAGAAAAAGTTTCATTATAATCCACTCCTTCTTGTTGTGTGAACCCTTTTGCCACTAATCTGGCTTTGTATCTGTCTATTTTCCCTTGTGCATTCCTCTTGGTTTTGTAGACCCACTTGCAGCCAATAGGTTTAGAACCTGGTGGTAATTCAACTAAACTCCATACACCATTCTTGCTCATCGATTCAAGTTCAGACTCCATGGCTGCAAACCAATGTTGATTTTCCTCACTTTCCATAGCTTGTTTATGAGTGGCAGGATCTTCTATGGTGTTAATGTCAAACTCAGACTCTTGCAAATAGACAAAATAGTCATTTGGTAGAGCTGGTCTTCTAGTTCTTTGGGATCTCCTTAATTCCATGGTCTGATGTTGTTCTGGCAGATTTAATTGCATTTCAACTTCTGCATTTTGGTGCGTTTCAGCTTCTAGATTTGGATGAATATTTATGTCTTCATGTGCAGGAGAGTTTTCTTTATTCAAGTTGTCGAAATTCAATATAGTCACTCCCTTTTCTTTATTTCCAGCTTCTGCAATTTCTTTGCTTTCTATAATTTCTTCAAACTCAAAATCTGCTGTATCTGTTTCTTCCTTTTCTTCTTCAATGAAAACAGCCCTTTGTGTCTCTACAAATCTGGTGTTGTGATTAGGACAATAAAATTTATAGCCTTTTGTCCTATCTGGATATCCCACAAAATAACAACTAATTGTCTTTGAGTCAAGCTTCTTTTGCATTGGATTGTATATTTTTGCTTCTGCTCTACATCCCCAAGTTCTCAAGTGATTGAAACTTGGTTTTCTATTGCACCAAATTTCAAAGGGGGTTCTGTCAACACTTTTAGTAGGTGATCTATTAAGCAAGTAATTTGCTGTCTTCAAAGCTTCTCCCCATAAAAATTTTGGTAGTGTTGTGCAACACATCATGCTTCTCACCATCTCTATCAAAGTTCTATTTCTTCTCTCTGAAACACCATTTTGCTATGGTGTTCCAGGATTCGTGTACTGAGCCACAACACCTTCTTGTTGCAAGAACATGGCAAAAGGTCCTGGGTTTCTTCCTTTCTCATTGAATTTTCCATAAAACTCTCCACCTCTATCAGACCTCACTACCTTGATTTTCGAATCTAGTTGGTTCTCAACCTCTGCTTTGTAAATTTTAAACATGTCCAATGCCTTCGATTTTTCTGCTATTAGATACACATAACCATATCTGGAAAAATCATCAGTAAAGGTTATAAAATATCTGAAGCCATCATGAGTGTTGACTGGAAAAGGGCCACAGATATCAGTGTGTATCAACTCAAGTAATTTTTCACTTCTTACAGCTCCTTTCTTTCTGAGGTTTGTCATCTTCCCTTTTGCACATTCAATACATGTTTTATCCCTTTCATGGTGGTCAAGTGGTGGCAACATAGATTCCTTGCTTAAGATACTTATTCTTTCTTTTGAGATATGTCCTAGTCTCTTGTGCCAAAGAGTATATGATTCTGAATTGCTCAACTGTTTTGTGCTTATTACATTTAACATTTCAGTGCCTTGTTTTGGTAGTTTGCAATTCAATCGAAACATTCCATCAACAATCAAGCCATTACCAACAACTCTTTTATTTCTTGAAATGGAGAAACCAAAATCATCAAACTCAAATTGTAAGTTTGATTTTACAAGCCTACTAACTGATAAAAGGTTCCTTGTCATAGTAGGAACATAAACGACACCAACTAATTCCAAACAAAAACCAGATTGCAACTCTAGATTAACTAAACCAATAAAATCTACTTTAACTCTTTCTCCATTTCCCACGAACACCTTCAAGTCATCCTTGTTTGGCACTCTCTTTGTTTTGAACCCCTGCAAAGAATTTGTTACATGAACTGTTGCACCACTGTCTAACCACCATGTATTGGATAAAATTTCAAGTGAATTTGATTCATAAACCACAGAAACTGAGTTTTTCTTACCTTTAGCCTTTTGCTTGTCCAACCAACGTTTGTACCTTCTACAATCCCTCTTCATGTGACCAAACTTTTTGCAGAAAAAACATTTCAGACCTACTGGACCTGTCCCTTTGGTAGTTTCATCCTTCTTCTGTTTCTTGTCTGCATATTTGGATTTATATCCTTCCTTTGGCTTGCCTTTAAAATCCTGCACCAGATTCACATGTTCCTTTGCATTATCAATTCTAATGCTTTGCTCTTCCTGCACACATATTCCTATTAGATCAGCCACTGTCCATGTTTCCTTTTGAGCAATGTAAGTAGTTTTCAAATGCCTATAAACGCTAGGAAGAGAGTTAAGAGCAAAGTGCACCATCATGGCTTCATCTACTGTAACTTTCAGAGCTTTCAATTTGTTTCCAATGTCTACCATGTTCAGAATATGAGTCCTTATGCATCCTTCTCCATTATACTTCAAATCTGTGAGTTTGCTCATTAGTGTACCTATCTCAGCCTTTTTGGAGCCTTGGAAATTCTCTGCTATTGCCTCAATAAATGTCTTTGCATTTTCAGACTCTGTGATGCTGCCCCTTACCTCCTCTGAAATTGATCTCCTCATGATTAAGATTGCCATTTTGTTAGCCTTAGTCCATTTTGCAAACTTGGTCCTAGTTTCGACAGATGCATCAGCTGTTGGTGTGGCTGGTGCTTCCTCAGTTAGAACCATTTCATAGTCCAATAAGCCAAGAGCTATTTCTAGATCTTCTCTCCATTTCTTGTAGTTGGAGCCAGTGAGGGTCTGGATTGAATTGTGATTGACTGTACAGGTTTTAAAACATTAATACCTTAAATAATTTCCCCAAAACTTTAGTTTAAACATACTTAACTCACATCTTTGGATAGAAAGTGTAAGTACGTCCATTGACACTGAAATACAAACAGTTATATAATTCCTTGAACAAAAGCTGTCCACATCTTTGGATAGAGGAGAACTTCTGCTATTTTATAACTGTGCATATTCCATGTCGATCCATCACAGTCAAAGCTATATCAAAATGCTCCCATCTTTGGACGGAGAGCCTTTCAATAAGTTCTGAACTGTGATGCCAATTTGGATCAATGTCTTTGAATGCAATTATCATGGAATGATTGAGCCGCTTTAGCTTGCTCAATTATCCCATGGCAACTGCAAACTTGATCAAAAACTGTCAAGAACATGATAAAGTCAATTCTTTATACTGTTATTATGTTCTTGTCTATATAACTTGCAGCTTTCAGTTTAAAATTTTCATAGATTTCCTGTATCAGATTGGTTAGGTAAAACATGATATAACCTGGCTCTGATACCACATGTAAGTCTAAATAGATATAACATGTAAAACACTAACCTGTATCAGTCATGTTGAACAAGATGAAGATCAAAACTGAACCTGAGAAAAACAGAGACTTTCTCCTAGAAGCCGAGAACTCTTTTTCAGCAGTAATTCTAATGGGGTATGTATGCTTTGTTGTTGTGTGTCTCGGCTCTAGAAGGAGCCTCCTATTTATATGCATATCTCTAGGAGTTTTGCCCATCAAGAACCTCCTAGAGATAACCTTAATGCTTATAGGATTAGGTAATCTTAATCCTTATCAAAGTAGGAATCCTTAAGCCTGTGTATATCTAGAACACTTATTTTAGGCTGCCATATCTGATAGGAATAGACTTTCTGATAAACCATGAGTTCTTAGAAAACCTTATTCGATTAGAAGATCACTTCTGTGGTTTAAGACAGTAAACCATCTTACAAAAATTTGATAGGGACTCGATGATGGAGAAATGACACTTCTGTAAGGTACTCTCGTATCGATCTGTTGAAAGGAGTCTGTTATGTATGGAATCAAACCATTTCCCTATTCGGTGTCTTTGTAGATTACCACAACTTCACGCCATCCATATGGTTCAACAATGGATGTGATGGCTTTCACTTGAGAACAATCATCCAAAGCTGTCCGAATGAAGAAACGGTTTTGGGTTGAAGATAGTGAGGGGCTTGTAGCTGAAAATGAAAGAACGGGAATTTGAGCGCTCTGTCCAAGATTTATCACAAACTTGGCTTGGGTTAACGTTTGGGGCCCTATAATAGCTTGCACTTCTTCATTCTTTATCAGGTCTAAAGCTGTAAAAATCATACAAATGATGAAAGAACTCAAAATTTATAGCAATTTGAGGACAAGCAGTGGGAAAGATTTGCTACTCAATTCTGTCGAGGTTAAAGAATTTAAATTGTCATAAGATATAAGTACCCAGACATTGCACTAAATCTAGTAGCTCTAATAATATTTGGTTCTTTCACAATAGTACAATAACAGGGGAACTTTTTGGCAGCGACTAATTTCGGTTGCTACAAATCTTCTTTGCTACTGGTTTTTCGGCCACAAGATTATGTTTCCATTCCACTGCCATGCCCCACATGTGCTACCTTGCAGGACCTCTTTTATTTTTTAATTTTTAAAATATAATAAGTTCATAACATGGTAAGAAAGAACCATTTCAGATGAGTATAATAATCAGCTAAAATTATGAAAATTATACAACTTCATAACATGGTAGGCATACCTGCTGATGCTGCAGCAACAATATTGTCGCTAGAGTTCTTCACGGAAGAGTCAACTTTGTTATGTAATTGGCATTTCTAGCATAGAAGTCAGAAAGTGCCATGGAAATGTAGCTTTGAGCCATCTTCCCAACTGGAGAACGCAAGTCAAGAATTACACCCACGTGTACCATTTGCTTCGGTGCTAGTGTCGTTCCATTATTTTCGTCGTCAACAGTTAAGAATTTTCCGTGGACGGTGAGATCTAAGAACAAGATGAAGATGATGAAGAAGAATTTGAGGTGACTCTTAATGTTCGCCATAGAAACTCTGCAAGGAATGTAGAAGAGGCAAGCAAGGCTGCTTAACTCATATGGCTCTTACCTAATTTGTTATAACATGTGATTAATTAGCACTACGTACTAAATGATTGAGTAAACATTGTTGTCAACATTACCTGTAATAGATTATTTTCTAACTTAAAAAAAAAAAAAAATGAAAAAAATAATAACGTAGTTGGCAACAATTCTTTTTTGTTATCCAGAGTGAATGATAAATTAAGCTCCAAACAAGAAAAACCCAGTAATATGCTAATATGCAAGTGGAAGGAGCTAAAATGGAACTTGACACATTGACCCCACGGGCAGAGTATAATAGTTGTCTTTATATGAAATATTAATGATTGTTTTTGTTGATCACATTATATAGAATTTGGCTAATCACTATTCATCAATCCAATTCTTAAATTTTTGACGAGTCTGAAAAGAGGATAACTTAATTGTGCCTTCGATTTATCTAGTTCATTTGTGCAGAGTGCTTGCCATTGTTGATTTTCTATAGCCGATGCACACATGTGTTTTTTTTTTCTTTCCCGAGAACCTTACTAGAAATAAATCATTTCTATTGAGGGAGCGATAGCATATTGCTAAACTTATACACACTACACGGATGCTAGGACTTGTTTGAAAAGTTGGCTCACATAAAGATACAATAAATGAAGGGTGGCAAGCTGCTGGAAAGCTAAGAGAGCATTTATGGACAATTGTTGACTTGTTTCAAGGAGTACCTCCTCTATGGTTCTATATAGGGTGGCTAAGCATGTAGCCATTAATGTTTAGTCTTTGGTTTGCCCAACCTGTGGTCCATGAAGGGTGGCAAGCTGTTGGAAAGCTAAGAGAGCATTTATGGACAATTGTTGACTTGTTTCAAGGAGTACCTACTATATGGTTCTATATAGGGTGGCTGAACATGCAGCCATTAATGTCTAGCCTTTGGTCTGTCCAACCTATGGTCAATGTCAGGTAATTAAGGGGAGAACGTGGGAGAAAATACGAAGCCTTCTCCTAGGTCCAAAGGCTTGTGTATTAAAGGGAAGAGGAAGCAAGACAACAAGTGTGAGAGGCAAAGTAGCTGGAAACTAGTGAGTCCAGGAAATACCAAGGGAAGAGAAAGTTCTCTAGTGTATCAAAGTGTTGAGCAAGGGTGTGAGAGAAACAAATTGTGAGGGTAGTGTTCTAAGGGGGTTTCCTTTGTAAACCAAAGTTGTAATTGTAGGGGCTTTTTTCTTCCGGTAGCAGGTGGGCTAGGCTGATGAAGTTGTCCCCTTTGTCTGAGCTCGAAAATTAAGCCCCAAAATGCTTCAAAAGGGCAGCAAGGCCTTGGGAAGTATTTTGGTTATCTTCACCAACAAAAACAACAGCAACTTACAGATAATTTCTTCATGCTTACAGATAAACTTTCGGGCTTGGCTTGAGAGGCATGTGGCATGGGAGCAAAATTATCATGGGTTTAGCACTTTAGAGAGAGAGAGAGAGAGTTGTGGGTTCCTACGAAGGACAGGGGTCCTAATGGAAGGGAAGAGAGGTTCTAAGGAGGAGAGTTTTGGGTGATTTTCGTAGCTTCCGGCAGCTTGACAGTAACTCTGTCAAAGCTGTAATCTGCCAAAGCAGGGGAGATGAGGGAAATGGGCAAGCAAAGCACAAAAATTTCTGGGTTTGTAAGTGAGAGAGAGAAGGCTTGCTCTCTGAAGGTTGTGGGTTGTGTTGTGTTGGGTTGAAGGGGTCCTATTTATAGCTGCTGGGAATGGGTCTTCTCCAAGAAACCCTAATGGTTTCTTCCCAATCTAACTAAGCCTTCCTCTTCCTTTCTTCTCCTCTTTCTTGACTTACCTCATGGTGGCAAAAAATCAGTTCTGCTCAATCCCACAAAATCAGAGGTTTTGGGTGCTCCAGGTTTCTTCCAGCGGCTGCCTCAGAGAGGAGCTTCTACTTTCACCCATCTTTTCCTCTTCTTTCTTCCTCTTTTCATGGTCAATATCTGATGAAGGAAGGAAAGTGGGTATGCATGCTGGTTCAGAGGACGACACCTTCCCTTGCACGCCAATATCCCTTGGTCTTTTTACTGCTTTCACTTGGAACTTGCTCCTTCCATGTGTAACCTCCCAGCAGCCCTTTTTTTATGTGGATTCCCCAAGCCCCTGCGTGATTTTGTCTTTCAGCCGAATGCCAAAGCTGGTGTTGCTTTTTTATTCTAATTATATGGGCTTTTTAAGACAACCACATGATCTATCTAATTGATGAGATGGCTTTATCAAATGTTGGGCTTTTTGGTTGGCTTATTCTAATTGGAGCAATGGGCTATTTTGGTTGGGCTACTACAATTGAAGCAATGGGCTATTTTCCCTCTTGTGCTTACCCACGTTTGGGCCTAAAAATGGGCTTGAGTCCCGAGGCCCCAAGCGATCCGAGACTTCCATTTCTCGACCCATCGATGGGCCCCATGACAATTTGTTACCATCCATACCACAACCCACTCAAGCAAGCCCCGGGCATTCGAGTGGCTTGGGCCCACTTAAGCTTGTAGAGTGCGATTGGGTGTGAAATAATAATTTCCCGCTTGGCATGGCATGTCGCTTGGCATGGCATGTCGTTTGGCATGCTTTTAATTATGACGCTTGATAGGATAATTGGCATGGATTTGCATAGCTAAATGCATCTTTATAATTTTAATATCAATTTCTAGCATGACAGATTTTTATTTGGCATGGCATGCAGGGTGTGGCTTGTGCATGGCAGACTTTCGTGTACTCCAAATTGGGTCTTTTTCCAATAATATATTGTTTTGGGCTAGGAATTTATTCGGGCCCAACCATGGACTTTTTGGGCCTCAACAGTAACATATCTTCATTAGTGAAATTTCTCAAGGGGATCACCAAAGAGGATGTAGGCAAATTGCTGAAACTCTATAAACACTTGTGTCATTTGTGCTTGGTTATTTTTTCTGTGTGTGTGTGTGTAAGACTCATCCATCATTGAGTTTGTCCAAAGTCCATCAACAACAAGGTCTAAAGGGGGAGTGAGTTAGTTATAATTCCCAACAGGACTCGAACTCAGGACTTTTCCTAGGGGGATCATTTGCTCCAAACCACTACGCTAGTGGGTCCTTTACACACATTGTGGTTTGATATATATGACGGAAATTTGGGTTGATATACATTGTGGTTTGATACATTGTCCAGGTCCCTTGCACTAGACCTGGCAATATTGCACACGACCCGTTAACACGACACGAATTCGCACGAAATTATCAGTATTTGGGTTGAGCTTAATGGGTCGGGTTGAAAACGGGTGAACCCGTTAGCCACCCGTTAAGCTAACGGGTCGTGTTGGGTCGAAAACGGGTGAACCCGTTACACCCGTTAGGAGCAAGGGCATTTTTGTAATTTTCGTTAAAAAATTAACCTAGGTTGAACTTGAAAGGAAGCTTCAATTTTGTTATTCCTCATCTCCTCACGCCGCTCTCTGTCTTTCTCTCAAGAGAAAAAAAAGTTCTCTCTTTTTCTCCATAGATCCAAACCAAACGATCAAGGATCAACATCAACTACCTTTCCTCTTCTCCAACGAAAAAAGGTATGAAATTGAGTTGGAAACGGTTGCTTTCTTTTATGCCGTCTGTCTTTTCCTTCTCTGTCTTTCTCTTAGCAAAGTAGGCTCAGGTTAAGATTCATTGATTCATAGAAATTGGGGAATATAATAAAACACCAACCGATCAATCCAATCCTTTACTAGTTTAGTGGCTTCTACCTATTTTGTCAACTTGCTGCACTATTAATTTCTACTTTCCTATTTTCTTTGTTTGATTTATTTATTGGTTTAGATGAAGACTTGCTACTTAAAAAAACCAAACAATTGCAACTTGAAAAGAGGTAAAACAATATCCATACAGCAAAAGATAGTTGATGAAAGATAGTTTATTGGATATTCAATGGGTATGATAATGATTGATTTGCTGCACACTAGGCTATTATTTTGATTCTTGAAACACTCCATCCGTGAGTTTTACATTACTATAATTGATATTGAATTTATGTCCTCTTTTTTTTCTTTTGAAGCTTATGGATGTTACAGAGAGTACCGAAGCTATGAGACTCACAGATGAGGAGTCTATTGATGTTTCAATGGGTGGGGATACAAGTACTGCAGATGTAGAAGATAAAGAGTCAAGCCCTAGAAGCAAAAAGCCTAGAGGCATCAATATTGGTAAGAGAAAATTGAGATCTTCTGCTTGGGAAACATTTGATTTATTGCCTCTTGGAGAAGATAAAAAAAGGCGTGCTAGATGTAAAAATTGTGAGATAGTTTATGTGTGTGATAGTAGGTGTGGGACTGGAAATTTGTTGAATCACGCTAAAAACTGCCTAAAGAAATCACATGGTGATGTGAAACAGTTACTTATGTCATCATCTGGATTGCGTTCCCCTAAATTTGATCATATCAGATTTCGGAACTTGTTAATAGAGACAATCATAAAACATAACTTGCCTTTTAGCTTTGTTGAATATGAGGGAGTTAGGGCTTTGTTTGCTTATGTCTCGCCGGATATTAAGTTGCCTTGTAGAAATAATGTTAAAGCATGTGTGTTGAGGATGTTTAAAAGTGAAAGACAAAAACTTCAGAGTTTGTTAAGCTCAGTTCAGGGAAGAATTTGTTTAACATCAGATTTATGGACCTCTGTATGTACTGATGGCTATCTTGCTCTTACTGCCCACTTTGTTGACAAAGATTGGAGATTACAGAAAAGAATTATCAACTTTTGTCATATGCCTCCTCCACATTCTGGTGTTGCATTATCTGAAAAAATCAATGCATTATTAAATGAGTGGGGGATTGAGAAGAAGTTGTTTTCTATTACTCTTGATAATGCTTCTGCAAATACTGCTTTTGTTGAAATTTTGAAGAATCAATTGAACTTTAGATCTCTTTTGTTGATGGGTGGTCAGTTTTTTCATGTGCGTTGTTGTGCCCATATTTTAAACTTGATAGTCCAAGATGGACTTAAAGAAATTGATTCTTCAGTGACAAAGATTCGGGAATGTGTCAAGTATATAAAGGGATCCGAGGCGAGGAAACAAAAATTCTATGATTGTGTTGCACAAGTAGGGATTGTGGGTAGTAAGAGAGGATTGAGACAAGATGTCCCTACTAGATGGAACTCAACTTATACCATGCTTGATAGTGCACTTTTCTATCATCGTGCATTTATTAATTTAGGGTTGATTGATTCCAATTTTAGTAATTGTCCTTCTCCTCAAGAGTGGATTACAGTAGAGAAGATTTCCAAGTTTTTGGGGTATTTTTATGAAGTTACATGCTTATTTTCTGGGACAAAGTACCCCACATCAAATTTATTCTTCCCTAAGATCTTCATAATCCAACACCAAATTAAGGCAGCCATGGAAGATAATGATAGTTTCATGAACAAGATAGGAACTAATATGAACATGAAGTTTGAGAAGTATTGGTCAGAGTATAGTTTAGTTCTTGCAATTGCAATTATTTTGGATCCTCGCTATAAGTTGCATTTTGTAGAGTGGGCTTATACTAAGCTTCATGGTAAGGATTCTCGAGAATTCAAGTGTGTTACAGACACATTGACTTGTCTTTTTCATGTGTACATGGATACTTTATCTCCTTTTCTTCATGCAAGTTATCCAACGAATGAGACAGCTAGTCATAATGAAGGTGGAGACACCATTCTTGAGGTTAATTTGCATATTTCTTATTATTTTATTTATGTATTGTTTCATATTGTATATTTGCATTTGCATGTAACTAATAGTTGTGTTTTTTATTTTTTATGGTGTAGGATTTTGATAACAGTTACAAAAATGGTTCAAGTTCATGTAAGAAAAATGAAATGCATAAGTATTTAGATGAGGAAAGACTAGATAGAAAGCAAGATATAGATGTTCTTTCTTGGTGGCAAATGGAGCATTTTCATTATCCGATACTTTCACAGTTAGCTCGGGATGTGTTAACAATTCCCATTTCTACCGTTGCATCAGAATCAGCTTTTAGTATTGGCGGTAGAGTATTAGATCAATATCGTAGTTCATTATTACCAGAAACTGTTCAAGCTTTGTTGTGCACTCGAGATTGGCTTTTTGGAAATGGAGGTATATTTATATAACTTAATACTAGTAGCTATTTTTTTCTTTTATGTTTTTCCATCATGTGAATTCTTTGTAAGTTCTGTTTTTTTTATGCTTAGCAATAGATGAAGGAAGTACAGAAGTGGAAAGCCTTACTGAAGATATCTTCAATCTTACTTGTGAAGAGACTAGATCAGGACAATGTTCCAATAGTATTTCCCTTGATGATTGATGAAAGGTAACTATAAATAATTGATATTTTATTCATATTGTATCCCTCCATAATTTAATGTTATTTTCTCATTTTTGTCTGTTTTGTTTTTTTTCTTCACAGAGATTGCATAATTGGTGAAAATTGCAATTTTGAGATTATGTTCATGGAGGATTGAAGTTTTGAGATTAGTTCATGGAGGAGGCACTAGACTTATTCTTTTTCTCCTTGACATTTTGTTTAAAACTTGTTTCAATTGAGATTAATTTGAAACTCATGTTGTCTATGAGTTTTTTTGTTTGCCAATGTGTAATGTGGAAGACTTATTTAAGGATTTCAGCTTTATTTGTATTATATCTCTAAGTTGAGGTGTTTTTATTTAATAATTCCAGCAAAAATATTGTTTATTTTTTAAATGGGTGAAACGGGTGAAGCGGGTGAAGCGGGTGAAACGGGTGAAAAACGACCCATTAGTCATAACGGGTCGTGTCGTGTTATTCGCGAATATGTGCGGGTCGTGTTTGGGTTTAGTATTTTTGACCCGTTAGCTTAACGGGTCGTGTTCGTGTCAACCCGTTAAGAAAACGGGTTGACCCGTTAACGACCCGGAACCCGTTAAAACGACCCGTTTGCCAGCTCTACCTTGCACACTAGTTTATTTAAAAAATTTCACCGCTCCTTGCACAAAAAAGACAAAAAGAGTTTTTGATCTAATACCAAATAATTATGATTAATATGGGTCTAGATTTGAGGGGGAAACTAGTAATTAAATAAAGGCTTTTTATCACAAATGATCCTTGACGTTTACGAAATTATCACGAATGGTCCTTGAGGTTTTTTTGTGACACTAATAGTCCTTAACGTTTGGACTTTTTATCACAAATGGTCCCTGCCGTCAGAAATTCTGTTAAGTGTATGATGTGGAAGATAAGTGGAGCCACATGTCCAATCACATCGTGACATGTGGATTAAATAAATAAAGAAATATTTTTTTATAATAACAATCCATGTTTTTGTGCAACTTCCCATCCCCTCTCTATACTCAGTCTCTCTCTCCCGATGTCCTCTCTCTCCTCCCTCTAGCCTCTCTCTCTTTCCCTTTGCCCTTGCCCTCTGTTCTCTCTACCCCTCTGCTCTCCCTCTCCCTTAAACATATAGTCTGAAAGTTAATTAGCTTTCTTAAAAATTATATCAAAAGTTTGTTTGATCCAAATGATTAAGCCATTTAGTGCAAAAGAATTGAAACAGAGGCAACAAATGATTATTTAGGTTTTATTAGGTTTGTAGAGGCAACAAAGAATCTTCAGTCGGGCTGTAGAGGCTACAAAAAAAACAGAGGGAGAGGGAAAGCATAGAGAGAGAGAGAGAGAGAGAGAGAGAGAGGCTAAATGGTTTTTTTTAATGGATTTTCATTAAAAAAATATTTCTTTATTTATTTAATCCACATGTCACGATGTGATTGGACATGTGGACTCTACTTATCTTCCACATCAGACACTTAACAGAATTTTTGACGGTAGGGACTATTTGTGATAAAAAGTCCAAATGTTAAGGACTATTAGTGTCACAAAAAAACCTCAAGGACCATTTGTGATAATTTCGTAAACGTTAAGGACCATTTGTGATAAAAAGCCTTAAATAAATCATATCTACCAACATATAATAAAGAAAAAAGAAAAAAGAAATCCAAAACATGAATGGTCTAGTTTACTTTTTTTAGACATGGATTAAGTAGTTACACCAGATTACAATATGAGTTTAAGATTTATTTACAACAGAAGACAAAGATACGTTACCAAATATGTTCAACACACTACAATTTGAAGAGGTAAAGAGGACACATAAGTACAAGTACCAGAAATTAGGCACATCCATAGATGAACCGCCCAGAATCCATAGAACGCAAAAGTATTTCATCATCTTCTTCATCTAGGGCAACATTGTCTGATATTCCTTGGTCAAAAGACACTGCATGGCTCAGCAAGTTGTTCCTATCATAAGCTGAAGCATCATCTCCTCTAGCCTCTGTTACAGAAACAGAATTTACATGAGTTGCTTGATTGGTTAGCTCTATAGCAAGCACAGAGCTATCTTTTCGGTCGAAAATGAAATGCTTTGCTATCGTTGACAAGACAGAGGCTTCTGAATGGACGGAACTCAAAGCAGGCCAGTGGTTGTAGAGGAAATGAACCATATATATCAAGCATGAAAAAATTGAAATCACTCCAGTGATGATGAAGAGGCCTCCGAAGCTGTACACATTTAGACTGGGATTGTCTAAAGGGAATGGGGAGCTTGGGTCCTGACATTTGGTTTCATATGGAAAATACTGATGTTGCATTGCGTCCATTATCTTATAATTTTGAGTCACATTCAAGATTGCCCTTGAAATGTGAGCAACAAGAGGGGACCCTAGAGGGAAGGCCTGAAATAGAAAAAGAAACAAAATTAATTTCTTCATGTTTAAACAACACAAACTCGTATGTGCACGACACATGCGTGTGTATATATATATATGTCTAATTATTTATCAGCCATAAATATAAACATGTCATTGGGTATTTTTCTCAAAGATCGTCTCTACAAAAAATCATTCAAATTTGAAACCATTTAACCACTCAATGTATTAGCATGCTATTCAATATTGTGGCCTACAAAAGTGAGGAGAGACTCACAAAGCCAAATCCATCAGTTCTGTAGGTTGGTCCAACCACAATGTATCTTGAGCAGTATTTGGCGAGTAAGAGCTTTACGTAGGGACTTTCATCAAAGATAGCATCAACCCCTCCATTTTTGCTTTCTTTGGACAGTGCTTGATGAAATTCCTCCGGGGAAGAATAAGGCTTCAGCTTTTTCTCCTCAAATTGTAACTGGCTTATTAAAAGTTCTTTTACGAAGGAATTCTTGTGGTATCCAACAAAAGCACCGGTTTGTCTGAGCGCATTCACATCAACAACTGCTGGCTGCAGCTTATCTACAGTCAACAATGAGGCTAAGCTAGCAGTGTAACTCTGTGTCAAGATGAGTACCACAAAAATCCATATGATCAGCACAAATCTGGTCCAGTTGCTCACCACCTTCTCCTCTAGATACACAAATATATCATGCAAGTTAATGCAAATTGTTAGAAATCAATAAAAGAAAAATCTAACTGAGGAAGAAACTGCAAAACCGTATTCTCATTTATTGAAAGAGAAAGGAGTATATTATAGAAGGATACATATAGCAGAGATTACATAATGTACAATGCTTTAAATTAGAGAAACTTTAAGCCCGAGTTAGCTCAAGTAGAGGGAGGGTGGGGTAATGGGTTAGGACTAGGATACGTGCTTGGTTGGATTCCCTACAATGTAACAAAAAAAGAAAAAAGAAAAAGAGAAAGAGAGAAATCATGAAACCCCCTAATGATAGTAAAATCCCTAAAAATATTAATAAAACTTAATCTCACTTTTCTCACAGAAGTATTACAATGTGAATCAAATTAAACAAAGATTCAATATAGTTAGCTTTACATAATGTGAGGTTTAGAGAACTCCAACATCTTGCTAATGGAAAATTACTGCAATAAGAAATGTGAACAGTAATATGATAAATGTTTGTGGTATATATATCTAACACTACTCTACCACATGCATGTATAATCCGCAGGTAATTAAGACTTACTATGTGCAAATACAAGAGTGGAAAAAGAGAACCAAAGAGTTGTGGCAAGTTGTTGCTTTCGTGAACCATCTCCAAATTCTGTGTTTATGCGATGTTCAAGAATCCATACTACAACGCCTGTAAAGATGAAGGCGCCGGTAGATGTCAACCAAAGATCCCAACTCAGAGGCTTTAGGAAAATCCAAATATTCTTTCTTTCGTTATCTTTAACTTTCACCACCATCCAAACGCCCGATTCAGAATAAGGTAATGTAAAATCAACGTAGGACGTCCTATTTCCAATAATTGTTGTATCTCCCACTACAGCATCAAATTTCTGCACTTTCATCCAAAAACATGTGCGTAGAAAGTGAGATCATAAGTATCATCTAAAAGTTTATCTCTTTTTCAAAAAGCAAGTGT
Source organism: Prunus avium (assembly GCF_965620075.1). NCBI lineage: Eukaryota > Viridiplantae > Streptophyta > Magnoliopsida > Rosales > Rosaceae > Prunus > Prunus avium. The sequence goes on along the minus strand of NC_142284.1, from coordinate 7,797,099 downwards.
TGTATAAAAAGCTTTAAGAATAAACAAAACTTGAGGTAGGTACTGTGGCTTTCGCTTTGGTGTAATACAACCAAGTTTTGGTTTTTTTTTTGTTGACCTGAGCCTTCCTAATTAATTAATTATTTTCTTGATTAATTAGGGGGTTTACTTTACTTTCTTATTTTAGCAGATACTCTCCTAATTGAGTACTGTATCTATTTCCTTATAAAGCACTCATGTAAACTCCTATATATACCTTCTTATGAAGAAGAATACAATTAACCTAAAGTATTTCAACCATTTTCATATTTTAGCATAATATCAGAGCAATCGATCCTAGGTTGTCTCTAAACCCTCAAATTCAAACCCAAACCCTAAATCAAATTCCTCAAATCCAAATCTTACCTCTCAAATCAAATTCCTACATCAAATTCCTCAAATTCTCAAATCAACTCTTTAATCACAAACACACACTCATATCAAATCTTACTTTTGCAGTGATGTCAGAACCCTCTACTATTCACTCCCTCCTTGCAGACTCACAGAAACATGTGCTCACTCTTGCTGAACTGGCTACCCGAGCTCATACTTCCATCGCCACCACCAAAGGTTATGCTTTTCATACGTCTTCTCCAAAGCCCACATGCATTATTGACTCAGGTGCTACGGATCATATGACATTTGATCATGGCCAACTTATTAGTCGCAAACTAACCACTCCGTCGGTGGTGTCTAATGCTAATGGTACCCTCTCCCCTATGGTTGGGGAGGACTCTCTATCTCTTTCTAACACCATACATCTGGATTCAGTATTGCTTGTTCCCTCCTTGGACCATAACTTGTTGTCTGTTGCACAACTTACTACTACTTTGGGGTGTACTGTAATATTTTGGCCAAATTAGTGTTTTTCAGGACATCCTCACAGGAAAGACGATTGTTTGTGGTACTAAGGCGGGACAAACTCTACTACTTGGACTGGGCACTGGATGGTGAGACCAAGGTTGGTCAAGCTTTCACAACAAGTGGAACTCGTTCTGAGGGGGTAGAGAGACAAAGTTTGGCTATGGCATAAACATTTTGGGCATGTCTCGTTCGGTTATCTGAATAAGTTGTTTCAATTTTGATATTTCCAGCTTCCAGTGTGATACGTGTGAATTGGCTAAGAGCCATCGTGTCCCGTTCCCATTAAGTTCAAATAAGAGTTTGGTTCCGTTTTCTCTTGTTCATTCTGATGTTTGGGGACTTGCTAAAATTGCCACTCCAGCAAGAGCTCGATGGTTTGTCACGTTTATAGATGATTGCACACGCATGACTTGGGTTTCCCTTTTCAAAACTAAAAAGGAAGTCAGTTTAAAGTTAAAACAGTTCCATAAAATGGTGGAAACACAGTTTCAGGCCCAAATCCAAGTTCTCCGTTTTGACAATGGCGGAGAATTTCTCAACCAAGATCTTAACAAGTTCTTACAGGATTATGACATCATATATCGCTCGTGTCCATATACTACCCAATAAAATGGGGTTGCTGAGCGAAAGAACTGATATTAATTGTAAATTGTTCGTGCATCTTTATTTGGTGCCAACATGCCTTGATCTTTTTAGGGCAAAGTCGTCCTCTTTGCAGCTTACCTTATAAATAGGATTCCCTCAAGTATTTGGAATTTCGAAACTCCTCTTCAAACACTTCACCACCATCTTCAAATATCTCCCACCCCAAACCTTGAACCACAGATTTTCAGCTATGTTGTATTCGTACACTTACATGATCACCAACGAAGCAAAAATTGGATCCTCGAGCAGAAAAGTGTGTTTTCATTGGCAAAGCTCCTCATCAGAAAGGCTACCTATGTTATCACCCTTCAAGTTAGAAGGTATACACCTCCATGGATGTCGTTTTCCGGGAACAAGACATATATTTTTCAGTAGCATAGGAGGAGAATTGCGAGTCAACCAATCCACAAATTCTTGAATTTTTTCCTCAAGACACATCTCTGCTTCAAAGCGACCGGTTGCATAGCTCACTTGACCGGTCGCTCCCCTTAAGTCCTTTATAGACAGAGAATCTGCTTCAAAGCGACTGGTCGTCTCCATGCTGCCAAAATCAGGAAGAGAAAATTGAACTGTTTTATGAGATTTTGACCGCTTCAGAGATGCCTTTAGCTCCAGTACCACACTAATCACCTGCTAAGGAAGTCATTCAGGTAACATCTTCCCTTGAAATTGATAACACTAATGAACTATACCATGATGATTTGATTTTAGAAGGCACAAAGCCTACATATCAGCTTCCAAAAAGGAAGAATCATGGCAAACCTCAAGTACAGTACAAAGCATATCTTAAAGTCAAAGGGAAATATCCCATCCATAACTATATATCTCTCAGCAGATTATCCGAGTCACGTGTGCACTTTGTGAAGCAGTTTGCTGACATATCTGTCCCCAATAGTGTGACTAAAGCACTAGAAGACCCAAAATAGAAAGAAGCCATGAATGAAGAAATGTGAGCTATCCAAAAGATTGTCACATGGGAGCTCGTGCCCTTACCTCACGGAAAGAAGACAGTAGGATGCATGGGGATTTATACTGTGAAACTCAAAACAGATGGATCCATTGAAAGATATAAAGCTATATTGGTGGCAAAGGGGTACACACAGAGATATGAGGTGGACTACCAGGAGACCTTTGCCCATAGTAGACAAGATTAACACTATCAGAATCCTACTGTCTCTAGCAGCAAATCTCGATTGGCCATTACATCAGTTCGATGTTAAAAATGCATTCTTGCATGAAGACTTTTAAGAAGAAATATATATAGACTTACCACCAGGATGTAATTTAGCTCGTGACAAGAAAAATCAGGTTCGCAAGCTCAGAAAGTCATTATATGGATTAAAGCAATCTCCGAGGGCATGATTTGGCAAATAACTAAATCTATGAAGGATTTTGGATATACACAAATTAATTTAGATCACACCTTATTCTTGAAGCGTGATGGAGGAAAAATGACTGCATTGCTTGTTTATGTGAATGACTGTAACACCCCCTCCCGACGAATTATTTTATTTTGTGAAGTTACATTTTTGCCCATAGGGATAGGGGCTACTTTAGTCACTTTTTGTTAGGAATTATTTTTGGGAGATAGAGTTACTCCATTGCGTAGAGCTCGCTCTCACGAATTCGTAGACACATAGTGGGCTCAAATCAGAGTTTTAACGAGGAAGTTGTGATCTACGAAAGTGCAGTGGCACAATCGTAATAATTTTGGAGAAGTCAAAATTTAAAATACCCCAAGTCAGACCTTCTCACTCCTGTACTTGATGAGTCCCAAGTCTGCTCAGTTCAAGTCCCACAAATATTCTCTTCATTCCCCCACATAAAGTCCCACAAACTCATCATGATTCCCAAACCCGTCAGAACCTCATCAAAACCGTACAGACCTGTTCACAGGTCCAAAGCATCAACTTCCTGAGCTCCAAACAAAGTAGTTAATTCTTCAGACTTGTTCATCTGCCTCTAGTAGAACATAGCCGAATATTAGCCCAATCGGAGAAATATAGGCACCTCAAACCCCAGCTGGAGGATGAACAACTCATCTCTATCTGGTACTCTGTGTTATGCACGGATTTGTCTTTGCATGCGAGTTTCTATTGCGATTTTCACCTCTATTCCTTGACAAAAGTTGTTGCTGAGGTTGAGTACTACAACATATCCAAAAGGCAAGGCAATCGGATATTTCTATCTACCTTAAATCATGTTCAGGGTGAGACTAGTTTTCTCTTACTTCCTGTTTGCTGGTTCCACACTAGTGTGAACGTATTCACTCTTGCATATAGCCTTCCTCTGCTCTAATGGCATATTACCCTTCATCAACATTGTTCATCTGTGTCTTTGTTATAATCTGTCAAAATTGGAGCTTCATCCAAGAAGTATAGCCATCTCAAGACGTGTCTAAGTGTAACATATTCATCCTTGTCTGATCTGTTAATGTAGGCTCGGATTCTGTCTTGCATGTCGATTTCCCTTACTTAGATGAGAAAGGTTCCTTAACGAAAGTTGTTACGAATTCTGTAATCTACAACATATCCAAAATTTGTAGTCATCCAGCAAGTTTATACCGGTCGGAAGTGGTACAAACTGAAACAAGCTTTTTTGTTTTCAAGTGCTGTTTTGGCGGTTGTTCTCCTTGGGAGGTGAATTGAGGATTTCAGACCAATTCAAAGGAGTGAGGTAAATATTTAAGATACTTGATTTCTGGAAATCTACTTTAGAGGTTAAATTCTTGAGGTTTTGTGGATTGTTGAATTGTTCCAAAGTTAAGTAGAATTGTGAACCTATAGGAATGTCCGGGTTAAACCCGTGGGCCACTTTGTGGCGGCTTGTTGAGATCTAAGATACTCCCCACGCCATCTTGACCACGACGATATGCTCAGATTAGCGTTTGGCTATCGTTTGACTATCGAACGGATATTGCGCCTATTAAGCGATATCCGGGTTTGATAGGTTCGAACCGTTTGGTCGGTTACTTTTTCAATTATGTTATTCCCTGTACCTCTAGGATCCTGTAGGAACTCGTTGATCGAGAATCGGAATCCCGGATACTCCGAGTCAATTATTTAGGGTTAGGCAGACCGATCGCCGTCCGATCGTCATATTGGCTTAGATCTGACCGCTCGATCGAGACCAAACATTCGGGACTTGTTTGGTAGACATTGTTGGACCTATAGGAACTTTCAAGTAGGAAATTGGAGGTCGTGGGCCCCGCGGGCCCTGTTGACCAATATAGAGAGTTTGACCACTCGGTTGATCGCAAGTATTCCGAGGTCGTCTCATCCTTCAAAAGGTACTAGATTGGCCCTAGGAACTCCCTGAAAGTCATGCACACACTTTGAGTTCCGTGAATTAGGATTTTGGGTTAAAGCTCTTGGTTGGATACTTTACTAATGAAGTCCTCATGTACCCAGGCTCCACGTACTCAACAGGTAGGACCCTCGCATGGTCAAGCAGCTTTGGATTATTTGTGAGTGGACTTTGTTTTAAATTATCATTATTTTCAAAGAGTGGGTTGTCATCAATGAATATAAATTTGATTATTTTGACTATTGAGATTATGAAGTTATATTGTTGTTTTAATTATGGGTTATAATATCTTATGGTTATTGGATGTTATATTGATATTTGAAGTTTATGAATATTTTGGGTTATCGAATATATACTTTTGAGAGTTTGATATCTATACGACGAATAAATATTTGGGTATTGAGTTATGAATGCTATTATTGTCCGGATGTCTATGTATATGGGTTTTGGTGCATTTGAATATTTGGAATTCGGATATGTTTAGTAATGGAGTTGAGAAATCGAATATGTTATATTGGAGTTTGGATTGCACCATGATATGTACCTCCCCTTGGATACTGATACTTGGATACGGTGGATGTTTTGATATATTGGAACTCGGGCACCCTTGGCGGGGTGTGCTGTAGGCCCTTGACGGGCAGTCTGAGCTCGTAGGACTTGTTTCAGCCGCACGTGTGATGTGTTGCTGGCGTGTGTGCTGCAGAGCAATAGTCCCCCGGTTGTACGGCTCAACCCTAGTCATAGGGTAATGTGATGCTGCCCCATGGTCTAGTCAAACAATCCCCCAATTGGATTGTTTCCCCGGTACTTAATAATGGTGTAGTGACTATGTATGCGTGTATATATATAGGCTTAATTATGGATATGTCCCTTGTGCTTTCAAAGTAGTCTTAGATTACTGCATGTTATTTGAAATGTCTCAATATACCATCTACACTTTTATTAAGTGTCTCACATATATATTTTTACACATATATTTATAAGGATCTTTCCTTGCATATTGTGTTTTTCCAAGCATATGTCTCAGAAATGGGTTGGTTAAAGGGAAAAAGGTCTAGTTTGATTATTGTATTATATGCTATATCTGGTTTATGGGATTACAGTGATTTCAAATTCAAGTATACTATAATAATGGATTTCATTGCATGGTTTTACATCATTTTCATAAAATGGTGGCGTTAGTATGTTCGATTATAATTATGTTCAAACTTTCTTTTTATCCACTCACAATTTCTGTTTTGCGCCCCCCAGGTCGTAGCTTGACGCGACTCGTGCAACCAAGCCAAGTCTCTCTCTTCCTGCGCATCGACTTCCTTGTAGGATATCTTGTTGTCAATTTCTTTTCGAAAGCTACTTGGGTTGTGTAAACTAAAGAATATTTTAGATTGCTATGATATTGCCCATGTAGGGTTGAATTTGAGGCTGAAGGCTATGTTGTAAATCATGTGCTTAGAATTGTGCGTGCTGCCGTTTGAGATTTTTTTATTTGCTTTGTTTGTAGCTGTTTGTAGTTTGGGGAAAAGTCCATTTTTCAGGGGAGACTTTGCCGAAATTTCGGTAAAAGTCTTGACTAATCTTCTTTGTTTTAGGGAAAAGAGTTCTTTTAGTAAGTGGGCCTGACATTGGTTAGATGTCAGACGGGAAGCAGGGTCCGTCACGGATTCCGAGGGGAAAATCCAGGGCGGATCCTATCAATGACATAGTCGTAACTGGAAACGACACAGGAGAGCAACTGAACCTGCAAAAGTATTTGTCTCAGGAATTTGAGATGAAGGATTTAGGTGATCTGAAATACTTTCTCGAAATCGAAGTAGCGAGGTCAAAAACTGGTATATTTTTGTCTCAAAGGAAGTATGTAATAGATCTACTCACTGAAACATAAATGCTTGGATGTAAGCCGGCTGACACACCCATTGAAATGAATCACAAGTTGTGTGAAGATATGGACCAAGTACCAACCAATAAGGAACAATATTAGCGCCTTATTGAGGTTGATATATTTGGCACACACAAGATCATGTATTGTATATGCTGTGAGTGTGGTTAGTCAATTTATGCATTCACCCAGTATTTCTCATAGAAATGTAGTTGATCAGATCTTAAGATACTTAAAGTCAACCCCTGGAAATGGATTAATGTTCTAAAAAAAATGGAGATATTTAAGTTGTTGGATATACAGATGCTGATTGGGCTGGTTCCATTATAGATAGATGCTCTACTTCGGGTTACTTTACATTTGTGGGAGGTAACCTAGTCACTTGGCAGAGTAAAAAATAAAATGTGGTTTCTCGGTCTAGTGCAAAAGCAGAGTATCGAGGAATGACTCAAGGAGTTTGTGAATTATTGTGGATCAGAAGACTCTTGACATAATTGGGTTTAAAACTAGAAAAGTTAATCGAGTTACATTGTGACAACAAGTTAGCTATCGATATTGCTCATAATCCAGTTCAACATGATCGAACCAAACATGTTGAGGTGGACAGACATTTCATCAAAGAAAAAATTGAGAATAAGATCATCTGCTTACCATTCGTAAAATCAGAAGATCAACTTGCGGATGTCTTAATAAAAGCTATCTGTGGAAGAATGATTTATGACTTACTTACCAAGTTGGGCATTGATGACGTATATGCACTAACTTGAGGAGGAGTGTTGACGTGAGACTTCCTAATTAATCAAGGAGATTTATTTCCTTGATTAATTAGGGGATTTACTTTACTTTCTTATTTTCTATAGTTGACATATCCTTGTATAAGATATTCTCTTAATTGATTATTGTATCTATTTCCTTGTAAAACACTCATGTAAACTCCTATATATACCTCCTTATGGAGAAGAATACAATTAACTTAAAGTATTCAAACCATATTCATATTTTAGCATTTTTGTGTTTAAAAAGATTTGTATATTGAAAACTAAAAAATAAAAGAGAGTTAAAAGATAAGACAACAACGTACCTTCAGCTTAATCTGGTAAAGAAGGTCATCATAAGTCCCAGCAGCTTCTTTTGTTGAACTATTCATGTACGGAATAAATTCATATAAAACTGCAAATGGCATCCGTTTTAAGACCTCCAGAAAGATATCGATTGAGAACCCTGAGATCATAGGCTCATTGGTATGACGAGACCAGTCTACGTTCACAAAATCTTCGAAAGAGGTGACAGGTACCCCAATCCTCAACGTTTTGCCAGTAACAGGTATAACCCAACCCTTTGGTGGAGTACTTGTGTTTCCAGGCCAGATAGGCTCAGATGCATTAGAAATTTGAACTAAATCATGAAATGCTTCTTTGTTCGGAGGACAACAAAATCGAATAACTGTCTCGTTTTTACGAACCACATTGATTATTTCATAGGCTGCAGGTTGCAAGTGTCCATTAATCAATTGGAATTTCCCACTTAGGCCTTGAAAACTGGTACGCAGCAAAGCTTGGAGAAGCCTTGGACCTGCTTTAGAGACAGTTATGCCAAACATTTCATCCGTGTTTTTGCTATTAGTCTTGTGCTTTAAAACATCACTAGAATAATTCACCTCCAGTCCAACCAATTCTACAGCCTTAGCTAAAGCCCAGATTGTATCATAAGCCCATAAACCAAACAGGTTAATCTCAGAAGTGCTTTGCATTGTCTTGCCAATATTGGGCAATTTCCTCTCTTTCCACCTCAGTTTGAAATCTTCAAGATCTTTTGAGGTTGGTAGATAGGGCCTCACACCCAGAACACCTTCCATTGAACCAGTGACCTTTGCCTCCTCGATCTTTGGATGCAATAATGTCGATAACCCAGCAGTTGTGATCCATGCATACCCTTTACTCATCATGCCAGCTTCTTTTGCATGAACAAAGACTTTTGATCCAAGATAAGCAGCCATGTGGACCAAGAATACCCTTGTCTCCATTCCCATTAACTTGGTAAGCTCTTTCAAAATTTGATAGGGACTCGATGATGGAGACATGACACTTCTGTAAGGGACCCTTGTATCGATCTGTTCAAAAGCATCTGTTATGTAGGGAATCAAACCATTGCCGTATTCGGTGTCTTCGTAGATTAGGACAACTTCGCGCCACCCGTATGCCTTAACAATGGATGTGATGGCTTTTACCTGAGAACTGTCATCTAGGCCTGTCCTAATGAAGAAACGACTTTGGGTTTGAGATAGAGAAGGACTTGTAGCTGAAAATGAAATAATGGGAATTTGAGCTTTCTCCCCAAGATTTATCACAAACTTGGCTTGGTTTGAGTTTTGGGGCCCTATAATAGCTTGCACTTCTTCGTTGTTCATCAATTCTAAAGCTGCAAAAATCATATATACAAAAAATTAATAGCAATTTAATTGTGAACTGCCCTTTGGTCGTGGAGAAGATCTAGAGTTCAAATCTCATGGTAAAAAGTTGTTGAATAGATAAATAAAAATTTCATTGCGAATTATAAAAATATGATACATAATTGTTTCAAGGAATTGTAAAGTTATTTTAGAGAGTGATCCTCTCCATATCGTTCAGTTTTTTAGCTGGCCCAGGTCACTGGGAAGTTGTACCCATGTCTGCCATATTGTTATTGGGATGACTTCCTTTACAATCTGTGTCCCTTGTACTCCTTATTCATATTGATCTAATAAAATTCTATCGCCTTTTGTCTGAAGAAAAAAAAAAGTTAATTAAGAACAATATTCAATCAATCTAGGAGATGATATGATGCGAAAAAAAGGAATTGTTAAGATTGTCAATCAATCAAGAGATGAGTTTCTTTCTTTCTTTTGTTTTTTTGTTTTAGAAGAAATGACATCAATCAAGCGATGATGGATATTAAGGGCCCCTTCGTTTAAGAGGATGGGCCGTAGACATCATCGGCAAAATCTATCCGACTGCGTCCAACCAGTACGCATGGATTCTGGTGGCAACTGAGTATTTTACTAAATGGGTCGAGGCCGAGTCCTATCGGTCAATTTCTAGCGCACAGGTAGTTAAGTTCTTTGAAAACCACATCGTCCATATGTTCGGTATACCTGAAACCATCACGGCCGATAATGGCCCGGTTTTCGCCTCCGCCGAAACTCAGGAGTACGCCGAAAGAATGGGGATCAAATTGGTTCATTCAACGCCCTACTACCCCCAGTCCAACGGACAGGCTGAAGCAAGCAATAAGGTAATCAAAGGTATCCTTGAGAAGATGATTGAAGAAAAGCCTAGGGCTTGGCACGACTTGCTCCCTGAAGCCCTTTGGGCTTACCGAGTCTCAAAACGCTCGGCTACTGGTGTTGTGAATTAATGACTAACTCACTGCCCTTTTAAGATCTTGTTGTTGATGGACTTTAGACAAAGAACTTAATGATGGATGAGTCTTACACACACACACACAGAAATTAACCAAGCACAAATGACACAAGTGTTTATAGAGGTTCAGCAAATTGCCTACATCCTCTTTGGTGATCACCTTGAGAAATTTCACTAATGAAGATAGGTTACAACTTTGGTTTACAAAGGAAACCCCCTTAGAACACTACCCTCACAATTTGTTTCTCTCACACCCTTGCTCAACACCTTGATACACTTAGAGAACTCTCTTGCTCTCCCCTTGGTTTTTTCTGAAACTCTCTCTAGAAAACTCTAAACTAGTTTCCAGCTTTTGCCACTACATATGTTCAACATGCTTTCACCCTTGTGTTATCTTACTTCACCCCATTACCTACACAAGCCAATGGACAAGAGATAGGATATCTGATTGTCCTCCACGTTCTTTCCTTTTAGTCACCACTTAGACTAAGGGTCAGATTAGGTAGGTAATACAATCCCACTCAGCCACCTCCATTAAACCAGAAAATGGAGAGGAGATTAATCAAAATAGGATAACCAATTAGCCATGAGTGCTCTCCCAACTATCCAGCAGGTAGTCAACCCTCTTTTACCTCAGAAGTAATCCATTAAGCACCTGCAAACTTGTGGAAAGCGATAGCCATTGAAAAGACAGTTGAAAATACGTAAGCAAAACATCACAGCACGACCGGAGCGACCGGTCGTCAGGAATGAGCGACCGGTCGCCAGAAGTTTTCCCTCCAGACTTTGAATCTGCTTCTAAGCGACCGGTCGCAAATGTCAGGCGACCGGTCACTCGTGCTTCATGCGACCGGTCGCAAAGAATTGGCGACCGGTCGCTCCTTTGTTTAGCTCCAGACCTCGAATCTGCCAGAAACGACCGGTCGCAACTTCCCAGCGACCGGTCGCAACTTCCCAGCGACCGATCGCTTTTAGGCAGAAGAAAAGATAGTGAAAAAGAGGGAAGGGAGAAGAAAAGAGAAAGTAGAGGAAGAAAGAAAGAAAGAAACGGCTTGGGAAGGGAGAGGAGAAGAGAAAGGAGAGAAGAGGAAGAAAGAAAAGGAAAAAAGAAGAAAAGAGGAAGAAAGAAAAAATAGAAAAAATGAAAAATAAAAGAGATAAAAATAATTTTAATTTTAAAAAAAATATAATTTTTTATTTGTCAAATTATACATTTTAAAAAAATATTTTTTTAGAACATAAATTAACAAAAATACAATGGAAAAATAGGTCACATATTACTATTCTCAAATTGTATTACCAGACACATTTTCATTATTTTTATTTTCTTAATCCGTTTTCTAATTAATCTACTAGACGCATTTTCAAATCCTGAAAATGTAAATTTGTTTTCTTATTCTCATTCTTTGAAAATATTCTCAAAAAACATTCTCTGAAAAGAACCGGCCCTAGCTAGTTTCATCTAAGAAAAGCCGGCATGGAGGAAGAAGTACAGTAATTAGCTGAAAATTTATCAAAATAAGATTAATTAATGTACCTGCTGATGCTGCAGCAACAACATCCTCGCTAGAGTTCTTCACAGAAAGAGTCAACTTTGTTCGATAATTGGCGTTTCTAGCATAGAATTCGGAGAGTGCCATGGACATGTAGCTTCGAGCCATCTTCCCAATCGGAGAATCCAAGTCAAGAATTACACCGATACGTACCATTTGCTTTGATGCTATTGTTGTTCGCTTTTCCCCAATAGTTAAGGATTTTCCATAGAGGCTGATCAGATCTAAGAAAATGATGATGAAGAAAATGAGGTGGTACCTCATATTCTTGTTCGCCATAGAATGCTAGATGCTATTCGTAGTTCGTTTATTACTGTTTGTATGGCTTCTTTGTGTTGTTTATATGTGTATAATTTCAACAATATTAAGAAGGGAACATTCCAAGAAGCAACAGAAGTTGCAGAGCTTCTTCCAACTAGATGTGTGGCATAGAAAATGTTTGAAAAGTCTTTACTTAATCCATGCTACGCCCTTCTAACAAAAATCTGCCACCAGAGTACAAACCCAATAAATGCTTCTTCGTGTAGATGTACATGTGGATTTTGAAATTGTGAAATTCTGAAATCGTCATCAACTAATTTGAACGGAAGGTCTCTCAGAGTTAATTTACAAGCGTCCTTGTTTATTTAGTTTGATGTAGACTCTTCTAATCTTGATTTAAAACTTCATACGGTTGCTTTAATCAATTGCAACTTTCATTAGAGACTTTATCAGTACATTATTGGAGTATAATTTTCTGGTTTGGCATTCTCAAAGTTGTATGTAATTTTTTTTTTGCAAATATGTATATGCCTCGGTTTAATATTTCTCACGTTTCGTTGTGTGTGAATTTTCAACATCTTGCGTATGTACATTCCACACGGCACACAAGATGACTAAATATGCAAAGATACATGCCTTCGACGGCGACAAGATATACGTGTTTGCTTGGAGGACGACAAAGTGGAGATATCTTCTTCATTAAGAAATTCTGATCTTGCCTAGGAATTTGGAGGTTCTGTTTTTTAGACTCATTCAGGAAAATGGTTACCAGGTCTAATCACCAGTACTGTAGTGGGGCCCGGTTAATAATTTTATGAATGAAGCTTTAAATTCCAAACTAATGCTGCTAGACTAAATAAGTATTTGTATAATTAATAGGAATGACTGAGTGTCAACATCAGATTTACTTTCTAATTAGTGTTGTTGACTAATTCTTAAAAACATATTTTAACATGTTAGAGTGGACGATCCTAAGTTATCTCTAAAACCAACATCAAATTCTTAAATCAAATCATCAAATACAAACTAGAAATCAAATTACCAAAAAATATATCTCATAAACAAATCTCTCTGCGATGCCCAATAACAACGAAACTTTTGCCTTTGCTGACTTCCTTAGAAAACAAAATGAAGATATATAAATATATATGTATTATGAATTGAATTAAGAAGCTTCTAGGCTATTAACTGACAACCACCTAGAAACCTTCAGGAGGGACGAACAATGGAGGCTCAACTGATTGTGGATATTTCAGCATTTCATTTGGAGATAATTCCAATTATTTTAGTAAAAATTTCATTAGAAGCCAAAAATTGCATTCTTGTGGGTATTTATTAGATTTCCGTACATAAATAATAAAATAATATGTGATCTGGTCAACACTCATAAATGTTGATTCAATTTGCATCGCATGATAACTCGAGACAAATCAATTTGCATCGCATGAGTACTTTTCATGGATGACAAAACACCCTTTTCCTAGTTTCAAAACACACACAAGATCCCGATCTGTTTCATATATCAAAAAGTCAGAAACATCCCGATCCACATTAAAACCATCATCATCAAGTTTAATTTGATCGCATTAATGAGATCGGAATTCATTCATCTAAAATAAAACAAGAAACCAACTTCCCAAGAAAGAAAAAATCAACGAAAGAAATGAATTTCGGAATTTAAAAAAATAGACAGTTTGGATAATTACAATGTGGGGTGAGGTCTTCAAGATTGTTCCTCAAATGAATTTGCTCTTCAAGATTGTACATTCCACACGGCACATGGCTTAGTGGTTATTTGGATGCACTTACACGGCTTAATGGTTATAGGAAAAAACAAAGGATCAATTCTACTTTAAAGAGACACCTTATAAAAATAGGCCCGTTTATGAAACTTATTATCTGGATGAGAATCAAGAACAAGAAAATTCAAAGTTCGAAATATATATATATTTTTAAAAGGGATCTCTTCTGGTTTGAAAAACATATTGTGACTATTCTTTTCGACTATAAATGGTGGAATCGTCCGTTGCGGTATATAAAAACTCTGTGACTTGTGCATCCTGGACGCCCAGTTTGCGCGCGCGGGGAGGGGGGTGTTAACTCAGCTTTCCTTTCCTAGCACACACGGAAGTCAAATCAGATTTCCTGCTATAAATCAGATTGTATTCATGTCTATATTATTTCCTACCTTAAGTAGATATCTTGTATCAGTATAAATAGGGACTTTGTGTAATCTGTTTAATACAAGGAAATATATTTTCTACAATTATGTTTCCATTCCACTGCCATGCCTCACACCCTTGAGAATTGGCGGTGAAATGTGCTACCTTGCAGGACCTCTTTTATTTTAAAAATTTTAAAATATCATAAGTTCATAACATGGTAAGAAAGAACCATTTCAGATGAGTATAATAATCAGCTAAAATTATGAAAATGATACAACTTCATAACATGGTATGTATACCTGCTGATGCTGCAGCAACAATATCGTCGCTAGAGTTCTTCACAGAAGAGTCAACTTTGTTCTGTAGTTGGCATTTCTAGCATAGAAGTCAGAAAGTGCGATGGAAATGTAGCTTTGAGCCATCTTCCCAACTGGAGAACGCAAGTCAAGAATTACACCCACGTGTACCATTTGCTTCGGTGCTAGTGTCGTTCCATTATTTTCGTCGTCAACAGTTAAGGATTTTCCGTGGACGGCGAGATCTAAGAACAAGATGAAGATGATGAAGAAGAATTTGAGGTGACTGTTAATGTTCGCCATAGAAACTCTGCAAGGAATGTAGAAGGCAAGCAAGGCTGCTTAACTCATATGGCTCTTACCTAATTTGTTTATTTTATTTTATTTTATATAGACATGTGATTAATTAGCACTACGTACTAAATGATTGAGTAAACATTGTTGTCAAAATTACCTGTAATAGATTATTTTCTAACTTAAAAAAGAAAAAGAAAAAAGGAATAACGTAGTTGGCAACAATTCTTTTTTGTTATCCAGATTGAATGATAAATTAAGCTCCAAACAAGAAAAATCCAGTAATATGCTAATATGCAAGTGGAAGGAGCTAAAATGGAACTTGACACATTGGCCCCACGGGCAGAGTATAATTGTTGTCTTTATATGAAATATTAATGATTATTTTTGTTGATCACATTATATAGAATTTGGCTAATCACTATTCATCAATCCAATTCTTAAATTTTTGACGAGTCTGAAAAGAGGATAACTTAATTGTGCCTTCGATTTATCTTGTTCATTTCTGCAGAGTGCTTGCCATTGTTGATTTTCTATAGCCGATGCACACATTGTGTTTTTTTTTCCGGAGAACCTTACTAGAAATAAATCTTTCCTATTAAGGGGGCGATAGCATATTGCTAAATGTATACACACTACACGGATGCTAGGACTCGAACCCAGGGCCTTTACTAGGGGGAGCATTTGCTCCAAACCACTACACTAGTAGGTCATTTGCACACATTGTGGTTTGATATATATGACAGAAATTTGGGTTGATATACATTGTGGTTTGATACATTGTCCAGGTCCCTTGCACACTAGTTTATTTAAAAAATTTCACCGCTCCCTGCACAAAGAATAAAAAAGAGTTTTTGATCTAATACCAAATAATTATTGTGGGAACCGAATTAATTCATAACCCTAGGTCAAATAATTCATTCCATTTGGGATTATTTGACCTAATTGGGAATTATTCAATTTAATTGAGGATTACCCAATTAAATAGAATGTTACCTAATTAGGTTGAGGATTGATTTGATTCCTACAAATATTCTCAATTAATGGAGGAGTTACCTAATTAAATTAGGTATTGATTTGATTGCTACCCTAATTAGGAATTTGATTTAAACCAAATAAATCAAATCCCTAATTAGTCAAAGCTCGCCAAATTGGGGAGGAATAATTCCCTTCCATCTACGGAATTATTCCTCTGAAACCCTAGCTCCCGAGACCTCTATAAAAGGATGGCCACACACAAGGGTTGGGGTACGTCTAAAATGACTACCAAATCTCTGCAGAAATTATTTCTCACAAACCCCAGCCGCCACTCTCTCTCTCTCCCTTTTACACAAGGCTCCTGCCACCACTCACGGCTCCGGCCACCCGGTTTTTACCACACATACATATTCCCGTACCCTATTTTAGCTATCGTTTCTCTTCAGATCGATTGAACTGACTTAGGCATCGGAGGGCCTTTGGCCAACACCCCCCGGGTGTGGTCCTCTTATTGCTATTCGTTTTGCAGGGAGAAAGAGAGGCGGAGAAGACGAAGAAATCTTTCAACCGAATATTCCCGTGGGAGGAAATTTGCTCCCAAAATTATGATTAATATGGGTCTAGATTTGAGAGGGAAACTAGTAATTAAATAAATCATATCTACCAACAAATAATAATTAAAGAAAAAAGAAAAAGAAAATCCAAAACATGAATGGTCTAGTGTACTTTTTTTAAACGTGGATTAAGTAGCAACACTTACTCTTACACCAGATTACAATATGAGTTTAAGATTTATTTCCAACAGAAGACAAAGATACGTTACCAAATATGTTCAGCACACTACAATTTGAAGAGGTAAAGTGGACACATAAGTACAAGTACCAGAAATTAGGCACATCCATAGATGAACCGCCCAGAATCCATAGAACGCAAAAGTATTTCATCATCTTCTTCATCTAGGGCAACATTGTCTGATATTCCTTGGTCAAAAGACACTGCATGGCTCAGCAAGTTGTTCCTATCATAAGCTGAAGCATCATCTCCTCTAGCCTCTGTTACAGAAACAGAATTTTCATGAGTTGCTTGATTGGTTAGCTCTATAGCAAGCACAGAGTTATCTTTTCGGTCGAAAATGAAATGCTTTGCTATCGTTGACAAGACCGAGGCTTCTGGATGGAGGGAACTCAAAGCAGGCCAGTGGTTGTAGAGGAAATGAACCATATATATCAAGCATGAAGAAATTGAAATCACTCCAGTGATGATGAAGAGGCCTCCGAAGCTGTACACATTTAGACTGCGATTGTCTAAAGAGAATGTGGAGCTTGGGTCCTGACATTTGGTTTCGTACGGAAAATACTTATGTTGCTTTGCTTCCATTATCCCATAATTTTGAGTCACATTCAAGATTGCCCTTGAAATGTAAGCAACAAGAGGGGACCCTCGAGGGAAGGCCTGAAATAGAAAAAGAAACAAAATTAATTTCTTCATGTTTAAACAACACACACTCGGATGTGCACGACACACGCATATATATATATATATATAATGATTTATTAGCCATAAATATAAACATGTATTTATATGTATTTTTTCAAAGATCGTTGATAAACACATAATTATTACAATTTCTATCCCTAATCTATATTTGTTAGTACTTTGTTTCAATGAATTTTGAACCAATTAGAATGTTACATTGCATTTTACAAATCCATTTGCACTTCATTGAAATAAAGGCTAATTCAGTTGAATTTTCTATTAGGTAGCTATTTCTTGTGCAGCAGCCCAAGGAGAGAAAATAAATGAAGCCCAAACTCCAGTCCATTTTCGGCAGTCAGCTTGCAAGCCCCAAAACACACGTTTTTACTGCTCAGATGGGAATGCATTCTTCATGAAAGTTGTTCTAATGGGTGTCTATTATAACATATCCAAATTTGAGCCTCATTGGATATATATTGAAACCTCAGGCCTTCCTACACCAAGCCTGGTTCAGAAGAATTCGTTTTTCCAGCAACACATGTGCAGCAGCAAAAGAACTTTATTAGCCAGCAACAAAGACTAGCAGCACATGAGTTGGCAGCAAATAAAGAGCCAGACCCCCATGCTAAAAGAAGAAATATAAAATGCATGCACAATGATGTACCACCCGACAAAGAGAAGAAGGAAAGTATGGAAGTCCATAATAAAGTGTTGAAGTGCCACACCAAGGCATAAAAGAAAGGAAAAGTAGCAATGGATGGAGCAACCAAGAAGAAAAGAATTGAAAAGAATGCATGAAGTGTCACACCCATGCCAAAAGAAGAAACAATGAAGAGATGGGCTACGGTTTTGCATTGAAAGGGATAAGAATTTCAGATTTTAATATTTCCCTAGTGATTGTTGTTGTTGAGATTTAAGGCTATAAATAGGAAGCTCTACAAGCCTTCAAACCACACCCAAGCTCCATAACTCTTGAGCTTTCTCTCTTCCCTCCATCTTTCTAAGTTTTAATTTCTGTTTTTAGTTTTATTTTATTATGGGGAACTAACTCCCTAGCTAAGGCTAGGGAGAAAGCTTTTAATATGAGTGTGTAATTTTTATTAGTTTGATCCAAACTTAAGCTTTAATGTGAATTTGTAGTTTTTGTTCAAATGGAATTTGTATTTTTCTTTTTAATTAATTGATGAATGTTTGATAATCTATTTCATGGGTTCAATCATGTTTTTTCCCATTGTGTAGTAAAAACTTTCATGCTTTTAAAAGAGAAGAGAATTACTAAAGATTAATAGAATTTCGACGAAGATTATTTTTTGATAGTTTGTTGCCATTGGTACAAGTTATGCTTAGAATACTTCTAAAGGAAATTAAAAAGAGCTTTAATTATTTTGAACAACTACATTGGAAAATATTTTGTGGATCAAATTAATAAGAGTTGCATGCTTATGTTAGAAGTGGAAACCCAATGCCTTAGTGTTTTAATCAATTGAATTTTCTTGAAATCAAAATCTTGCATAAATCTACTTTGTTAATGTATAAGCATTGAGCTAATTGGTAGTTAGAATAAGTAAGCCCTGTTTTAATTGGATGTAATCAGTTTGTCCTAGAAGATGACAAGTGTAAGGCTGAGATGTTGTGTGTGAGTGTACAGCTAAGGCCTAATGGTCAAGAGCACAGTGCTTGTTGCGTGTTCAATATACTGAAATATACAAAAAGCCTCTCTCTGACTTAGAGAGCTGAGCTGAGCAATTTTTCAGATTCCTTCTCTGCCTATTCTTCTTCATTTTCTTAGTCTGATAACACTATCTATTCTAACATGGCCTCAGAGCCAGGTTCGATCAATTGATTTGGGCGTTTTCTTAGATCTGTGGAATCAAGCTAATTGGTGCTCACTCAAGTTTGTGGAGATCAATTGAAGCTCGTTTTGACATCTGAAACAAATCGGGGTTTGGTTATTTGAGATTAGCAATGTCTGGGTCAGGAGGTTCAGAGGTAAGAACTCCGATCTTCTCCGGTGAGAACTATGAGTTCTGGAGAATCAAGATGATAACCATCTTCAAGTCATATGGGCTGTGGACTCTGGTGGAGAAAGGAATTCCGATTCCAGAATCGAAGAAGAAGGCGAATGAGAAGGAAACATCTACAGAGGAAGATGATGAGAAGATTGCTGCAATCCTTATGAAGGATGCAAAAGCTCTGGGCATTATTCAGAACTCTGTTTCTGACCAGATCTTCCCTCGAATTGCTACTGCCGATTCAGCTAGGATGGCATGGAATTTGCTACATGGAGAGTATCATGGTGGTGACCATGTCCGATCAGTAAAGCTTCAAAACCTTAGACGTGAATTTGAGTATACTAGGATGCATGAAAATGAATCTTTGTCTGCATATCTTACTCGGTTGAATGAGCTAATTAATCAAATGAAAACCTATGGTGAGTCTCTGTCCAATGAAAGGCTTGTTCAAAAGGTTCTAATCAGTTTAAATAAGGTGTATGATCCTATTTGTCTGGTGATTGAGAATACAAAGAGTCTGGAAACAGTTGATTTGCAGGAGGTTATTGCTATTTTAAAGAGTCAAGAGCAACGGTTTGAGTTACATAATGTTGATACGGTTGAGAAGGCATTTGCCTCATTCTCGGTTAACTCTAAAGGTCAGAACAAGGGCGGTTCTCCATCTGGACAACCAAAGTCTCAGAAAAGCTAGAATGGGAAAGGAAATAAGTGGGAGACAAGGCAGAATCCTGCACAGAATGCACAGACTCAAACAGGAACAAAACCACAGTGTAAGACATGCTCCAAGTTTCACTTTGGTGAGTGTAGATATAAGGGGCAATCCAAATGCTATAATTGTGATAGGTTTGGACATTGGGCAAGAGAATGCACAGCAGGTAAGGGAATTCAGAAGGCAAACTGTGCCAACCAAGCTGAAGTGTCTGGAAATTTGTTTTTTGCAAATAGTGCCATTTCTGATACAAAAGTGAATGGAAACTGGTATATTGACAGTGGGTGTAGTAACCACATGACTGGAAGTGCTGACTTGCTTGTTGATATAAGGACAAATGTGTGTGGAAAGGTGCAAATGCCTACTGGAAATCTGGTGGATGTTGCAGGTATAAGCTCTTTAGAAATTGGCACTAGTGCTGGCAAGAAATACATTAGGGAGGTTATGTTTTTACCTGGATTAAAAGAAAATCTGCTGAGTGTTGGTCAAATGGATGAACATGGGTATCATTTGTTGTTTGGTGGGGGTATGTGCTGCATTTATGATAGTTCCTCCCTTGATAAGTTGGTTCTCAAGGTCAAGATGAAACCTAATAGATGCTATCCCCTATCGTTAATGAAATCTGATCAGTTTGCATTAAGGGCTAGTGTGACTGAATGTACTTGGATTTGGCACAAGAGACTCGGTCATCTCAATCTTAGGAGTCTTAGACAGCTTAGAGAGAAAGAGATGGTGCATGGTCTTCCACATCTTGAAGAGGTTAATGGTGTGTGTGAAGGATGCCAATTGGGAAAACAACATAGAGATCGGTTTCCTAAAGAGAAAGCCTGGAGAGCAAGCCATCCATTGGAGCTAATACACACTGATTTGTGTGGCCCTATGCAAAATGAATCGGTTGCAGGTAATAAGTACTTTATGCTGCTAATTGATGATCATACAAGAATGACATGGGTTTATTTTCTAAGACAGAAATCTGAGGCTCTATCCTGTTTTAGAAAATTCCAAGCGATGGTAGAATTACAATGTGATTTCAAAGTGAAATGTCTAAGGAGTGATAGAGGTGGGGAATTTCTCTCAACCGATTTCAACAAGTTCTTGGAGTCTAAAGGCATACAAAGACAACTATCTATTTCCTATACTCCACAGCAAAATGGAGTAGTAGAGAGGAAAAACAGAACCGTGATAGAAATGGCTAAAACTATGCTTCATGACAAGGGCATGCCATATTTTCTATGGGCAGAGGCGGTACAAACAGCTGTGTATATTCTAAATCGATCACCTACCAAAGCTCTTGACAATCTAACCCCATTTGAGGCCTATAGTGGCAGAAAACCTGGTCTTGGTCACTTAAAGGTGTTCGGGTCAGTTTGTTATGTGCATATACCAGCTGCAATGCGACAGAAGTTGGATGCAAAGAGTGTCATTGGAGTGTTTGTTGGTTATGCAACATGTGAGAAAGGATATAGGGTGTTTGATCCAAGCACCAAGAAGCTGGTTTTGTCAAGGGATGTGGTTTTTGATGAAAACAAAGCCTGGAATTGGAAGGAAGCTTCAGGACATTCTGTTGCTGTGACTTGTGTTCCAAATCAATCGGAAAATGGTAGTGAAGTGTCCTCCCAGGAGAAGATTGCAGCAGAACCAAGTCCAGCCAGCCCCTGCACTTCATCTCAAGCTGAAGAACAAGAAAATATCACTCATGAGTCTGCAAAAATCTCTCAGCCTTATGATCATACTCCAGTCAAATGGAGAAATATCAGTGACATACTAGCACAATGCAATCTCTGCATTGTGGAACCCGAGAGATATGAAGAAGTTGCCCAAGACCGGGCATGGATAAAAGCTATGGAAGATGAGCTATCCATGATTGAGAAAAATGGGACTTGGGAACTTGTGAATCGGCCAAGCGATAAGCAAGTCATTGGAGTGAAATGGGTGTTCAAAACCAAACTGAATCTGGATGGTTCAGTGCAAAAGAATAAAGCATGATTGGTTGCTAAGGGATATGTGCGGAAACCAGGAATCGATTATAATGAGACTTTTGCTCCGGTTGCTAGATTGGACACAATCCGAACCTTAATAGCTCTTGCTGCACAAAAGGGTTGGAAGCTATTCCAACTAGATGTCAAGTCAGCATTCTTAAATGGAAGGCTGCAAGAAGAAGTGTATGTTGAGCAACCTGAGGGATTTGTGGTTCAAGGCAAAGAAGACAGAGTCTATAGGCTACACAAGGCTCTCTATGGGTTAAAACAGGCACCTAGGGCCTGGTATGGAGAAATAGACAGCTACTTTGCAGAATGTGGGTTTGAGAAAAGCTTGAGTGAAGCTACTCTCTATACCAAGAAAAGGGGAGAAAATAATATACTAATCGTATCCATCTATGTGGATGATATAGTATACACAGGAGACAATCAAGAGATGTTAGATGAATTCAAGAAAGATATGAAAGAGAAGTATGAGATGACAGACTTGGGCCTACTTCACCACTTTCTTGGAATGGGAGTGATCCAAACCGAAACTAGCATCTTTATTCATCAAAGGAAGTATGCCTCTTCTTTGTTGGATAAGTTTGGATTGAAAGAATGCAAATCGGTTTCCATTCCACTTGTGGCTACTGAGAAGCTAAGCAAGGAGGATGGGAGTGGAGCAGCTAGTGAAGATCAATATAGAAAAATTGTGGGCAGCTTGCTATATCTAACTGCTACTAGACCAGATGTGATGTATGCTGCCAGCCTGCTAGCTAGATATATGCACAATCCCACAAACAAGCACTATGGAACAGCTATACATTAAAGGGACATTAGACTATGGTTTGATGTATGAGAAGGGCAAGAGGGCAGTTTTAATTGGGTATTGTGACAGTGATTGGGGAGGTTCACTTGAAGATAGCAAAAGCACATCCGGCTATGCTTTTTCTTTTGGAAGTGGAGTTTTCTCATGGGCTTCTGTTAAGCAGAATTGTGTTGCACTCTCAACTGCTGAAGCTGAATATGTAAGTGCATCTGAAGCCACAACTCAAGCTATATGGCTCAGATTTGTTTTGGAAGATTTTGGTGAGCTGCAAACAGAAGCAACTACCCTAAACTGTGATAACACTTCTGCTATTTCAATCACAAAGAATCCGGTGTTTCATCAAAGGACAAAACACATTGACAGGAGATACCACTTCATCAAGGATGCTCTGCAGCAGGGTGTTATTGATCTGGTATATTGTCCAACCAAAGATCAAGTGGTAGACATATTTACCAAAGCTGTGCCCAAGGACAGATTCAACTATCTCAGAGATAAGCTTGGAGTTATATCAGCTCAAAGCTTAAAGGGGAGTGTTAATGTATAAGCATTGAGCTAATTGGTAGTTAGAATAAGTAAGCCCTGTTTTAATTGGATGTAATCAGTTTGTCCTAGAAGATGACAAGTGTAAGGCTGAGATGTTGTGTGTGAGTGTACAGCTAAGGCCTAATGGTCAAGAGCACAGTGCTTGTTGCGTGTTCAATATACTGAAATATACAAAAAGCCTCTCTCTGACTTAGAGAGCTGAGCTGAGCAATTTTTCAGATTCCTTCTCTGCCTATTCTTCTTCATTTTCTTAGTCTGATAACACTATCTATTCTAACATACTTTTCAATCATAATTGTTCTTTTTCAGCTCTGTTATCTTTACACCGCTCTCTGTGGATACGACACTCGGACTTCCGAGCTACACTGCTATACGACACCTCCCTTGGGTTTTGCAAAGTGGTGCAAACAATCATCTCTACAAAAAAAATCATTCAAATCTGAAATCATTTAACCACTCAATATATTAACATGCTATTCATTGTGACCGACAAAATTCATTCATGAGGAGAGACTCACAATGCCAAATCCATCAGTTCTATAGGTTGGTCCAACCACAATGTATCTTGAGCAGTGCTTGGCGAGGAAGAGCTTTGCGTAGGGACTTTCATCAAAGATAGCATCAACCCCTCTATTTTTGCTTCCATTGGACAGTGCTTGATGAAATTCCTTCGGGGAAGAATAAGCCTTCAGCTTTTTCTCCTCAAATTTTAACTGGCTTATTAAAAGATCTTTTACAAAGGAATTCTTGTGGTATCCAACATAAGCACCAGTTTGTCTGAGCGCATTCACATCAACAACTGCTGGCTGCAACTTATCTACAGTCAACAATGAGGCTAAGCTAGCAGTGTAACTCTGTGTCAAGATGAGTACCACAAAAATCCATATGATCAGCACAAATCTGGTCCAGTTGTTCACCACCTTCTCCTCTAGATACACAAATATATCATGCAAGTTAATGCAAATTGTTAGAAATCAATAAAAGAAAAATCTAAGTGAGGAAGAAACTGCAAAACCGTATTCTCACTTATTGAAAGAGAAAGGAGTATATTATAAAAAGATACATATAGCAGAGATTACATAATGTACAATGCTTTAAATAGAGAAACTTTAAGCCCGAGTTAGCTCAAGTAGAGGGAGGGAGGGTGGGGTAATGGGTTAGGACTAGGATACGTGCTTGGTTGGATTCCCTACAATGTAACAAAAAAAGAAAAAAGAAAAAGAGAAAGAGAGAAATCATGAAACTAACTAATGATGGTAAAATCCCTAAAAATATTAATAAAAATTAATCTCACTTTTCTCACAGAAGTAATACAATGTGAACCAAATTAAACAAAGATTCAACATAGTTAGCTTTACATAATGTGAGGTTTAGAGAACTCCAACATCTTGCTAATGGAAAATTACTGCAATAAGAAATGTGAACAGTAATATGATAAATGTTTGTGGTATACTCTACCACATGCATGTACAATGCGCAGGTAATTAAGACTTACTATGCGCAAATACAAGAGTGGAAAAAGAGAACCAAAGAGTTGTGGCAAGTAGTTGCTTTCGTGAACCATCTCCAAATTCTGTGTTTTTGCGATGTTCAAGAATCCATATACTACAATGCCTGTAAAGATGAAGGAGCCGGTAGATGTCAACCAAAAGATCCCAACTCAGAGGCTTTAGGAAAATCCAAATATTCTTTCTTTCGTTATGTTTAACTTTCACCACCATCCAAACGCCTGATTCAAAATAAGGTAATGTAAAATTAACGTAGGACGTCCTATTCCCAATAATTGTTGTATCTCCCATTACAGCATCAAATTTCTGCACTTTCATCCAAAAACATGTGCGTAGAAAGTGAGATCATAAGTATCATCTAATAATATATATATATATATATAAATGAAAAAAAAATCATGTGCGTCGCAAACTAACCACTCCGTTGGTGGTGTCTAAACCCTAAACCCCCTCCCCTATGGTTGGGGAGGGCTCTCTATCTCTTTCTAACTCCATACATTGTTCCCTCCTTGGACCATAACTTGTTGTCTGTTGCACAATTTACTACTACTTTGGGGTGTACTGTAACATTTTGGCCGAATCATTGTGTCTTTCAGGACATCCTCACGGGAAAGACGATTGGTTGTGGTACTAGGCGGGACAAACTCTACTACTTGGACTGGGCACTGGATAGTGAGACAAGGGTTGGTCAAGCTTTCACAACATGTGGAACTCGTTATGAGGGGGAAGAGAGACAAAGTTTGGCTATGGCATAAACGTTTTGGGCATGCCTCGTTCGGTTATCAGAAGAAGTTGTTTTCATCATTATTTTTCAGTTTTGATGTTTCTAGCTTCCAGTGTGATACGTGTGAATTGGCTAAGAGTCATCGTGTCCCTTTCCCATTAAGTTCAAATAAGAGTTTGGTTCCATTTTTTCTTGTTCATTATGATGTTTGAGGACCTGCTAAAATTGCCACTTGGTAGGAACTCGATGGTTTGTCATGTTTATAGATGATTGCACACGCTTGACTTGGGTTTCCCTTCTCAAAACTAAAGGGGAAGTCAATTTAAAGTTTCAATAGTTCCATAAAATGGTGGAAACATAGTTTCAGGCCCGAATCCAAGTTCTCCATTTTGACAATGGTGGAGAATTTCTCAACTAGGATCTTAACAAGTTCTTACAGGGTTATGACATCATACATCAATGCTCATGTCCATATACTCCCTAACAAAATGGGGTTGTTGAGCGAGAAAACCGACATTTATTGGAAATTGTTCATGCATCTTTATTTGGTGCCAACATGCCTCAATCCTTTTGGGGCGAGGCCGTCCTCTTTGCAGCTTACCTTATAAATAAGATTCCCTCAAGTATCTTCAATTTCCAAACTCCTCTTCAAACACTTCATCACCATCTCCAAATACCTCCCACCCCAAACCATGAACCACGGATTTTCGGCTGTGTTGTATTCATACACTTACATGAACACCAACGAAGCAAAAAATAGATTCCCAAGCAGAAAAGTGTGTTTTCATTGGCCTCTTCATCAGAAAGGCTACCTATGTTATCACCATCCAAGTTAGAAGGTATATACCTCCATGGATGTCGTTTCCGAGAACAAAACATATATTTTTCAGCAGCACATGAGGAGAATCGCGAGTCAACCAATCCACAAATTCTTGAAATTTTTCCTCAAGACACATCTCTGCTTCAAAGCGACTGGTCGCATAGCTCACTCGAACGGTCGCTCCCCTTTAGTCCTCTACAGACAGAGAATCTGCTTTAAAGCGACTGGTGGCCAGTGGAAAGCGACCGGTCGTCTCCACGCTGCCAAAATCAAGAAGAGGAAATTGAATTGTTTTATGAGATTTTGCCCGCTTCGGAGATGCCTTCAACTCCAGTACCACACCAATCACCTGCTGAGGAAGTCATTCAGGTAACACCTTCCCTTGAAACTGATAACACTAATGAAATATACCATGATGATTTGATTTTAGAAGGCATAAAACCTACATATAAGCTTCCAAAAAGGAAGAATCATGGCAAACCTCAAGTACAGTACAAAACATATCTTAAAGCCAAAGGGAAATACCCCATCAATAACTATATATCTCTCAATAAATTATCAGAGTCGCGTGTGCATTTTGTGAAGCAGTTGGCTAACATATCTGTCTCCAATAGTGTGACTAAAGCACTAGGAGACCCAAAATAGAAAGAAGCCATGAATGAAGAAATGCGAGCTCTCCAAAAGAATGTCACATGGGAGCTCGTGCCGTTCCCCATCTCTATCTTTTAACTGAAATGCACCTCGGCCAAGAATTCGTTCGATGATGAATGGTCCCTCCCAGTTGGGCGAAAATTTGCCGAACCGAGGGTCCTTTGTCCCAACAGGAAGTACGGCTCGCCATACTAGGTCACCTTTGGCGAAAGCCTTTTGCTTTACCCTTTTGTTGTAAGCCCTCGCCGCGATTTGCTTTTGCGCCTGCATCAGGTTATAGGCATCGAGTCTAGATTGCTCCAAATCTTCCAACTCCTGAGCCATGGCTTGTGCATAACGCTCTTCCTCATGCCCAGGCTGCTCGGCAACACGAAGAGACCGAACCTTTAACTCCATCGGGATGATGGCGTCGTGACCGTAGGTTAAGGCGTAAGGAGATGTGCCCGTCGCCGACCGCTTTGAGGTTCGGTAAGCCCAAAGAGCCTCGGGGAGTAAGTCGTGCCATGCCCTAGGTTTTTCCTCGATCATCCCGAGGATTCCTTCATACTCTTCATCGGAAATTCCTATTGTGGGGTCGTCCTCGGCCTCGTGTCCGCCGGACATCTTCGAGCCGGATCCCTTGAGGTGGTGCCTCCTGTTGGGCTGCATACAGCCGCGTGGCCTGTAGCACCTCGTTCTGAGGCCTTGCCTGTTGGGCCATTTGAACAAAAGGCTCGGCCGGGATGACCGAGCTGGTTGATGCTAGATGAGCACCGTGGGCTTGACTAGGGTGCATATGCGTTGTTGTTGGAAAGGCCGACCCATAGTGAAGGTGAGAGCCCAACGGACACGACTACGCCTGCAAAGGTGGTGAGACGGTCAAGTTGCCATGACCGTACTGTTGTGACGATACGGCGGACGCGTTGCTTGGGCCAGGATGGGTGTGGACGGCAGCAGTATGAACTGAGCCGAGCGGGTGGATCGCGGGATGTGTGAAACTGCCGTGCCCTAGTGATACGGCCAAAGCATGGAGCGGTCCGCGCGCTGTCTCCGCCGAGTAGGTTGGTCCAGAATTCGTCCAAACGGGCTGGGATTGCCCCCAGCTGTTTGTTGGTGGCAGAGAATGCTGGCCGTAGCCGGATGCTTGGGTATGGGCCGAGACGCCGAGGCTGCTGCTTTCGCCGTAAGGCTCGATTCTGTCGCGCTCTTGGCTCCTTGGTCCGGCTCTGGGAGGTGTGGCGGGCGAGGCCACCGGCATCCTCTCTTGAAAGAGCGTTCGCAGTTCTGAGGAGAACCTGTCCATCGCGGCCATGAAGGATGTTTCTATCCTGTAGGCCTGCTTGGACATCAGTTCCTCCACCACTGCCTGTTCCTGCATGGATTCGGCCGTGCGATCCGTCGTTACTGGAGCGCCGGCCGAGATCCCGACCGTATGTTCGGTCTCGATACTTGTGATTGGTGAGGTGGACTTAGGAGTCTCAGAAGTCATTTCGACTGCTTTGTTTTTGAGCTTTGCCTGTGCCCTAGTTTCCACCATAAGTTTTTGACAGAAGTCCCACCGGGCGTGCCAAAAGTGTCTGCCGCGCAAATCTCACGGCCTGGAGTTCCGGGCCTAGGGGAGGTGCGTTAACACGGGGTTTCCTGCTTTTGGGTGCGGTGCGGTTGTGCGCGGGCGTGCCAGTACGGTTTACCGTGCGTTGATGTTTCGATGAGTGTTGGATGGATGAATGAATGGTGCGCCTGTTTGATCTGTCTTCCTAGTCAAACGATTGTAGCCGAGAGAGGAACTGGTCTCGGCTGTTAGGTTCACGGCCTGAACTACAAGGCCGTTGAGTGATGGTGTTGGTGATGGATTTTGGGCGGTGCTCCGGCGCGCTGCTCAGGGAGCGACGGTCGTGTGATATATGGGGTGAATGAACGAACAACAAGGATGGTGCTCCGGCGCCTTGAAAATCAAGGGTCGTATGATATATTGATGAATGGATTCTGCTTACAACCTAACACTACTCCTAGGAAAGCAAGTAAAGATATTTAAAGTGCATTACAGGAAAAAAATAAGTTGCTCCGTGGGAGGCTTGTTTTGGTGTTTGAACCCTTTGAATGTAGCTCGAGTCTTGTATTTATAGGAAGAGTCCCTGGATGAGTAATCGAGGCTGAACTTACGCATAGTGGAGTCTGATTAGCGCAAGTGGGCAGTCCAATCGACATTTGGGATCGAGAAGTATGGTGGTGTGACCCCAGAAATCCCGGTGAATCTCGGCCGCCGCGCTCGATCGTGGGTTCTGAACCGCTGGCCGTGGAGACGCATTTATTGCCTGGATAGCTGGTGAACCAACATCTCAAGCTGTCAGAATCCTTGTGAGAATGTCCACGTCTAATCACTCTGATTTTCATCACCAAATCCTGACTTCAGTCACTTCCCACCTTTCCTCATGCATTAAATGCTACTTTGTGGCCAATGGGTTCGCTGCATTAAACAGGCACTACTTCATTAAATGAAGCCTGGGACCTTGTTGTCACGTGATGATTTGCCTTTAATGCCTTGGCCGCAATTTTGTTCGGCCTCGGCCTCGGCCTACGTTTGAGGCCGAGATGATCATGCCTTAGCATTTCCTCTTTTATTCTTTAAGGAAGGCGAATATGCCCTGGCAAGACGCTGCGTTTCAGCCTCTGCGAACAAGTGCCAGGGCCGAAAGAAAGGGCTCCTTCGGCCAGCTCATGGCCGTGATTTATCAGGCACAAACACTACCCAATTAAAGGTGTACAGCGACACCCCGTTAAGGTATGCCCCAGGTCCCGACATTTCCAAGTATCTCACAATTCCATATCCACGATCCAAATCAAGGGAGGTACACAGGGTAGTGCTTATAGCACTCCAAACTGACTTTCTAATTTCAAGTCTTTCCACGTTCTCACAACAACTTCCCAAGTACCCCACCATACTCAACATATATAGTACTTTCCCAAATAGTATACATATAAATTCAAGATATTTGAATATGTCCAAAACCCAAATAAATATATGTATATATATATTTCAACTATAAAGTATAGAATGAATTTCAATAACACCTTAAATCCTTATGCATAAAAATCCCATCATAAAATCATGCTGTTTACTGGAAAACAAAGTCCACTCACAAGTAGTCCCACGCAACTTGACCCTGAGAGAGTCCCGCTTGCTGTGTATGCGGAGTCGGCTTACCTATTTCAGAATACGAGCAAGATATTAAAATCAAACTCTTCGAACGAGGACTTGAAAATAAAATCCTAATTTCTCGGGTTTCAAGTAAGCACGAGGAACGAAACGTTCCTAAGGTCCAACTAAGGGTTTCAAGTGCTGGAATAATCTCGGAAGACGCTCGGTCAACCGAGCGGTCAAATAGCTCACGGTCGGACGATTATCGTAAAACATCAACTTTAAGTTATTGAATCGGAACATCCGGGGCTCCGATTCACGATCCGCGAAATCCTGCACGATCCTAGAAATACCAAGAACAACATACGTGAATTTGGGTTCGATCCAACGGTCCAAACCTATCAAACCCAGAATTCCCACAATAGGTAAACTTCGTTCGAGGTTCAAACGATATCCAAATTGAGATCCATAAACTCCTACGTGTTCGTGACAACCAAAGGATCGCATTGGGACATAATGCCCCTCTGGTGTCCAAAGCGATATCACTTCGCCGGAAAAACTCAAAATCACGGCTCAAGACTCCTACCCTAGGTAATACACCTAATTTGGAGTCGTTTTTGTTCTTGGACATACCCCAAAATGTCGACGGAAGTGGCCGGAATTTCAATTTGAAAACCGGCCAAACTTGGGGTTCGAAATCGAGTTGTTAAATCTAGAAATCGTTCAAATCCTACCCAACAGGCAGCTAGAGCACAAAGTGTAGATGAAAAACCATACCTCACTAGTCGGAAATGGTGGCCGGACGGCGGAGCGGTGGGGGTTCGATTTTGGCCGGACCCGTGACTAGTGGCTGCCGGAGATGGCGGTTGCGAGGGTGAGTGGCGGCTGGAAGGAAAAATCGCGAAGGGGGAGGGGCTGTCGAGAGAGAGAGAGAGAGAGAGAGAGAGAGAGAGAGAGAGAGAGAGAGAGAGAGAGAGAGAGAAATTCTGAGATTTCTGTTTTTATAAAAAATAAACTTCAAAAATATTACGATTGTGCCACTGGAGGTTTTTATCTCCTATCTTCCTCGTTACAAGTCCGATTCAAACTTACCGTACGTCTACGAACTCATCTCGGTACGACCTTCCTAAAAATACCACTTGTTGTTCCAAAATCTTCCCATATAAAAATGACCATTTTGCCCCTACCCTTGAGGGTAAAATTGGAAATTCATATTTTATTAAATTAAAATAAATTAATTAGTGAATAGTCTTATTTTTGGGTCGGGATGTTACACGGGGTGTTGTTAGCAAGAAGCATAAGAAGATTTGGTTATGGCATCGGCGGTTGGGTCATGTTTCCTTTGGTTCTTTGCAATCTTTGATTCCATCTCTATTTAGTGAAGTAAATATTTCTGATTTTCACTGTGAGACTTGTATTCTTGCAAAAAGTCACTGAACTTTTTATCCACCTAGTTTGAATAAAAGCACATCTCCTTTTGATATAATCCATTCAGATGTTTGGGATCCATCTCCAATTACTACTGTCTTTGGTGTTCGGTGGTTTGTGATCTTCATTGATGATTGTACTCGGTTAACTTGGCTTTATATTATGAAGCATAAAAATGAAGTTGGTTCTTTGTTCAAGAATTTTTACGAGATGATTCAAACTCAATATTCTTGTTCGATTAAAGTGTTCATTCATATAATGGAGGGGAATTTGTTAACCACACACTCGTAGAGTTCTTCACTGAAAAAGGCATTCTCCATGAAACTACGTGTCCGCAGACTCTGGAACAGAATGGTGTGGCTGAAAGCAAAAATTGCCATATTCTTAAGACTACCTGAGCTCTCCTTATTGGGGGCGTGTTCCCCAAACCCTTTGGATCGCAACTATTCAGTATGCTATCTACCTTCTTAATCGTATGCCTTCACATGTTTTGGGTTTTAAAACATCACTTTAGACATTGGCTGCTCATGTTCCTGTTTGTTCCCATCTTAATCTTACTCTGCATATTTTTGGTTGTCTGGTGTATGTCCATCTCAATAAATCTCACCGAACCAAGTGGGATCCATGTGCCTTCCCCTGTGTCTTTATGGGTTTTGCACCTCAACAAAAGGGTTAGCGATGTTACCAACCCTCTAGTTGCCACTTTTATGTTACCATGGATGTTACGTTTGTGGAGAACGAGATGTTTTTTCTGTCAGACATGCCCAATCAGGTCTTTCAGGGAGAGAACACAGTAAAAGAAGCACATAATTGGTTTGAGATAGAAATACAAGGGGAAAAAGCACAAAATAGTGCACTGGAACCCAAGCCTCTTAGCGCAGCCAAGCCGAGCCAAGCAACTACTGGAAGCAAGCTGCCGACTAGTTGAGCCGAGCTGAGCCAAACAGCCTAGTCGAACTGGACAGCAGCAACCCCCCTCTCTCGAACATACCTGCTCATGCTCCACTGAACATTCCTGACATAAGTCCTTCAGATCCCATTGCTTCTCAAAATATTGTTGAAATTATGAAAAAATTACTTGCACAAGCAAACAAGGGAATACCACCAGACAGATTCTCACCAGAAGGCATGGTGAAATATACCATCGTCTGATTATGTCTCCACCCACAAATTGTGTCCTTAAGCTAAAGAATTTGCCAATCATATGGAAGGAATTAAAATTCCTAATAGATTGGAAGACGCTTTGCAAGACCCAAAATGGGTGGAAGCAATGAATATGGAGATGGAGGCCTTATAGAAGAATGGAATATGGGAGATAGTTCTGCAACTTGAAGGAAATAAACCTATTGGATGTCAATGGGAGTACACAGTTAAGCACAAAGCTAATGGCACAATAGATAGACATAAAGCAAGACTTGTGGCCAAAGGATATGCATAAACGTATGGAGTTGATTATCAGGATACATTTGCACCGGTGGCAAAAATGAATACAGTGCGAGTTCTATTGTCCTTAGCAGCTAATTTAGATTGGCCTCTCAAGCAATTCGATGTGAAGAATGCCTTTCTACATGGAGATCTAGAAGAAGAAGTTTTCATGGACATACCACATGGTTATGGGTTGTCTAATAACAGTGGGAAGGTGTGCAGGCTTCGAAAGACCCTTTATGGATTGAAGCAGTCTCTGCAAGCATGGTTTGGGTGGTTCACTGAAGCAATAAAAAAGTATGGATATCATCAAGGTAAATCGGATCATACCCAAAGGGATGGTAAGATTAAGTTGTTGATAATCTATGTTGATGATATGGTAGTTACTGGTGATGATGTTGTTGAAATGGGTAAATTGCAGACGTACTTAGCCTCAGAGTTTGAGATGAAGGACTTGGGGGCTTTGAAGTATTTTTTGTGAATCGAAGTAACTCGCTCTGCTGCTAGTATTTGTCTCTCTTAAAGGAAGTATGTTCTAGACCTATTGACAGAAACTGGTAAGTTAGTGTGTGCACCAGCCGAAACCCCTATTGTGCAGAATAATCACCTAGCAATCTATCTTGATCAAGTGCCAACCAACAAGGAGAGATATCAGAGGTTAATGGAAAGACTAACTTATCTTTCACACACTAGACCAGATATCGCATATGCAGTTAGTGTTGTTAGCCAGTTCATGCATTCTCCTAATGAGGATCACTTAGCGGCAGTTATTAGGATTTTGAGTTATTTGAAGAAAGCTCCAGGCCGAGGCTTAATATTTAGAAAACTGGGACATTTGGATGTCAAGGGTTATACAGATGCAGATTGGATAGACAATATAACAGATAGACGTTCTACATCAGGTTACTTCACTTTCATTTAGGGGTAATTTTATTACATGACAAAGTAAGAAGCAGAATGTAGTGGCTCAATCTTTAGCTGAGGCAGAATACAGGGGCATAGCACAAGGAGTTTGTGAGCTTCTTTGGCTAAGAATACTCCTGTCCGAAATTGGGTTTCTACTAAATAAACTCATGGAGCTTTACTGTGATAACCAAGCTGCGAGAGAGATAGCAAATAATCCAATTCAACATGACAGAACTAAGCATGTTGAAGTGGATAGGCATTATATCAAGGAGAAGCTAGTAGATAAGCTAATCGATATACCATTTGTAAAGTCAAAAGAACAGTTGGCAGATGTCTTAACACATGCGGTGTCAGCAAAGGTTTTTCATGACTCACTTGACAAGTTAAGCATAGGAGATATCTTTTTTTGGAAACAGCATAGGAGATGTCTACTCACCAACTTGAGGGGGAGTGTTGGCGTGAGCCATAATTCAGGGATCCCAGGATCCTTGATTTCCTGGAGTAATTCACGTTACCTAATTAGAATAATTACCTAATTAGGATTCCTTGTAATTAGCTAATTACTTTTCCTTGTAGGAAAAGTCAACTTGCACTTGTATATATAACCTCCTCTTGGAGAAATATAATATCAATCACAATTATTTAATCATGTGTTTAGTTTGAGGTATAGCTATTTTTCCTTGGTTTTACTTTGCAGTCATCTGATTACCGTCAGAAAACAAAGTGAAATGAGTTCATCTATAAATATCAACAACATTACCGTCATGATGTGTACGACTTCACCAAAAGCAGTATAAATGCGGTTGCTTTAATCAATTGCAACTTTCATTAGAGACTTTATCGGTACATTATTGGAGTTTAATTTTCTGGTTTAGCATTCTCAAAGTTGTATGTATTGCACATAAGTAAATTAGTTTATATGAATCATGGCTATGTTGGTATAACATGTATAGTGTATTTTATTCACCAAATTATGTCCCATTTATTTAAAAGGCCTCACCTTGAACCTAATTTATTTATTTATTTTGGGGTGAAACAGTAGCAATTCAATTGCAGAAACAGGGCACAAACCCATATTTTTCAACAATAAGAACACAGCCCTGAAAGGAGGTTCGTGCAATACAAAATGTAACAACAACTCCAATTAAGCTCAAGTATTACAAGATAGTTAGAAAAATACAACAAAAAACCCAGCTAACAAGGAGTTACAGATGTTGAGGATCCAATTTCTGCAGCAACCAGTGCTTAAGAGAGATCAAGACAGAGAACAAACTCTCAAACTTCATGGGACAGGAAATACCCCAAGAGTGGAGGGCATTACCGCTCAACTTCCACCAGGATATTCCAAAGAATATCACAGCATCTCCTAATCCCTCGTGATCCCCAAGCACACTAAAAGTAGATCCACCAAAATCAGCAGCTCCACCTCCGAAACAAAGAGAACAACACTAGATCTACTACACAAGTAACAGATCTATCAAAATCAGCCAAAAACCAGCCCCAAAAGACTGGGAAACAAGCCCTCAAGAACAGAGGGAAGAAACAAACCCTTGCAACAGCAAGGAGTAAACAAACCCTTGAACCTAATTTATTTGTAACAGATAGTTAATCATCCTTAAATTACTAGGCTAATCTGCTGTTTTTTTTTTCCAGCAAATATGCATATGCCTTGGTGTAATATTTCTCACGTTTTTGTTGTGTGTGTGAATTTTCAACATCTTGAGTACGTACATTCCACACTCCACACGGCACATGGCTTAGTGGTTATTTGGATGCACTTACACGGCTTAATGGTTATAGGAAAAAACAAAGGGTCAATTCCACTTTAAAGAGACACCTTATAAAAATAGACCCGTTTATGAAACTTATTATCTGGATAGGAATTAAGAACAAGAAAATTCAAAGTTAGAAATATTTAAGAAAAAAAAAAAGGGGGATCTCTTTTGGTTTGAAAAACCTATTGTGACTATTCTTTTCGACTATAAATGGTGGAATAGTCCGTTGCGGTATATAAAAAACAATCGATTTGAAAATTATGTAAGAAATGAAATGTCACAATATTTTTTGGATGCACTTGACACTTCACAACCAGATGACTAAATATGCAAATATACATGTCTTCAACGGTGGCAAAAGATATCTGTATTTGCTTGGAAGACGACACAAATGAAAATATCTTCTTCATTAACAAATTCTGGCCTTGCACTGCATGCCTGCATGCTTGGAATTTGGAGGTTCTTTTTTTGACTCATTCAGGAAAATGGTTACCAGGTCTAATCACCACTACTGTAGTGGTGCCCAGTTAATTGTTTTATAAAATTCCAAACTAATGTTGCTAGACTAAATAAGTAGAGGATAAGTATTTGTAATTAATAGGAATAGCCCTATAATCGAAACATTCATATTTTAAATTGGTAGAGTGGACGATCCTAAGTCGTCTTTAAACCAACACCAAATTCTTAAATCAAATCATCAAACACAAACCTGAAATCAAATTACCAAAACATTACCATCATGATGTGTACGACTTCACCAAAAGCAGTATAAATGCGGTTGCTTTAATCAATTGCAAGTTTCATTAAGAAGCTTCTAGGCTATTAACTGACAACCAAGTGGGCTCTAGCTAGGCTATTAATTCACAACCAAGTTCTTTGCAAGTTTTCAGTTGACTTGACTTTGGATTGATAAGAAATTTAAAAATGAAGCTCTATACATATTCCAAAGATACACAAAATCCCATCCATGAATTTAGATTCGAAAGCTTATCTAGTGCTGCTGGACTAAATAGTTGTACTGATTGAGAAGGGGTTTTTTTTTTTTTTTTTTTTTTTCCGACATTACCTAGAAACCTTCAGGAGGTACGAACAATGGAGGCTCAGCTGATTGTGGATCTTTCAGCATTTCATTTGGAGATAATTCTAATTGTTTTGGGAAAAATTTCATTAGAAGCCAAAAATTGCATTCTTGTGGGTATTTATTAGATTTCTGTACATCAATAATAAAGTAATGATGTGAGATATATGAATGAACAACAATATATCATGACTTATAGGTTGAAAATGGAAATATAGGAAGCCTATGATGACAAGTTAGGTACATGGATAGATGAATCAGTATGCCCTGATGAGAGATTTCCATTATTTGATTCATTTTCATTCACATCAGTATTGTTCTCCACTGCTGAGTTGTTCTGCATATCAGTTGCATCATGTAAACCTATATAGCTGTCTCATCAGGAGTATCTATAGCATGTACTCTGGATGTTCTTCATGTAAAAGGATGCGAAATGAGATCTTTCTTGTCAAAATGCTTTGCCAATTCAACCATTTTCAACCGAAATGAGTTCTCAGAATGAATCGTGGTCCTCAAAGTAGGCCATTGTGAGCAAAGGAAACGGTACATGTACATCAAAAGTGAAAACATGGAGACTACACCTGCGATGATGAAGAGTCCCCCGAAGCTGGACACGTGAAGGCTTCGACCATCTGAAGAAATTTTGGCACTTTGATCATCACAGATGGTTTGGTTTCCAAAGTACTTCTCCTCAATTGAATCCATCTTAGATTTATCTTGAGTGACATTCAAGATTGCCCTTGACATGGAGGAGACTAGAGGAGACCCTCTTGGGAAGGCCTGATATTAGAAGGCAAAAAAACAATTTAGCACGTGGATATAGGAAATGGAAGCATTGTTGCAGCATTGTACACTCTGGTTTTTATGGATAACAATACAATCAAAGAAAATTAAGACAGAGAACTCACAAAGCCGAATCCGTCAGTTTTGTAGGTTGGTCCAACCATGGTGTACTTGGAACAATTCCTTGCAATGAACAGTTTAAGGTAAGGGATTTCATCGAAAATTGCAGCAACTCCACCATTGTTGGTTCCTTTGGATAGTGCATGGTTATAATCCTCAATGGTTACATAAGCTTTCAACTTGGACTCTTCAAACCTTAAATTTTCCCTTAGAAACCCTTTAACAAATGAATTCTTTTGATATCCTATACTATAACCATTCCTTTTGATATCTTTTATATCATTAAATACAGGCTGCAATCTCTGCACTGTTAACATTGAGGCTAAATTTGCAGTGTAACTCTGTGTTAGGATAAGAACCACAAAAACCCAAATGATGAGCACCAATCTTGACCAATTGTTCACCACTTTCTCCCCTATAGCATTACAAAAGCATTAGTACATGCTTCATTGAGAATTTTGAAGAAAACAAATGCTTTGGTATAGGGAGAAGAGAACTTACTATGAGCAAAGACAAGAGTTGAAAAGGAGAACCAGAATATCATGCCGAGTTGTTGTTGTGGTGGACCTCTAAACTCGGAGTTTACCCGGTGTTCAAGAACCCATATCACAAAACCTGTAAATATGAAGGCTGCCCCAATTGTCAGCCAAAGATCCAAACTTAACGGCTTCAAAAAAATCCAAATATTGTCTCTTTCATTATTTTCCACCAAAACTACCATTGACACTCCTGATTCTGAATAGGGCAATGTAAAATCTACATACAATGAGCGGTTTGCTATAATTGTTGTGTCTGCCACCACAGCATCATACTTCTGCATTTTAAATCACCAATTTAAAAGTACATTAGAGAAGGAGATAGAGAGAAAGAGGGGATGACCATTAATTTAACCTGTAAAATAAAACTTACCCCAGCTTTGATTTGGTAAAGAAGATCATCATATGTCCCATTGAAGCAAAAGAAGTCATGGGGAAGCGGAAATGGTAGTTTAGCCAGTGCAGCAAAGAAGACATCAGCTGCAAATCCCGATATATTTTTGTTTTCCACTTTTAGGAATTCATTAAAACCTTCTGTCATTGGAACTCCAATCCTCAGTTTCTTTGTTGCAGGTTGGTCTGTAGTGTCCCCTGGCCAAATTGGCTGCTTGAGTCTTCTCTTTACATCAGATTTTTCTGCTTC